>NC_091434.1:118435799-118735799 GCF_964237555.1 Oryctolagus cuniculus
CTGCTCCACTTCTGATCCACCTCCCTTCTAATAGCCTGGGAAAGAAGCAGAGGATGGCCCAAGTCCTTGGTCCTCTGTACCCATGAGGGAGATCTGGAAGAAGCTCCTGGTTCCTGACTTCAGCCTGGCCCAGGCCCAGCCACTGAGGTCATTTGGGGAGTGAACAAGTAGATGGAAAAGCCTTCCCTCTCTCTATGTAACTCTGCCTTTCAAATAAAATAAAATAAATCTTAAAAAATTTTTTTTACCTTTTACTGACACATGAAAATTGAATATACATAGTAAGATATACCATGTGATAGTTCAAATCATGTAATGTTCAAATCAGGGCCCTGAGTTATTATTCCTTTATGGTGAAAAATTTCAAAATCCTTTCCTCAACAGCTGTTTTTTTTTTCTTTTTGTAAAATATCCAGTACACTTTTACCATTTATAATAATGTTATCACCTTTATCCCCATTTTTAAAACTTTATATACTTACTTATTTATCTGAGAAGCAGATACAAAAAAACAGAAAGAAACATGGCATGCTCTCCCATGCCTGCAATGGCCTTGGCCTGGGAGCCAAAGCCAGGAGCAAGGAAACCAATCCAGGTCTCCCACATGGTATGGCAGGAACCCAAGCACCTGAGCTACCACTGCAGCCTCCCAGGGTCTGCATTACCAGGAAACTGGAGTCGGGAGTGAAGCCAGGAACGGAACCCAGGCACTCTGATGAGGAATGGGGTTGTCTTAACCAGTATCTTGACTGCTAGGCCAAATGCCCACTGCCACAATGATAACTAAGATTAATATTCCATCTGATAAAGTCTTTTAACTACATCAGAAAAACAGCTAATCAATATTCCATTCACAGTGATTTATTCCATTTTCCAAAATGCCTATTCCACTAGTATTGTTTTTTTCAGATTTATTTACTTATTTGAAAGGCAGAATGACAGAGAGACCTTCCATCAAGTGGTTCATCCTTCAAATGGCTGCAACTGCCGGAGCTGAGTCAGGCCAAACCCAGAAGCCTGGAATTCCATCTGGGTCTCCAAGTTGGCAGGGGCTCAAGTACTTGGGTCATCATTTGTTGTCTTCCCAGGCACATTAGCAGGAAGCTAGACTGGAAGCAGAGGAGCTGGGATTTGAACCAGCACTCTGATATGGGATACAGGCATTGCCAAGTGATGCCTTAACCTGCTCTGCCACAATATCCACCCTTGTATCTCTTTTTAAATGCACTGACATCATTAGCTAACATGAGGATAAGATTTCACACTTTACATATAACTCTGAAGATCTAAGATGAATGAGAACACTACTTGTAAGGTGAATCTGCCCCATAAACTAAGAGATTTTTATGGAATGCTTCTCATTATTGAGCAAACATTTATATCTGTTTATATATGTTAGTCTGAATGTTTACAATGTCCCTGACGCTAAGTTCTAAGTGACTCATGTTACAAAGAGGAAATTAAGGCCTACAGAAACTTCTCAAGACCCCAAAGTCAGCAAGCGGCAGAGCCAGATTAAAACCCAGGTTTATTTCCCTACCCTATGCCACTTTTCATACAAAAAAGTTAAAATTACCTGAGGTCTTTCCTTCAGGTTGTGGCTGCTGAGCACCCATCGGAGCAGGCTGAAGACCCTGTGTGCTAAGTGGGGTGGCTGAGTGAATGCCCTGGGTGCCAATTGGTGCAGGCTGGATCCCTGGCGTCCCAATGGGTGCTGGCTGGATGCCCTGCGTGCTGATGGGTGCTGGCTGGATCCCCTGGATATGTCGAGCATGTGACGCATCCACTGTCATCAACTGCATGGGGTTTAGGTGGACTGTAGATGCTACTCCAACACCAGTCTGAGCTGTGATGGCAGAGTTTGGAGCCTGAGCTGAAACTAAAAATGATGCAAAGTGTGATTAAAGGTACTAGTGGCACAATCTGAATGACTTTCAAATGCCCAAAGTTAGCCAAGGATCCTACAGGAAAAGAATATGCAAACTCTGAGACTTCCAGACTGCTTTTCCTGGATTAGCAAAACACTACTTCTAAGTCAGAATGGTGATAGCTAAACATAATTGCACTAAAATTGAAAACACATAACAGTATCTCACAAAACAACAGAAGATTCCTAAGAGTATAGCTCTATCCATTCTACCTGTATACAAGTTTAAGAACTAACAAATATTATTTACATGATAATCCGCAGGGTGGGATAAAACTATGCAACTATTACCAACACTACCTTTTCATATGATCTTTTCAAAGATCATCAACATGGTGATTTAAGCCCTTATACAACCTTCAGATATGTTAGCCTTATCTGAATCTGGAAATCTGAACCTAGAATAATTAATTCCCATACTAGAAATAAGGCCTAATCAATTTGTATCTCATTGCTAGCAAAAAATTAAAATGCAAAGTCATTTTAAAAGTGGGACTTGTTTATACCTGGATACTGTCGGATAGTGGACACCGAACTGGTAATTGGGGTATAGGTGTGTGCTGCCAGTGGATATGCAGAAGGAGGGTAAGTTGGCAAAAAGTACTGGAACTGGACAGGAACAGAAGGTCTAGGGATGGAATAGAAACAGTGTGAAACAAAGTGGTTACTGGTTCTTTGCCTTTAAATGTCCCTCCTCACACCATTCGTAACTGCCCTGAGATTCTCTCAAACCGTGTCTTCAAAACTCTTAGATCAAAGGACAGACTGTAAAAATAAAAAATAAAAAAAAATAAAAAAAAAGTGAATACAGCAAACAACCACATGTCAATAAATCTAAAAACAGATATTTTATGGATGCTTTTTGAAAAGAACATTTACATTTAACAAAACTGACTCACACAAATTCAGTAATGAAAATCTTCCGTGTTCAATTCTACAAATTGTTTTTAATGCCAAATTTTGTCAAATATATATAAAACAGATAATCCCAACCTCCTACAAATTGATTCAGAGACCAAAAAAAGAAGAAACAAAATCTAACTTATTTTTTGAGATGTGGCCTTAGCACTAAAACAGGACACAGTATGAGAAGATAATAAACAAATCTCAATTTTCACTGTACACTGACACAAAAATAACTACACAGAATTACATTAAGGATTATATAGTGGTCAGCGCTGTGGCGCAGTAGGTTAAAGCCCCGGCCTGCAGTGTCAGCATCCCATATGGACACCAGGTAAAGTCCCAGCTGCTCCACTTCTGATCCAGCTCTCTGCTATGGCCTGGGAAAGCAGAAGATGGCCCATGTCCTTGGGCCCCTGTACCCACATGGGAGACCTGGAAGAAGCTCCTGGCTCCTGGCTTCAGATCAGCTCAGCGCTGGCTATTGCGGCCATTTGAGGAGTGAACTAGCGGATAGGAGACATATCTTTCTCTCTCTCTCTCTCTCTGGCTCTACCTTTCTATGTAACTGTCTTTCAAATAAATAAAATAAATATTTTAACAAAAAAATAAGATCATATAAAATTAAATACATCATGACCAAATAAGGTTTGTCAAGACAAGAATGATTCAACATTATAATTTCCATTCATGTTTTAGATGATATTTAAAAAATCAGGGGAACAATCACTTGAAATGTTGCAAAATATATGCACAAAATAATTGATGGCATTTCAATATTTATTCATGATGTAAATGCTTACAAAATAGGAATAAAAACTTCGAAAATGTTATCTACTCAAATCTACAAAGGAATTTCAGACGAATTTCCAGTCACTATCTTTAATTCAATAACATTTAATTGGAAACTCTATCCAGCAAAATAACAGGTATAAAAGATGAAAACACCTTCTTGCCATGCCCCCAACTGTCCTTAATGATATAAACATCTATATTAGAAATCCAAGAGAATCTATAAAACTTCAGAGTAACAGGAGTATTTGGCAAAGGGGGATCAGCATAATACTAATATATTAAAACCTGTAAATATTCCTACACACAATAATAAAAATGATATTTAAAAATCATCTGGGGAACTTTCCAGAACACTGAGGTGGGGAATAGTGCTGCCTGCTCAGGTTGCACAAGTACATGCTCCTTCCTTCGCTTCACACTGGCTCTACCTGGCTCACTGGCTGAAGAAAATGGTTTAAAAAATCACTTACTATGATGTTTTGGGGGTTCAAACCCATTATCACTCAGGAAGAACTGAAAAAAGTTAAAAGTTGGTCTTAAAAATACCACCTTTGATAGAATGACAAATGCCCTAAACAACACTCTGGCCTCAGAATCAGCCCTTAAGGCATTTGGATATGGCTAAAGTGCCCATGACAGCATTTCAGGCAAGGAAAGCCAAGACACTGTGGCAAAAAATGGCCTACATGAAAGATCTCTGTGAGTGAGAGCCCAGTGGAAAGAAGGGACCATCAAAGAAGGAGGTACCTTTCTCTGAAGGGAGGAGAGAACTTTCACTTTGCATATGGCCCTGTCTAAATAATGACAGAGTTTGTGGACTTAAAGGCTTCTGTAGCCTTGGCAGCTAATGTCAAGAGCCTCGAGTGATCACTAACGTCATAAATAAGAGTATCAATTGTTAAATCAACAACAGGAGTCACTGTGCACTTGCTCCACATGTAGGACCTCTGTCTTTAATGAGTTGTACTATGAGAAATAACGGTGAAACTTGTGTTCAAATAGTATTTTTTACTTTGTGTGTCTGCGTGGATGCAAACTGTTGAAATCTTTACTTAGTATAGAATTGATCTTCTGTATATAAAGTTAATTAAAAATGAATCTTTATGAAGATGGGATGGGAGAAGGAGTAGGAGGTGGGATGTGAGTGTGGGTGGGAGGGCAGGCATGCGGGGAAGAACTGCTGTATTCTAAAAGCTATACCTATGAAATTTATATTTATTAAATAAAAGCTTTCTAAAAAAATAAATACCACCTTTGGAGCAGCTGCCTTGGCACCGAAGTTGTCACCACCTGGGATGTCTGCATCCCATCGAAGACCCTGGTTCGAGTCCTGGCTACTCTGCTTCCTATTAAGCTTCCTGCTAATGAATACTCTGGGAGACAGCAGATGACGGCTCAAGTACTTAGGTCACTGCCACCCACATGGCTTCTGGCTCTGGCCCATCCCAGCCCTGGTTGTAGTGGGCATTTCGAGAGTAAACAAGTGAAAGGAAGCTATCTCTCCTTCTTTCACATAAAATAAATAAATAAAAACACCAGGCTGGTAAGAATCCAAATGGAGACAAGTTTAAATAAATTTTTGGGGGGCCAGCATTCTGATGCAGTAAGTTAACGGCTGCTTATGATGATGGCATCCTACATCAGAGCACTAGTTGCTCAGCTTCAGATCCAGCTCCCTGCTAATGCCCCTGAGAAGGAAGTGGAAGATGGCCCAAGGACTGGGGTCCCTGCCAGCCCACAGAGGACACCTGGGTGGAGTTCTGGGCTCCTAGATTCGACCTACACCAGTCCCGGACATTACAGCCATTTGAGGAGGGAAACAATGAATGAAAGAACTCTTTGTCTCTCCCTCACTCTGTCACTCTGGCTTTCAAATAAATTAAAAAAAAAAATCTTTAAAGAAAACCAGATTTCTGGGGCCGGTGCCATGGCTCACTTGGTTAATCTTCTGCCTGCGGCACTGGCATCCCATATGGGCACCGGGTTCTAGTCCTGGTTGCTCCTCTTCCAGACCAGCTCTCTGCTCTGGCCTGGGAAGGCAGTGGAAAATGGCCCAAGTGCTTGGAGACCAGGAGGAAGCACCTGGTTCCTGGCTTCAGATTGGCGCAGCTCCAGCAGTGGAGGCCATTTGGGGAGTGATCCAACAAAGGAAGACCTTTCTCTCTGTCTTTCTCTCTCACTGTTTATAATAAATATCTGTCAAATAAATTTTTAAAAAAAGAAAAAAGAAAACCAGATTTCTCAAGTTTACAAAGTCCTCGTTGATGCAAAAAGGGAATTATGTGACAAAAGAGGAGAACAATCAATTGAGGGTGGAGCAGAAGGTTTGGTTCCCCCATGGTCACCTGTATTGTTTGAAGGAGAAGAAAGGGATGCAGAGAGAACAGCGAGGTTATTTAAAAAAAAAAAAAAAAAGGTAGCCTCAGAAGATTAGATAATGGTGTAACAAGAACATTGGCTCTGCAAAAATAATGGGCTTTGTGACAAACGTGAAGGCCAAGGAGATTAGAAAAGAGCAATGAAGTGCTGTTCCAATTGCTGAGTTCCGGAAGTTCAAGTAAGAAGTCATCAAATGGTACCTGGACGGTTCTACACAGTCTCTGTGCATGGAATACCCGCATGCATCAGCCCTCCAGAGATGTACAAGCTACAAATGAGGGCAGTTTGACAGAAGAAAATTCCAGATGTTCATATTTTAAGGTAAGAAAGATAGCCTGAAAATAACATTCCACGGAGGAGCCCAGGAGCCAGCAGAAACTATCATTGTGCTACATCTGAAGAAGTATGCTCTTGTTACTCAGCAAGGAGACTTTTTCACATGTGTGGAAAACAGTGATCAAAGCATGATGTGGCTTCAAAAAGCCAACCTCAACTCTGGACAACAGAACCCAGTCACCATCTCTCACCCAGGTCACATTGTCAAGCATGGAGATACCAGGTACTGTCAAAGCCATGAAATTCATTAACAACTTTATAAAAAGGGTCACCTAACCACTGAATTCAAAGAAAGGCTTTCTCTTTCCTGAGAGGAAGGAAGCAGCAAACTGATGAAAAGGGTCAGATGGAAACTGGCAGATTTTGACCCAAATCAGGAAAGATGGCATCATTGCAATGGAGAAGCATATAAGGATGATGAACATCATTTCAGAAAGGGTGTTCAGTGTCAGATCTCTGAATGGGGTCAGCAAATAACTCACTGCTGCCATTTCATATACAGCAGTGAATGAGTGAAGAACCAAAATCAGCATGCCTCATTATTTGCTACTTTTTAATATTCAACTACAGTGTTTCAAAAGTTAAATGAAGAGGGCCAGCACTGCGCCACACCAGTTAAGCTGCTATCTGCAACGCTGGCATCTATCTGTATGAGTGCTGACTCGAGTCCTGGGTGCTCCAGCTTCTGATGCAGCTCTCTGCTAACGCACCTGGTAAGCACCAGATGATGGCCCAAGAAGTTGGGCCCCTGCCACCACATGCAGACCTGGATGGAGTTTCTGGCTCCTGGCTTCTGCATGGCCCAGCCATGACTATTGCAACCATTTGCTGAGTGAACCACTGGATGGAAGCTCATTCTCTCTGTCTCGGTCTCTCCTTCTCTTTTCTGTAACTCTGCCTTTCAAATAAAATTTGAAAAAATTTATTAAAAAAAAAGTTAGGAGGCTAGCGCTGTGTCATAGCAGGTAAAGCCATCACCTGCAGTGCTGGCATCCCATATGGGCGCCGATTCGAGTCCCAGCTGCTCCACTTCCGATCCAGCTCTCTGCTATGGCCTGGGAAAACAGTGGAAGATGGCCCAAGTCCTTGGGCCCCTACACCCACAGGGGAAGACTTGGAAGAAGCTCCTCGCTCCTGCTTTGGATTGGCTCAGCTCCAACTGTTATAACCAATTGGCAGGTGACCAGCAGATCAAAGATCTCTCTCTCTGCCTCTCCTTCTTGCTCTGTGTAACTCTGACTTTCAAATAAAATAAATAATCTTTTTTTTTTTTTTTTTTTGACAGGCAGAGTGGACAGTGAGAGAGAGAGACAGAGAGAAAGGTCTTCCTTTGCCGTTGGTTCACTCTCCAATGGCCGCCGCGGCCGGCGCGCTGCAGCCGGCGCACCGCGCTGATCCGATGGCAGGAGCCAGGAGCCAGGTGCTTTTCCTGGTCTCCCATGGGGTGCAGGGCCCAAGCACCTGGGCCATCCTCCAGTGCACTCCCTGGCCACAGCAGAGAGCTGGCCTGGAAGGGGGGCAACCGGGACAGAATCCGGCACCCCGACCGGGACTAGAACCCGGTGTGCCGGCGCCGCAAGGCGGAGGATTAGCCTAGTGAGCCGCGGCGCCGGCCAAAATAAATAATCTTAAAACAAAACAAAAGTTAAGTGAAGACTAAGCACAAATATAAAAGCTAAAAAAAATGCATCCAATTCTGAAATTACTTCATATACATGGATGAAGTACTGTATATGGGACAGGGCAATTGCTGTGAGAAAGGGAGATATAAATATGGAATGGGGAAGGTAACAGACCTGAACTAGAGGCATCAGCATGCACTCAAAATGTTCTAAAAATGTTATCTACTTCCCACTGCTGCCTGCTGAAAGGGCTTAGGAGAAATGAAGTTCCTGGCAGTAAGCAGGGCCAGTGCCTAGATCTTGCTTCCTAAATGATCAAAGTCTCCTTGGAAAATCAGCAGTGCCTAGGGCCTCCATAAAATTGAAGAGGAACACAGGAAAATAAGGCAGGACTAGAATGGAGGGGACCTAATAAAACTCACGCAAGTGATCAGAAGGGAACCCCAAGAACCAAACTGCAGACAATCTGAGACCCATAACAAAGAAATGTATTATAATGATGAATAAAATCCACGACCTTGGTGTGATTTAAAAAAAATTCACAAAATAGGTAAATGGAGGAGGATAAGAGAACATTTCTCCACATTAGAATGCCAACTGATAAACAGGGAGGAAATGCTAGTCAGAGAACACCACTACGGGGCCAGTGCTACAGCACAACAGTTTAAGCCACCGCCTATGATGCAGGTATCCAACGTGAAAGCTGGTTCAAGCCCCAGCTGCTCCACTCCTGATCCAGCTCCCTGCTAATGTGCAGCCAAGGATGACCCGAGTGGGGAAACCCAAATGAAGCTGCTAGATCCTGGCTCCTGGCTCCAGCCTGGCCCAGCTCCACCCCTGGAGGTCATCTGAGGAGTGAACCAGTAGATGGAAAATCTCTCTCTCCTACTCTCTCTCTCTGTAACTCTGCCTTTCAAATAAATAAATCATAAAAAAAAGAAAAGAAAAGAAAAGAAAAAGCCACTATTTTCAAATTATCATATTACTATTTGGCTCATCCATAAAAGTTTACTGGAGAACATGGAACAGTATTTTTGAACAGAATGTTTGCTTACAAAGGAGAAAAATGTGCCTTTTAGAGTAAAAAAAGTGGCACCCATGCCCTTCACTAGGTAATTCGCATGAACATAACCAATAATGGGGTGGGTAGCATGAGCTCCCTGACTTACCACAGTGAGAAGAATGCATCACTTAAGTGGGGTCTCTACAGAAATACCTAACATGAATGTACCCAGGAGGAAACATGGTTACATTCATTCTACAAAGCAACCGCACCCCCTAGGCTCTTCAACATGACTACAGTCTCGGAGGATGGAGAGGTCAGGAGTCACTTCTCATCCCTGTGATGTGCTCATGTGAGAGAACGACCTGGTTCTCAGAGCCATAAATGGAGGTGGTGAGGGGTAAGAGGTCAAGAGGCCACAGCCCTTAGTTTCAAATACAAAGTTAAACATAAAACAAAGAAAACATGGACATTAGGCATACAAAAGGAGAATGGCTTAAAAATTAGCACATTTTCATAATATTAAAAAATAAATCATGCAATGTTTTATTTTCAGGGAGAAAAATTGAAAATACATATAAATAAACATAGGACATATTTGTGGGACATTTTGTTTTACTGAAAACTCAACACAATGAATGACACAAGAGGGCAGGGTAACCAACACACTGCCTCCTACCTGTTATCACTTCGGGTTTCCATGGCCACAGGATTTGGAGAGGCTCGATGACCTGAAATGGGAATCAGGCTGCTCCTCTCTGCAGGGTAATCGGGCTGGATACGAGGAGAAGTGTGTGTGATCTGCTGAGGCACCACCTTAGCTACAAATAGTAAAATCCAATCGCATTACCACTCACATACGTTTACTGGCCTGCCAAAACATTCTGGGCTAGCAGCGATCATATGAATGCAAACAGTTATAAATAAGTCTGGGTTTTCAGTTGTAATCAAAATAAAAAAAATCCAAGTTGAGTAGAAGATATTTGACTGAATTATTCAAATCCAATAAGCCAGTGAAATATTCATACTATTATTTGTTAAAGCAAAGCTTAACATTAATAATGAAACAGAAATATCAGCAACCAGGCCCTTTCCTCTTGACCTGGCCTCTCAGAGATTTTTTTTTTTTGGTGGGGTGGGAGGAGCTAAAACAACAACAACAACAACAAAAAACTTTCAATACAAAAATGGCAAAGAACTTAAATTCTACTCCAGAACCAAAAGCTAATCAGCAACAATTACTTTCCAAGTCTCATCCAGACTTGGATGAAGAAGGATGAAGGATGCTTGCCCTAGAGTACTACTTAAGAGTTCCCAAGGTCCTCTGAGTGTCCTGTGACTTCGGATAATATGTCATAGCAAAATCAAAATCAGCATGCCGACAGGGTTTCCAAATTCAATCTGATGATTAAATTTTGCTCTTTTTTATGGCTTGCAACCAAATTTTGTCTAGAAAGTGTAACTGACCTGGGACACACTTTACTGTACCTTTGGCTGAAGATTTGCAAAGCAAAGCTATGACCTGTATCAGAAGATAAAGAGGGACAGCTTCCTTGTGTGCGAAGATCCAAGTTACACCGGTGACAGGCACGGAAGCACAGAAGACTAAGATGAGGTCCAGTATCATGACCACCAGGACTGAGCTGTGCAGTCACCATCTCACCCAGCTGGCTGCTGGGGACAACCCTGCAGGATGGCTGTGGGCTGCCAATCTGACCACCTAGAATGGCACTCTTCGGCCGATGCTGAGAGAAGCTGGCACCCAGGTTTCCCTTCAGGCAGGTAAGCAGAGTGGATGCTCATAAGAAGCAAGTTAGCCTTGTGTTTTCACTGGGCTCCCTAAAACGTGGGAGAAAATAATGCTTCCAGTAGAAATGAAGCTGCCACTTGGCAGAGTATCTAACCCATGGTAAGCAGACACTTGTCATAATTTTAAAGCTTTAGGTTTTTTTACCAAAAACCCAGCACAATTTTTTAATTAAAAGCTAAAGGAGGCCAGCGCCGCGGCTAAATAAGCTAATCCTCCGCCTGTGGCGCTGGCACACCGGGTTCTAGTCCCGGTCAGGGCGCCAGATCCTGTCCCGGTTGCCCCTCTTCCAGGCCAGCTCTCTGCTGTGGCCCGGGAGTGCAGTGGAGGATGGCCCAAGTCCTTGGGCCCTGCACCTGCATGGGAGACCAGAAGCATCCGGCTCCTGCCTTCAGATCAATGCGGTGCACTGGCCGAAGAGCGCCAGCCACAGCGACCATTGGAGGGTGAACCAACGGTAAAGGAAGACCTTTCTCCCTGTCTCTCTCTCACTGTGCACTCTGCCTGACAAATAAATAAATAAAAATTAAAAAAAAAAAACCTAAAGGAGGGGCTGGCACTGTGGCTCACTTGGTTAATCCTCCACCTGCGGCACCAGCATCTCATATGGGCACCAGGTCCTAGTCCCGGTTGCTCCTCTTCACATCTAGTTCTCTGCATAGAGCCCAGGAGGGCAGCAGAAGATGGCCCTAGTGCCTGGGTTCCTGCACCCGCATGGGAGACCAGGAGGAAACACCTGGCTCCTGGCTTCGGATCTGCTCAGCGCGCCAGCCGTAGTGGCCATTTTGGGGGTGAACCAACGGAAAGAAGACCTTTTTCTCTGTCTCTCTCTCTCTCACACTGTCTATAACTCTACCTGTCAAATAAAATAAATAAATAAATAAATAAAAAAGCCAAAAGGAATATGCAGCACAAGAAGTGTTAAGTCTGCCACAACGCTATCTTCAAAGAGAATCCCTATTTTCTGAATGATTTTTTTTAAAGATATATTTATTTACTTGAAAGTCAGAGTTACAGAGAGAGAGAGAGAAAGGTCTTCCATCCGATGGTTCACTCCCCAACTGGCCACAACGGCCAGAGCTGCGCAGATCCAAAGCCAGGAGCCAGAAGCTTCTTCTGGGTCTCCCATGCAGGTGCAGGGGCCCAAGGACTTGGGCCATCTTCTACTGCTTTCCCAGGCCCTAACAGCTGGATCGGAAGTGGAGCAGCTGGGTCTTGAACCGGCGCCCATATGGGATGCCAGTGCTTCAGGCCAGGGCATTAACCCACTGCACCACAGCGCCGGCCCTTGAATGATGTTCTCATCTGATTCTGCCTTCTGTAACTCTGAATACATTGTGTGGGCCAGACCGTGAGGTAGATAAAGATGGTATTCAGGGGCTGGCACTGTGGCATAGTGGGTAAAAGCTGCCACTTGCAGTGCCAGCATCCCATATGGGTGCTGGTTCAAGTCCTGACTGCTCCTCTTCTGATCCAGCTCTCTGCTGTGGCCTGGGAAAACAGTACAAGATGGCCCAAGTCCTTGGGCCCCCGCACTCGCGTGGGAAGACTCAGAGGAAGCTCCTGGCTTCAGATTGGCACACTCTGGCCATTGCGGCCAATTGGGGAGTGAACCAGCTCTATCTCTCTGCCTCTCTTTCTCTCTCTGTGGAACTGACTTTCAAATAGATAAATAAATCTTTAAAAAAGAAAAAGATGGCATTCAGTTGGAAACGAGCATTCACCAGAAGATCCAAGCTGGCGATTCATCAAGCTTGCCTTCCCTGACCTAAAACGTTCCCATTAGTAACAACGGCTGAACTCAACTTGCAACCTCACCTGGCAAAAGTGAGAGTAACTTGGAAAAGTCACTTAAGTGATTCTAACATATCTTCTACACCCCAACTTGAAAATCAATGCTCTAATGCTATAATAGTTATAATGTTTTAACAGTACCTTCTCAACCGAGGTACTGTTTATAGAGACCCTATGATGATGTAGCAAAGAAATACTTGGGTTAGAATACAAAAGGAAAACAAAACTGGACGATGAATCTGACAGGACGTAGGAATGAACACAGTCTAGTCTCCGGGAACTTTCAGTGAGTTTACTCTACAACGTGATCACATAGAGGACATGAATGCTGCCCTGAGCAGAAGGTCAAGAGGAATCAGGACAGTCACCCTGGGGCACATGCCCTCTTGGCTGGTCTGCTCTTCTTCGTAGCCACACAAATACTCACAGGTTCTTGACCGTACACCTTCAGAGCATGGGCTTGGCTCTATCACTATAGCACTGAGGACCACTCATGGCACCGTTAGGCAGAGCCAGAAAACAATGTGAAAGGACAATATAGAACAATCCATGATATTTTCCAAAAAAAAATTGTTAATGCTAAAACAATACACATATACACAAAACTTCCTTCCACGGAAGTGAATTTACCTCAGAGGGATATGAGTCATTCCAATGCCAAGTCACAACGAGCACTAGCACAAAAAAGCCCAGCTAGACGCCTTCTGAGGAACCCAGCACCCAGACAGGGCTGGCACGTCCTGCACGCTACCATTATTCCAGAAAAGTCCCTCCCAGATGCCTGACGGGCCAGGAAGCTACAGCCTACCCGATGTGTGCAGAAGGAAGGCTGGGACCCAACAGCTAGGGAAGCCACACCTCTGCATCCAATTACCACATTTCTGAGAGCTCTCTCTACAAAAGGCAGTTTTACTTCTAAAAGCACACTACACTAACAACATGGCAGTCGGCCCACATGTTCAGGAGCAGAGAACAGCAAAATGATGTGCTCAGTGTCACAGACTCGAGGCACAGGGGACGCTGGAAACTAAGACCTCATGGGCTCCACAGAGCAGCCTTCTGCCTCCAAAGCCACAGCCGCTGCTTTGGAAGCTGTGGGAGTGATCTCCTCCCCGAGGATAAGCACTGGCACAGTGCGGCCCTGGGCCCAATCCAGCCTGCTGCCTGTTTCTGCATGGCTGATGAGCTAAAAATGGGTTTACATTTTAAATGCTTAGCAATGAAAATCAAAAGAAAATTTCATGGCACATGAAATTCTACCTTCTCTGCCCCTAAGTAAAGCCTTATTGGATCCATTCACACCTGTATTTCCATGTCTATGGCTGCTTTGGTGACACAGAACCATGCGGGTACAAATCCTGAGACAGTGGCTACAAGGCCTTAGAGAAAAAATCTGCTAGGGCCAGCACTGTGGCACAGCAGGCTAAACAGCCACTACAAAAGCTATATCAGAGTACTGGTTAGTCCTGGCTACTCCAGTTCCAATCCAGCTCCAAGCTAGTGCACCTGCAAAGGCAGCAGATGATGGCTTAAGTACTCTGGTCCCTGTCACCCATGTGAGAGGCCGCAGGACGACCTGATTCCTGGCTTCAGGGGTCACTGGTGGAATGAAACAGTAGATGGAAGATCTCTATCTCTTACCTGTTTCAAATAAATAAATCTTCTAGAAAAAGGTTGCCAACCTCTGTGTTGTTGTGGTTTTTTTGTTTTTTTGTTTTGTTTTGTTTTTTTGACAGGCAGAGTTAGACAGTGAGAGAGAGAGAAACAGAGAGAAAGGTCTTCCTTCCATTGGTTCACTCCCCAAATGGCCGCCAAGGCCGGCGCTGCACCAATCCAAAGCCAGGAGCGGGGTGCTTCCTCCTGGTCTCCCATGTGGGTGCAGGGCCCAAGCATCTTGGCCATCTTCCACTGCCCTCCTGGGCCACAGCAGAGAGCTGGACTGGAAGAGGAGCAGCCAGGACTAGAACCCGGCACCCATATGGGATGCCGGCGCCGCAGGTGGAGGATTAACCAAGTGAGCCGGCCCCAACCTCTGCTCTTAATGACTAAAGTTTGACTGCCAGAAACTTTTTGCATTACCCAAGGATGCTGGCTCAACAATGTGTCAAAGTGGACAGGTTCTCTTTATTTTAGACCTCTGCTTTCTTTGTTTTGAGTTACTGTATGGTGAACTTATTTCACGACAAGGTACACACAGAAGAAGTCAAGTCTGCTGACTGTGCAAGTCCAAACTAAAGTTAGAGTATTCAAAGCCTGTTATCCTCTTTTCTTCCTACTGTCAATGAATGCCAAATCTGTACAGTAAGTAATATTAAAAGTCAAGTGAACTGTTGCTTTCAAACCCAAGAACAAAATACAAGCAGCCAGCAACATGGAGGCCAGGACAGAGGGCTGAAAAATCCCTCCCGGGCGTGTGTGAAGACTGCATGACACTCACCAACCGGGATGTTTGAGGTGGTCACAGCAGTCGCATGGGATGAATGGGAGGGCATCGTCATGGTGACAATCGTACTCGTAGGAGCTTGTGTGTGTGACACAGATCCTGAAAAGGGGGGAGAGAGGAAATTATCTAACAAAGCTCTTGGGACAAGTGAAACCGATTTTTCTAGCCTATTTTCTTCTCTGACTGAAGGCAAGAAACATGAAAAATGAACTCAGTATTTCTGCTGCCTCTTTTCCCATGGTTGGGGTGGGGGGTGATGGTGGTGAAGAGCAGGTTCCCAACTTACCGGCTGTCGTTGCTGACGGAATGGTGTTGGTCGCCAGAATCGGTGCTACTGTTGCTGCCGCCACAGGTGTACCAGTGCTGAAGATGGTCTTCTGTGGGGGAAATCCCACAGCAGGGTCACGAGTCAGCTTGCTTCCCGCCCCACCGAGTCTCAACCCAATCCCTGCCTCCACAACAGCCAGGTCCTCAGCCAGCAAGTGGGGCACCGGTGGCTCTTCAGCTCTGGCTTTACCTGCGCCATGGTGTGCAGCTGCTGCTTTGGCGTTCCCAGCGCGGGATGATTCGGCAGTGTGATTCTCGTCGTCACGTCCCGTGACTGGGCAGGCCGCTGGATGTTGATCGCTGCGGACGGTGGGTGCTGGATAGACAGGGTTGGCCGACTGAAAGGACACAGAGATACTGTAACTTTTCCAGAGCCAACGCAGGCAGCCAAGGCCACTTCCTATCTGTGCTAGACTGCAGTCATATAACTTGTATCTCTTTCGAGGTCTATTAAGTCCCGGTTAGACCCACACTTGGGCTTGGGCCTTGATCTCAGCAACGAAGAAAATGTCCTATTGAGTCTCCCTCCTGAAACTGCCGCCAGTGTCATTTTAAAAGGTATCAGTACCTACCACAAACTGGGCAAATGAATAACTTACTGTCAGTAACCCCACAGCAGTCATGAATGAACATGACTACAAAGACCACACTGCATTATGTGGCCAAATAGGAAGATAGACAGCAAGGTCCTTGTGGTAAAAATTTCCACACATTTCTTGAGGGAAATTCACAGACAATCTTGGTTAACAGCAGTTTCATCTGGTCCCCTTGCACAAACCACCTCGCCAATTCTGTGTCATTCCTCACCAGACACAGGAACACTCTAGAAAAAGACGCGGCAGCTATGACTGCCTCATGACCAAAAGGGACATTCACAGAGACAGTACGCCAAACTAACCTGTGGCAAGAACTGAAATTGCAACAATGGCAAGAAAACATCACAATGTACCAAAGCTAGTGTTTTATTTTGTTTTTGAAAGATTGATTTTATTTATTTGAAAGGCAGAGTTAAAGAAAGAGAAAGAGAGAGAGAGAGAGAGAGAGAGAGAGAGGTCTTCTATCCATTGGTTCACTCCCTAAATGACTGCAACAACAAGGACCAGGCCGAAGCCAGGAGCCAGGAGCTTCTTCCGGGTCTCCCACGTGAGTGCAGGCGCCCATCCTCTGCTGCTTTACCAGGTGCATTAGCAGGGAGTTGGATAGGAAGTGGAATAGCCAAGACTCGAACCAGTGTCCATATGGGATGCTGGCACTGCAGGCTGGGGCTTTAACCCACTGAGCCAAAGAGCTGAGGAAATGGAGATGGACAGTTTAAAAAATGATATGGGAAGACTATGCAGCCATTTGATAAAAATAAAATCAGACCCATGCCTCACACAGTACACTAGAACAAACATCAAAAGGACTAAAGGCAACTAAAACTACACATGAAGAAAAGATCGGGCACCTCTTTTCTATCTAGCCTTGCAGTAAACAGCTTTCTAACTATTAAAAGTTTTTAGAATCCAAAAGCTATAAAAAAAAAATCAATAAATTTGACTATGTGAACAAACAAAAAAGTAAACCTCCTACCTGGCAAAGTACCCTATAGACAAAATCAAAAGACTTAACCTTCCTAATGTACTGAGTCCTAGAAAACAATACGAAAAATAAAAGTCCAGTAAAAAACTGGGCAAAGGATATAAACGGACAGTTCACTACAAAACACAAATGACCCCTTAATGAAAGATGCTTACTCTCACACTTTATCTTTTCAACAGAGGTCTGTGGCCATGACTGCTATATTTTTTTATAAATGATTACTTATTTGAAAGGCACAGCAACAGAGACAGGGGTAAGAAAGGAGGAAAAGAGGGGGTACAGGGAGAGAGACAGAAAAAGGAACAGATCTTCCACCTGCTACTGGTTCACTCCCTAAATCCACACAACAACCAGACGTAGGCCAGACCAAAGCACCTGGCTCCCAGCTTCGGATCAGCACAGCGCACCAGTTGTAGGGGCCATTTGGGGGGTGAACCAACAGAAGGAAGACCTTTCTCTATGTCTCTCTCTCTCACTAACTTTGTCTGTCAAAAAAAAAAATGTTAATGTTTACATATGCACATTACATATCAGGTATGTTGGAAGTGCTTGCGATCTATTAGTATAGCTACTACCCAAAAGGATCTCTGAGGTGGGTAACACTACTGCCATTTTCTAGCCATTTCCTCTTGGACCTAGCATTGCCACTTCCACAAATGCTCCTTAAGGCTATTCCATCACAAACATGCAACAGCATGTGCCAAAATATCCCTGCACTGGGTAGAGCACAGCCAACACAAACGGATGAGTAAATAGTAGGAGTTCTAGGTACTGATCTAGAGTCATCTCCACATTGTATGAAGGAAATTCAAAACATCTGTATAAAAGTGAATTAAATGATGCAAAAACATTATAAAATTGTATATATGGGGGCCAGAGCTGTGGCGTAGTGGGTAAAGCCACTGCCTGCAGTGCCAGAGTCCCATATGGGCGCCGGTTCGAGTCCTGGCTGCTCCAGCGGTCTTGGGGTAGGTGCTGATCTTCAGAAAGCAGGACCCCTCATCATGAGTGCGTTTACGACTTTGAACTCTTCTTCTGAAACCATCTTCTGTGTTTGACCACATGAAAAACCAACTAATTACAGCAATGTCTTTACAAAACAAGCTTTTCATTACAAAAGAGAAAAAAAGATACACAAATACAAAAATCTAAGAAAGCAAGAAAAACCTGCTACATTTCATCTGGAAACCCCAATATGAAGACGGGATTATCTTGACTATCTTAACAAAGAGCCCAAATGTGATAACATCCCAACCCCTAGCACCCAGATCTTGGGTTCTAAATACTACTCTCTTAACTAAAAGGAACATAGGTCCTTGGAGAAATGGTGGATTTTAAGATCAGGCAAGCAGGCAGAGCGGGTCTGAGCATCCAGTGTCAGAATGAAGAAAGTACTCAAAAGATGATTAGGAGTTATCAATAGGGTACCGAGTCAGCTCAAAAGAGTTCTCACTAGCCACATTCAGGGCAACCGGGAGAAGATAAAGGGACGATGATGACACAGGGAATACAATATCCATGATTCAGATGTTCACAGCAACAACCTGCCTTGCCTAAAAAGGTCATGGAGATTAATAAGGTCACTTAGCAGAAAGTGCTAACTAATCTATTGTCTTAATCACTATAATATTTCTTTTTTTATTTTTATTTTTATTTTAACAGCTTCAAAGTGATTTCAGGAACAGAGACCCAATCAAGTAACTTGACATCTACCAAAAATAGGGGGTTGACTTATAACAAATGAACCTGCAATCATCCTCCAGCGTTTAGCTGGGTCCTTGACTGCTTTGGTATTTAAAAAAATTTTTTTAATTAATTTATTCTTGGGGCTGGCACTGTGGCATAGCGGGTAAAGCCACC
Organism: Oryctolagus cuniculus; assembly: GCF_964237555.1. Classification (NCBI taxonomy): domain Eukaryota; kingdom Metazoa; phylum Chordata; class Mammalia; order Lagomorpha; family Leporidae; genus Oryctolagus; species Oryctolagus cuniculus. Next base: position 118,454,577 of record NC_091434.1, read on the forward strand.
GCCTGCAGCACTAGCACCCCATGTGGGCACCAGTTTGAGTCCCAGATGCTTCACTTCCAACCCAACTCCCTGCTAATATACCTGGGAAAGCAGAAGATGGCCCAAGTACTTGTGCCCCTGCGCCCATGTAGGTAACCTAGAAAAAGCTCCTGGCTTCATTTTAGCCAACTCTTGCCATTGCAGCCATTTGGGGACTGAACCAGTGAATGGAAGAACTCCTCTCTGTCTCTCCCTTTCTGTAACTCTTTCAAATAAGTAAATAAATTGTATAAAAAATTAATTTATTCTCATCTATTTGAAAGGCAGAACAACTGACAGAGAAAAAGAGAGAGAGAAATCTTTCATTTGCTAGTTCACTCCCTATATGCCCACAACATCCTGGGCTGGGCCAGGCTGAAACCAGAAGCCTGGAATTCCATCCAGGTCTCTCACAGGGGTGGCAGAAGCCCAAGCACCTGAGCCATCAGCACCGTCTCACAGGCTGCATTAGCCGGAAGTTGCATCAGAAGCACAGCACCTGAGATCTGAACTGGCAACTCTGATACGGGCTGCAGGGATCACAAGCAGTGGCTTCATCTACAGCAGCACAAGTGCCCCTTGCTTGACTTGTCTGGAGTACAGATAAGAGGACTGCAGGCAGAGACTGCCAGCCTGACATTTTCTCCTCCTGAGAACGGCACAAGAAAAACAAAAAGAGGAATGTGGTCTCCATCTTCAACACAATCAGGAGACACCGGAAATCTCAAACCACAGAACAGATAGCAGAACTGCCAAAGACGGGCGCTAACGAAACTAAAGGACGGGGGTTTCTGGAGCTGGGATTTCAGAGATAAGATCCAGTAAAATACGATTCTCCAAAGTCAGGAGCAGCACACTCACACACAGGGGACCAAAATGTTTTGCTTCGGAATACCGGAAACAGAGATGGCAGTGAGGCCGAACGTGAACCAGTTTGTTTGGTTAAGAAGCAAAGGACACGGGGTTGAAGCAGAAATCACACAGCTAGAGATAAGCCCCAATGTGGGGTGACGGTGGCAGAGGCGCTGCTGTTTTGAGTGGTCTGTCCTTACTGGCAGGAGAGAAGCACGGCCAAGAAAACCCAAAGGGTACTGAAGCATTCGGGAAATTGCTCTTAAGTCAGCACATGACCTGGGCGACAACACGAACAAATTACAATAGCTGATCCAGAATAAACTCGGTCCAACCAAAGACGCATACGCAGAAATGACAGGCATGGGGTTATTTAAAGATGCAAAGAAGAAACGTGAGAGATGGGGGAGCACACTGGACACGCTTCCACCGGGCTGGTGAGAGCTGCGCCAGGACTTTTAAGACTTTAATGAAAAACTGCTTCGTAGGATGAAAACACAAAGCAGATACAGGAACTCAGTGGAAGTGATAAAACAGAGGGAGAGAAAAGAAGTGGAAGAACTGAAGAGGGAAACAGCAGACCACCACTGAGCTGTTTCAGGAATGAAGGCAAAACTAAGAGTAGGCAAGGCAGACAGCACTGGAAAGCAGGGAGGGACAGGGATGAACAGAGTATGAGGAAAAGAGTTTAAAAGGGCAAGGTAAGCAAGTCATGTAAAAAGATCCAATACACACAAAAATGAGGACCCCCCCAGTAAAATGGAAAAAATGAATCAAATACAATTTAAGAAGACTTTTCATATAGTTTTATGCTATAGATTAAAAAGCACACCATCCATGATGGACAATACAAACACATAAAGAAGGCAATTGGGAAAAAAGATCAAGGTCTTTTTTTAGGAAGTTAAAAAAACATATATACAGCAGGTTGGCATCAGACTTCTCACCAGCATCATCTAGCTCCAGAAGAAGGGAAAAAATATCCTTAAAGAATTCATGGAATGAAAATAGAATCAAACTACTTCTTGTATAAAGATACATGGGAAAGGACTCTGAGCATGTAGGAACTAAAAATATTACTCCTTAAGATAAGCCCTTCTTGAAAAACCTAACAGAGTAAATCTCGATTGACTCAGTGATGACGGGGAAAAACAGTCAAAGAATTGGCAGACAGGACTGAATGTATTTCACAGAGGGAGTAAGACTCCCACTTAACTCTTTCTAGAACTTTCAATTCCTTTTCTGTATCTTGAACCAATTCTATCATTTGGTTCACCTGGCTTCGAGAGTTTGGTGAACTATCTGGAATCACTGGGCTGGCTGCTTTCTTTAAAAAAAAAAAAAATTTTTTTTTGAAAGGCAGAGATGGGGGGGAATAGGAAGGGAAGGAAGGGAGAAAGAGAGAGAAAGAGAGAGAGAGAGATTTATCTTGATTATCTTGCATCTGCTGGTTCTCTCACACATTTCCACACTGGGTGCTCACAAGTCAGCACAATCTTAAAATGCCCAAACCAAAGCCTGAATTATTCTTTAAACCTGCTCCTCTCCTGTTCTCCATCTCAGGTTAATGGCAGTCTGCCTTCCTGGGAGCACAGGCCTACTAGCACCAGCATAGTCCCCACTCTTCTTCTCTCCAGAAATCCTCCACTCCATCTTCCAAATCTGCCCGTGTCCTTCCATCTCCAGACCCCAGCTAAACCCTTCTGTGCAATCTTCCTGTGTCCTGCTGTGACTCTCCTCAGCCTCTTCTATCAAGCAACCAGGCTGATCCAACTCAAACTCTAATCACGGCACTGCTCTGTTCAAAACTGCTAAGGCTCCTCCCCACCCCGCTCATCCCAGCAAAGCCCAAACCTCAGACAGCTCATCAGGTATCAGGGGCCCTGACTGACTGCTAAACGCACCTCTCCCTGCTCTCCCACTTTGGGCCTCCTCCAACGTGCCAAACACACTCCTATCGCAGGGTCTTTACACGCACTGTCCCTGCTGCCTACAACATTCCTCTCCCAGATAGCCACAGAGCTCACTTCATTATGTCTGTCAAGGTTCTCTCAGAAACATTCCTACCGACAAAGCCCTCTCTGCCCACCTACCCTGCCACTCCAAAATCCCCCTCATCCTACTTAAATTTTCTCCAAAGCGCCTCCCACCTTCTAAAAAAATATTATTTACACTGTCTCCAGCCCCTAAAAATATACCTATGAGGACAGAACTTTGTTTACAACTTTAGCCCCAGCATCCAAAATACTGAAAGCAGCACTCAGCAGGTTCTGACTGAGAGAGGAAGGGGAGGAAAGGGGAGGCAGGCAGGAGGGGGCGACGGCACGCGCGTCACGCGCGTCACTGCCCCAAGCGTACCTAAGTGCTGAATCTGTAGCATGTGCGGCCGTCGTGGTGATGACTGGAGACTGAGCTCTGGTGGCTGACACGGTCGCTACCACAGCGGGCGGGATGGTATTAGAGGTGGTCACAGGTGGACGAGACTACCAAAAGAGAAGAAAACATACTTCACTGGAAACCGAGGGCCAAATAAAACATGGCAGGCCAAACACCGAACACGCCATCAGAAACTTGGGCCCCCAGGTTAGTATGTCTGTGTCCAAATCAAAGTTAATTCTCAACATGTGCGTAAGGAATTCTCTCTTCAGTTAGGATGTTATGAGACACAGAATTATCAACAGGTCCTATTGTGGCTGGACAGTATGCAGGTCGCTCCTTTCCAAATCGTCCCGGCCTACAGTCAGGTGTGGAGTCCCCACAGGTCAACTGTGAGGCCTGGTACCACACGACAGAGGGCCGACCCAGCTAAGGAAATAGATGGGGCTTTCAGGCCATCTAGTGGGCAAAAGCAAACACACAGGAACATGACAAAAGGTTCTTGCTTTCTGGATGTTTTCCCTTTTTTTTCTCCATTTTTCTTTTATTTATTTGCAAGGCAGAGAGAGAGAGAGAGAAACAGAGAGAAACATCTTCCATCTGCAGGTTCACTCTCGAGATGCCTGCAACAGCCTAGGCTAGCCCAGGGGCCAAGTGATGGCTGAACCCACTGAGCCAAACACCTGCCCAGTTTTCTGGATGCTTTCACACGAACATACTGTGCTGCCCTTACCACTGCAACTCATGTGAAATCCGCAGCTGACAACTAAGCTCCTTCCCCTGCTTGTCCACTGTCATTCTTCCAATCACCTGAGCTCTCCTGCTCATCCACCTTCCTGACCCTGACAGACGTGGATAAATCGCCGGACTCTGCCCATTCTTCACCTCTGCCTTTGTCCTCGGGCCTCTCCTCCACTGCTCCCTCTGTGAACAGCTGCTCGTCTCACCCTAGAGCCCCTGCAGCGTCTTCCCCACTAGAGAGCCCCTGTCTGGGTTCTTGACTTATACAATCCTTCATATAAACCATGAATACACCTGCGAGCCTAATTACTACCCAACTGAGTTTCACTGGCCACCAAGGTCTTTTGTTTTCATTTGAAAACTAGAAACTAGAAATGTACTGCCTAGGCAGTGTCCTGATCAGGACTTCCTTACCGTGGGAAACTCCGCAATTTCACACATTGTACCTTTCCAATTCCCAAAGGCATCTGAACTTCCTCCTGCTCATGCAGCTAAACTAATTTAATCTTTGATCTAACAATGCTAAGTTAAAAAAAAAACTCAGTGCTTGTTTGCCTACAAAATCAACTTTAGACTCCATCTCAGAGTTCCTCTTTACAGGTATCACAGTATCTTCTAGTATATTATACTTCAGTAGTACTGAGACCACATATTCCCTCGAAAAAAGGTTGGAAGGCATGAACCAACTTCCTGGAAAAGAGTGTGTGTATGTATATATACACACACAAATAGAAATATGCCCAGAACTTTTAGGAGTTCACTGACCTCTAGCCAAAGAAAATCCCTCTCATCCTAGCTAGTCCTTACCGCACACTGTCTCTGGCCATCACTCTTCCTCGTCATTATTTCCTGCTTCACCAGCCTGAATCCTCATTTCACACCCATTCCCACCAAAAGCCTCCCCTTACTACCTCTGCTCTGTCAAGACACTGCCTTTCCTTCACACTTCATGAAGGTTTGGCAACCAGATCCAGTCACTGAACTCAAAAGCTCTCCCAGTGCCTGGCAGAGGGAGTAGCTCTGCTGAGACACTTCACGCTTGATGGCTGAGTGCTCCCACCCTCGACGTACCTGGATTGGTTGGTGAATGATGTGCTGTACTGCTGGCTGAGCTGTGGCAGCATTTGGCAACTGTGAAGTGGGCCTCAGGACTGTGGTGACTTTGGAACTGGACATCACGGCGGCAGCAGCTGCACCTGCAAAAAATTACTAGTATGGATTATGGGCCCATGATTTTTTTCATTTCTTGAAAAGTTTATTTTTGTTTATTTGAAAGGCAGAATGACAGAGAGCCATTAGCTCCATTAGCTGGTTCACTCCCCAAATGTCTGGCTGGGCCAGGACAAACCCAGGAGCTGGGAGCTCAATCCAGGTCCCCCACGTGGGTGACAGGGACTCAAGTACTTGAGCCATCACTTGCTACCTTCCAGGGTGACCATCCAGGAAACTAGATGGCAAACAGATGTGGGACTCAATCCCTGCCACTCCCATGAGACGCCAGTGTCCCAAGTAAAGCTGCTTATCTCACACTAGAGCTCCTGAGGCGTCTTCCCCACCAGTAAGCCCTCGCCTGGGTTCTTGTCTTTGTGCCACAATGCCCATCCCTGGGCTCATAATTTTAATAGATCCAATTATATTCCCTACGAAAATAACCAGAACAATTTCCAAAAAACAGAGAGTGTGCTGTGTGCTGGTATTCAGCTGAAGTACAGTACACATACTTCCCATTTTATCACACAGAACATGAAGACTACGTGTACTCAAGAGATTAATAATAATAGTCTGAATCACTTCTTCAAGGACATTCTCAAACTAGCTGTTGTTCTGTTTTTGCTTTATCAATTCCAAGTGCACAGTAGGGAAGCACACAATGACAAGCACAGGGTGCTGCCACCGCCTGGGTTCCACCTACTGCTAGAGTAAGCACTTTAGCCACCAGTGCCACTTCCCATCAGCCACCACTGGTTCTGCACGCTGAGTGCAGACGTCAACACCACAAAGAAGGCAAATGATGTCTTAGCAGATCCCCAACAGGACCAGTGAACCACACCAACATAAACCACACTGAAAATCTAAATTGCTTTAAGTTAAACACATAAGAAATACAACCCAGCAAGCACAGAGTAACCATGAAAAAATGTGTACTGCTCCTCTAAGTTGATTTCTCCTGTCCTGTAACTTCAGTAAACTGATTCCGGATGCATTCTGTAGTACCCTGTTTTCTAACACATGTGTATCTGCAGCTCTGTTCTGAGAGTCAGAACAAAATGGGCAATCTTTACCTCGAGGCAAATGAGAAGCTCCGATGTGCAGCGGGGGCCCGGGAGCGTTGCTGCGGATGATAGACATCTGTACATTCGTGGTCATGATGTGATGCAGGTTACTGGGATGTCCCTGAAAGGAACGAGATGTAGCGTTACTTCCATGCGCTTGCTATGAACCACTGCCTTTGGGAAGTCAGGGGCCTCCAAACCCAGGTCATGTCAGTCCTTTTAGACAATGTGTGCCCCAAGGCAATGGGCTGAGGACGTGGCCTTTAGCTTTTTTTTATACAGCAGACTGTATCATGACCCCTGCCAACAGGCACGAGAGAAGCAACTGTGAGGACGCAGCACCTGCTCCAGGCTCACCGAGTTGCTGGGCCCCAGAACAGATGACGTATTTGGCTGCTTCCTTTTAGAAACTCTCATCTGCCATTCATTAGCCTTTCATGCTTGTTTTCTTCATCCTGGCCAAATGCTTATTTTGCCTCGCCCTATGTTCTTTGCATGCCACTGTATCCCTCCATTCTTCACGGACAGTCTTCTAAGTACATGCTGGGCAGCATCCCACAGCTACTCCCCTACCAGCTTTTCAGCTGATGCCTGACATAGCCCTTCCTCGCGCTTCCCTACATCTCTGATACCAGCGTTTCTCAGGTGGAGGTTCCCACACTTCCACAAGTACCCAACACTAGGACAAAAGGGAAAAACACAGCACATCTTTTCAGTTATCAGTGTTTTTTGAAAGCATAAAGGGAAAGAGTTTGAGACTCAGTTTTTTATTAGTAAATAATTTAAATTTGTTTTAATTTATATTGGACGCCACTATCAAGCATACATAATGGAGTAGGATTATAAAATTTCAAAAAAAAATTAAGAGATGCCAAGTTAAGTGTTCACAAGTAGAGGCTGCTTGAGGGAACACACCAGCACCCCAAGAAATGCACACTTAACTGGAGAAAATGCAGGGCACTACGCCCTCTTCTGCTGGGAAGCTTCTGCCCTATCAGAGTTGCCTGCCTCAACTCCTGAAGAGCACGGCTGTCGTATCTAGATGTCTATCCCACAGGGGGCAGGCCCTCCACCACAGCAGATGCTCTAAAAATACTGCCCGGGATGGAAACACAGCTTGGGACGCCCCCATCCCCTGTGAGTGACTGGGTCCGAGCCCTGGCTCCACATGTGATTCTAGCTCCCTGCTACGTGTGCTCCAGGAGGCTGCAGGCGATCCCTGCCATTCACGTGGGAGACCCAGATGAGTTCCAGGCTCCTGGTCTTGTCCTGGCCTAGCCTCAGCTGTTGCAGGCATTTGGGAAGTGAACCAGAGCAGGGAAGATCTCTGTCTGCCACTGTCTCTCTGCCTTTCCTGCAGATAAAAACAAACAAACCAATACTACCCAAACTACCACTATGAATACAGGCTTCTACTCCCTAAGGTAGCTCTCCCATCCTCACCCTCCTCCCCTTAAAGACGCCAGCTTTTTTAGGACATTATCTAGTATTCGGCTGGAATTCAATAAATAAGGGTTAACAGTTTTGCATCTCAGTTTGAAAATCAACAAATGAAGAGGAAAAAAACCTGTTGTCCACTGATTGTTGCCACAGGAATGGCTGAAGCTTGAGGGATGCTACTCTCCATGGTAACGGTAACCTGCCCTGGAACCTTGGGGGGAAGTGACAAGGTAGAAGGTGGAGCAGGAGCAATGGGACGGCTAGGCATGGTGGGCTTCGGGGGCGGCTGCAAACAGAAAACCATAAGAAATACATCAATAGCCTCATACTAGCGATGCATTCCACTCTCGAGTTAAAAGTACACAAATCAAAGCTGGAGAGTGCCAGCAAAGACGCCATACGTCTTATACAGTTTCTCCCCCAGCATAACAGCGTCTGCATTGAAGTACTAGCATTTCTACTTTACAGAGGAGGAAACATACAAAGCAAGGCTAAGTGACTCCTTCAAAGCCACACAGACAGTAAAAAGTCGAACTGGGAATAAAGCCCAGATCTGTATGGCTCCCAGCCCATGCCCTCACTTCTACACAATGCTGCCTCCCAAGTTTGGGTGGAAGTAAACAAAACTCCCAGTAACTGAAACATAACCCAAGGTCACAAGCAAGACAGTATTCTCAGATACCCCCAAGTTAGCCAGCTAGTAAAACAAACCTTGAAGAGTGCCACTCTTAAGACAAAAACTTAGTAAGTCCCTAAGCTGAATAATATCAGTATCAAAACGGGGGAAAGAGGCTGTGATGCCGACTGCCTGGCCACACAAGCCAGACACTGCAGAACAGCAGGGCTCTGAGTTACGGAGGACAGCTGAACTGACACGTGAAAAAGAAAAAATCCAAGTGTGAGCCTAGGACACAGCCTGAGATTCTGTGAACACTGTTACAGGTATCAGCTGGTCGTTAGCTGTGGTTCAGGGCAAACTTTTAAGCCTCTCCATTACCTTCATGAGTCCCTCCGAAAATGAGAGTGGCACTGCTGGCGTCAGGTGTGCTGGTGGAGCTGTCACTGCGACAGGTGTGGCCGATGCGACAGCGTGATGTGTAGACAACATCTGCACCTGTGGATAGGGCCTTACCACAACAGGCTCCTGCTTCTCTTCCCGAGACTGGAGGGAGTTGCTGGAACCCATGTGCTCCCTGGCACTGACTTCGGCATCTCGCCCAGATTCATCATTGACTGGTAAAGACAGTAAGGGTGAGACAGGATGGCATGATCTCCCAACGGTAATCAACGTGGCAGCACAGCTAAGAGTGGCACTTGCGCTAAGTTTCAGAGTTGACAAACTGGCCATTTCCTTGAGAGGTTTTCTTAACAATGAGAACTTGGGCACCAGATTCCCCTGCTGGGGAAATCAGCCCTGAGGGTCCTAACTGCAGAACACAGGATTTATCCTGGATATTGTGGCTTTTGCACCCTTACGAACATAGGGTCTGATGATCATACAAAATAAACTCAAATCACTGCAAGTACAACACAGGATAAAAAACAATTTCATCTGAGGAGCCACCGCCTCCAACACCAGCTTCCCACATGGGCTTCAATTCAAGTCCCAGCTACTCCACTTCTGATCCAGCTCCCTGCTAAAGCACCTGGGAAAGCAGTGGAAGATGGCCCAAATGCCTGGGACCCCTGCACCCACCTGGGAGACCCGGCTCTTGGCTTTGGCCTGGTCCAACCGTGGCTGTTACAGCCCTTTAGGGAGTGAGCCAGCAGATGGAAGATCGAGATATCTTTCTCTCTCTCTCCTTCTCTCTTTGTATTTCTGCCTTTCAAATAAATAAATCTTTAAAGTTCAATTACATTTGTTTCTTTAAAAAAAAAAGAATGCCGACCCCACCTCAACCACAAGATGCTGCTGTTATGCTTATTTTTCTGAACATAAAGATAAAATTTACTTACGTAGAAAACTTATTTGGAAAACCATAAAGAAAATAAAGCTTCCTCAAAATCTATCCTCGATGGCTCTAACAGTTATTACTTGGTGAAACCTTTAGAAATCTCTCATTCTTTCTTGATTTAGGGTGAGTTTTTAAAGTTTTTTTGTCATGGAAGTAAAATCTTCATAAAGATCAATGCACAAGCAAATGCCAATTGCGCAGTTCAATGGACTTCCATAAACTGAATCCACTTGAGCAACGAGGCCCTGGCTCAAGAAACCAAACACCAGTGATCCCTCAGAAGCTCTCCAGTCAGCCCCAAAGGATACCCCTGCCACGCTTGGCCACCCCCTAACTTGGAACACTATATGTCAGTGGTGCCTACTTTAGAACTTCATATAAACAAAGATGGCCTTTGTGCCTTCCTGCCTTCACTTACAGGTTTGAGAGTCATTCACATTACTATAGATCGCACGCGTTCTCAGTACCGTGAAGTATGTGACTGTGAACAAACTGCAAATCCACTGTACTGTTAGAAGACACTTTCATGAATAAACCTCAACTCATTTCACTGTTAAGAGGGTTTTTTTTTTTTTGCATTATGAATAGTAATATTTTTTACCTGTCCTTTGTTGAACATATGTTCCATTTCTACTCTGTGTGTGTGTATACATATATATTGAATTACTGAATAAGATACCCAATTACCAAATAACAGAGTATGTATACACTGTATCATTTTTAAAAGGCTAAGCAGGGAGTTAGCATTGTGGCAAAGCACGTTAGGCCGCCACATCAGCATCCCACATCTGAGTGATGCTAGGAGTACCAGATGCTCCACTTTGGATCCAGCTTCCTACCAATAGGCCCAGGGAAAACAGCAAGTGCTTGGGCTCCTGCCACCCACATGGGAGATGCAGATGGAAGTCCAGGCTTCTGGCTTAGGTCTGGAGCAGCCCCAGCCATTTGAGAAGTGAATCAGTGGGGGCCGGCACCGTGGCTCAATAGGCTAATCTTCTACCTTGCGGCGCCGGCACACCTAGTTCTAGTCCCGGTCAGGGTGCCGGATTCTGTCCCGGTTGGCCCTCTTCCAGGCCAGCTCTCTGCTGTGGCCAGGGAAGGCAGTGGAGGATGGCCCAAGTGCTTGGGCCCTGCACCCCATGGGAGACCAGGAGAAGCACCTGGCTCCTGGCTTCGGATCAGCGCATTGCACTGGCTGCAGCATGCCAGCCGCGGCGGCCACTGGAGGGTGAACCAACGGCAAAAAGAAAGACCTTTCTCTCTGTCTCTCCCTCACTGTCCACTCTGCCTGTCAAAAATAAAAAAAATAAAAAAAAAATAAAAAAGGAAGTGAATCAGTGAAGGGAAGCTCTGTTTCTCCCTCTCCCTAGCACTCTTTCAAATAAATAAATAAATAAACACATCTTTAAAAAAACAAAAGGCTAGCCGGCGCCGCGGCTCACTAGGCTAATCCTCCGCCTAGCGGCGCCAGCACACCAGGTTCTAGTCCCGGTCGGGGCGCCGGATTCTGTCCCGGTTGGCCCTCTTCCAGGCCAGCTCTCTGCTGTGGCCAGGGAGTGCAGTGGAGGATGGCCCAAGTGCTTGGGCCCTGCACCCCATGGGAGACCAGGAAAAGCACCTGGCTCCTGGCTCCTGCCATCGGATCAGCGTGGTGCGCCGGCCGCAGCGCGCCGGCCGCGGCGGCCATTGGAGGGTGAACCAACGGCAAAGGAAGACCTTTCTCTCTGTCTCTCTTTCTCACTGTCCACTCTGCCTGTCAAAAAAAAAAAAAAAAAAAGGCTAAATGGTATTCTATCACATGGGCATATTAGAGCTTTTTTAACCACTCTATCACTGAGGGACTTTTAGGTTATTTCCAAATTTTTGCTATGATCAACAACCTTGTCCAGTGACCCCTTCAGGAAAACAAAGTGTGAGCACTGGAAGAAAAGACTGATGCATACCTTCTGTTTTGCTATATATTAACTCTCCTCTCAGGTCAGTCAGAATTTTAAGAATCCTTATTTATAAAACCACTTTACAGAGGTGTAATTTACATACAAAATATGGATACTTTAAGAGTAGAGTTCAGTGATTTTCTACAAATATCATCAGCGACACCTAGAGGCAGAAGGCCTGGGTTAAGGGGTAAGCACAAGTTTAATGCTAAAAAAGTGTCAAAGGACTTTCCAGAGCAGCTGAACCATTCTAGCTTCCCCCAGCAGGTGAGTTCCAGTGCTCCTCATTCTCCCAGTGCTCACAGACTGCTACTCTATTGGGTGCGCAGTGTGGTGTGTGTGTATGTATGTATGCATATGCGTGTGTGTGTGTGTGTATCATCGTGGCTTTAATTAGTATTTAATTAGTATTTCTATGATGATGTGTACCAACGAGCATCTTTTTATGTGACCATAAGCCATTCATATACATTTTCTTTTATGAAGTGTCTACTCAACCATGTCTATTTTTAATCAATAAGCTTTACTGAGATACAACTTATATGTAAAATTCACTAATTCTTTGGGTAAGCCTAGATAAAATGTCACGAAAGTGGACCGCAGGATAACCACAATGTGATCTGGACATCTGGATATGGGGCTTTTCCCACTACTCCAATAAGCTCAGTCATGTCCACTGCAGTCCACTCCCTCTCCCACGGCTCTGCTCGCTGCCACTACAGCTTTGTCATTTCCGTAATTTCTTATGCACAGAATCACAATCTAAGGTCCTGTGTATCTGGCTTCTTTCCCTCAGTGTAATGTGTCTGAGGTTTAGCCATGCTGTTGGGGTGCTGGCAACCTGGTCTTTTTATTGCTGAGTAGTATTTTTTTTTTTTTAAAGATTTATTCATTTTGAAAGTCAGAGAGAGAGAAAGAGAAAGAGAAAAAATCTTCCATCCACTGGTTCACTTCCCAGATGTCTGCAACAGCCAGGGCTGGGCCAGGACACAGCCAGGAGCTTCATCCAGGTCTCCCATGTGGGTGCAGGGACCCAAGCATTTGGGCCATCTTCTGCTGCCTTCCAGGCACATCAGCGAAGAGCTGGATCACAGTAGAGCAGCTGGGACATGAACCAACGCACATATGGGATGCCACCACAGCTCTGGTCCCACTAAGTAGTATTAAACTGCATGGATATACCACCACAGTGGTAGTTTATTATTTGCATATGTCACAATTTGTCTATCACCAGCTAATAAATACCTGAGTTTTTCCCAAGTTTTGGCTATTATGAATAAAGCTTCTATAAGCATTTGAGTACAAGTCTTTGTATAAACATGTTCTCATTTATTCTAAGTAAATACCTAAAGAACGGAACTGCTCAGTTGTGGCATGTGTTCGACAAGATAATTGCCAAACTGTTTTCCAAAGCGGCCAGTCCCTCTTGCATTCCCATCAACAGTGCATGAGTTCTATCTGCTCTACATCCACACCAATACTTGGCAGTGCCCGCTTTCTAATTTCAGTCACACTAGTGGAATTCTCACTATGGATATAACGTGCGTTGTTCCGAGGATTGATCATTTCAGCACCTTTTCGTGTGTTTCATTTGCTCTCCTCATTTTGGTGAAGTGTCTATTCAAATATTCTGCTCATTTTAAAAAAACCAAGTTCTTTATCTTTTTCCTACTGAGTTATAATGCTTAACATATTCCAGTTATGAGTCCTTTATAGAAATATTTTTCACAAATGTCTTCTTGTCTTCTGTCTGTGGCTTGCCCTTTTTTTTTTTTTTTTTTTTAAAGATTTACTTATTTGAGAGGCAGAGCGACACACAGAGGAGAGACAGTGAGAAAATCTTCCATCCACTGCCTCACTCCCCAAATGGTCACAATGGCTGGAGGTGGGCCAATCCAAAGCCAGGAGCCAGGAGCTTCTTCTGGGTCTCCCACACGGGTACAGGGGCCCAAGCACGTGGGCCACCCTCCAACACTTTCCCAGGCCATCAGCCCAGAGCTGTTTCAGAAGAAGAGCAGCAGGACACGAATTGGCGCCCACATGGGGATGCCGACACTGCAGATGGAGGCTTAACCCACTACACTGTGGAGTGCCGGCCCCCAGGCCCTTTTATTTTCTTAAAGATGTCTTTTGAACAGCAGACAATTTAAACTTTGAGGATAATATATCGGTTACTACTTTTAAAGTTTTCTATTAAAAAATCAGTTACTACTTTCATGATTAGTGTTTGTTGTAATTGAGCGATTTTTGTTTAACCCAAGGTTGCAAAGTTTCTCTGATGTTTCTTTCAGAAAGTTTAAAAGTTATATTTAGGTCTTGAGTTAAGGTCAAGGTTCATCATTTCCCATATTCTAGTGGTCATTTCCCTACTGAATGACTTAAACATTTTGGTCAAAAATCGACTGACCACGTAGGTCTGAGACTACTTTTAGAGCTTCCACTTTTTTCTAGTGACAGATGTTTCTATCTTTTTTTCTCCTTGAAATATTCATTCATTCATTCATTCAGAGAGCGTTAAGGAGAGAGAAACAGAGACTGATCTTCCATCTGCTGGTTCATTCCACAGATGGCCACAAGAATCTAGAAGGGCCGGCGCCATGGCTCAATTAGTTAACCCTCCACCTGCGGTGCCGGCATCCCATATGGGCACCGGTTCTAGTCCCGGTTGCTCCTCTTCCAGTCCACCTCTCTGCTGTGGCCTGGGAAGGCAGTGGAGGATGGCCCAAGGTCCTTGGGCCCTGCACCCGCATGGAAGATCAGGAGGAGGCACCTGTCTCCTGGCTTCGGATCGGCGCAGCGCGCCGGCCGTAGCAGCCATTTCGAGGGTGAACCAACGGAAGGGAAGATCTTTCTCTCTAACTCTGCCTGTCAAAAAAAATAATAATAAAAAAATTAAAATAAATAAATAAATAAAAAAGAATCTGGAAGCTTCATCCTTGTCTCCCATGTGGGTGACAGGGGCCCAAACTCCTGGGCCATTTTCCACTACTTTCCCAGTCCATTAGCAGGGAGCCAGGTCAGGAACAGAGCATTCAGGACATGGGCCAGCAGTCATATGGGATGACCACAATACTGGCCCCTATATGTTTCTATCTCAACACTGATATTGCTTAGTCTTAACTAGTGCAGCTTTACAACCAGTCCTGAAGTAAGGGTGTAGTGTCCTCCCGCTTCTTCTTTGGTCAAAATTGCCTTGGCCATGTTAGATCCTTCAAATAGCCCCAGCAAGTTTAGAACCAGGCTGTCAATCTTTACAAAAGAGCCTGCTGGGATTCTGAGTAGGGTTTCTCTGAATCTTTAGATCACGTTGGTAGAATTATCTTAAAATTACTGAGCTTTCAAACTCATGACCTTTTCCTTTATCTAGTTTCTCCCTCTCTCTCTGTAACTCTTTCTAGTAAGTAAAATAAATCATAAAAAAAAAAAAACTCATTAATGCATTTGAAAAACAGCTCTTACAGGCACATTTTACTGTGAGTTGCCTATGTATTCCAGTACATGAGTACATGTGAATGAAGTGATTAAAATACTAGGGGAAAAAAAGACTTTTTCAAATTAGAATAGTAAAATACACTTTCTTCAACCTCAATACACTAGTATGTACTAAAACCCAAGATGAAATTAGCTGATTTTTAAGTTAGAAAACTGGCAATGTTGGTAAAGCAGGAAGCGATAAAGAATATTACACATCTCACCTGTAGCAGCTGGGTTTATCAATCCTGCAGAGCCACTGTTTGCAATCTGTGAAGGAGCCTGGCTCAGCCCGGTGGAAGGGGTTCCTAACCGAGGGAACTGTTGAGAACTCATTTCCACCTGTAGGACAGAGTCATGTCGTTATTACTAGATTCTAAAGCAGAATCGATATCTGCAACTTAAGCCACCTTTACTGTCTATGACATCTTCTCTTGGAATAGCTAATCTAGCATAATTTAACTAAAATAACAACTTGCAATCCAAATATGAGGTGTCTTCAAAAAGTCAACCATGCAGAGATCTCAAAAATATTCTGCATCTAAATAAACTTATCTTTAGATTCCATTTGCCATCAACTTGTTCAACTGCTCTTGTAAGTGCTGGCATTATTTAAATTATGTGTAAGTTTCTGATATATAGGAGATCAGTAAGTGTACCGTGCAGGGGGATACCTGTGGACTATGAATTTTGCAAAACAGCTACATGATAGGTATCACCACAATGCATAATGGACCTATAAAGTTTTAGGGAAAAAAATGACACGTCCCTTTGAAAGGTTCGAATCGCACAGCAAGGTGAGCAGAACTACGATTGGTGTGTAAAGGAAGGATTCGAAGGGGTGATTCCCAACCCAAAGGAGGGACTCAAAATCTCACATCAAGACGTGATGCAAAAGGAATTCTCCAGCGCTTTTCTGCAAAGGCCTCCATTTACGGATTTCTTTTATCCTCCCTCTCTCACAAGCCCCCGCTGAGCCAGGGGACGCCGAGACCTCCACCTTCTCTGAAATAGCCTCCCACTTCGCCCTCGAGAGTCAGGGTCTGCCAATCTCCCCCATTCCCCTGCAACCCCACCCCACCCCGAACCCCACGCCGAGGTCGCAGCGCCCAGGCTTCCAGACACTCCGGGTGCCTGAGACGCCGACCCCGGAGGAAGTCAGCGTCCCGGGGAGACCCCAGACAACACAAGCAGCGAGCCCCTTTACCTGTAGCCGCCGCCCGCCGCCCGCACCTCCGGCTTCCATCTCGCCGGCCTGGGGCTGCCGCGGAGGGCCCATCTCGGCGGCAGCGCTGGGCTCCGGGGCCGCGGAGAGGACTCGTGCCGGAGCGCTCCCCGCGCCCGCCGCTGTCCAGCCCAGCCAGCCCCGCTCACCCCGCCAACCCGGCCGCCGCGGGGCTCCCAGGCGTCTCTTCCCCCGAACCTGCCCCTACCTCCCCCGCCCGCCCATTGGCCCCACGCCCGGCGCGTCACTAGAGGCCGAGCACCAATCCATAGCGGCCTGAGAGCTCTGGGCCCGCCCCACCCTCCCGCCGACCGCCAGCCAATCAGGCGCGAGCCTCGCTGGGGCAGCCCAAACCCCTCGAGGCTGAGCCAATGGCAGGGGAAGACAAGCGCTCCCGGCAAGGGGGGCGGGGAGCTGGGAGGCCCCGCCTCGGCCGGGGTCTGAAAGCGGCGGGCGCAGGGCCCGGATGTGGAGAGTCACTTTAAACTGCTCCAGGAGCCAAACTCCCTGGGCCGCCCGCCCGCCCGCGCTCCCTCCACAGCTCCGCTTCCCCGCCGAGGCCCACGTCCGCCACGCCCCCATGCCTGGGTCAGCCCACCCCTCCCGGTGCCTCTCCCTTCCTCGCCGCAGGACACCCGGACCCTGCCTCCGCCCCAACCGCCGTGCGCAGCTCGCTAAAGACCCGGGGTCCGAGCCGCAGGAGCCGAGACACCTCTGCCCTTCCCCGGGGACGCGCAGCGGGACGGACGCTGCAGCCCGGCGCGGCCGCCCCGCCCCCTCGCCTCCTCCCCTCCCCTCCCCTCCCGGGCGCCCGTCCCGCCATTACCTGGGTGCTGCGCCGAGTGGTCGCCGCGCCGCCTCGAGCTCGCTCCCGTGCGCTCTCCGCCTGCAGGACCGACGTCCTCGGGCTCCGGACCCGCAGCCGCCGCCGGGGCGCTAGCACTCTGCCCCCCACCCCTCACTCCGGTGCCGCTGCTTCCGCCGCCGTAACGAGCTTGTCGCCTACTGGCTGGGGGAGGCCCCGCCTCGCCCCGGAGGAACCAATCCCTGCCCGCTGTGAGCCGGGGAGCGGACGGGCCTGCCCCTCGAAGCCGCGGGGGCCTCTGGGAAGTGTAGTCTCCGGAGCCAGGAGGGCGGGCCGGGAAGGAGGTGGAGAGCGCCGGGGCGGGGCCTCCCGGCGACTCGACCGGTGCTACACACCCCTTTGCCGTCTGGAGTCGGTTCTGCCTTTTCTCTTTGCCGAGTGAGAGAGGACGGTGGATCCCACCCCTTCGCCTCAGCCTGACGGCGCTAGGTTTCATTTTCCCGAGGGGCGGGCGGTGCGGCGCGGCGCGGGAATGGCAATGGAGGCCGAGCCGACCTCGGCGAGCCGGAGGGGCCGCGGGCAAGGCCGAGGGTGTTTCGGGCTGTGCTTGGGGCCTACTGTGGCTGCCGAAGGCCACGGCGGGCCAAGCCTGAGCGTCGCGGGAGGATGGGGTCTGCGCCGGGCCTGTCTCCGAGCCAGCTCCCGCGGTTGAAATCAGCGGGCTCGGAGCGGGGCTCTGACACGCAGCTCGGAAAGGCAGCTGCCCGAGCTCTCCTGGTCTTCAGAGAAGCCAGGAGCGGCGCTTTGCTTGGTTTGGAGTTTATACACCTGTCGAAGGCTTAGCCAAAACTAGAATACGGCCCCTCTCCCCTTCCCAGACGGTCATAAAGGCCTGGAGTTTCTGAATTAGTTAAAAAACAAACGGGTCGCAAATCCCTTCTTGGCATCCTGCAGACTTCGGTAATTTAGCAAGGAATTAGCCCCTGGCTACCAGGCTGCCTCTCAAGTGCCCCTCTTCCTCTTTCAGGTCACTTTTCTTCCCCCACTTTATTCTCCCCTTCATTCTCAAACTCCTCAAAGCAACTGATGGAATATTCTTTAGTCTCCTCTCTCTCCACTTGTTGGAATCTGCTGTCCCCCGCCTTTTCAAACTGCCCCACTAAAGCTGCTAACACCGACTTAACTTCACACCCAGGGCTGTGCTTAGATCTCTTGCTTAGCTTACTGACCAGGAATTCATCATTTAAGCCTCCCTTGCTCTCTCCTGGTTCTGCTCCAGTTTGTATCACTCCCCAAATGGCCAGGGCTGGAGCCAAGAGCTCAGAGCCCCACTCTTGGGCCATCATCCACTGCCTTCCGAGCACGTTAGCAGGGAGCTGGATCAGAAGTCGAGCAGCAGGACTTTAACCAGAGATGCCCACGCTGAAGGGGGTGGCTTAACCCGTTGCTCCACAGCACCCTTATCAGTTCTGCCAATTCTATAATGCCCAACTGGAAAGAAAATAGTTTCTCTTGTTCAAGAAACTTTCCTCAATTCTGCTTCCCCTACCCTCTTTCATACTTCTGTGGTGCTTTGTCATACAAAGGTGTAGGGGCCGGCTCATTGATCACTTGGGTTAATCATCCCATTTGGGCGCCGGGTTCTAGTCCTGGTTGCTCCTTTTCCAGTCCAGCTCTCTGCTGTGGCCTGGGAAGGCAGCGGAGGATGGCCCAAGTGCTTGGGCCCCTGCACCCGCATGGGAGGCCAGGAGGAAGCACCTGGCTCCTGGCTTCAGATTGACATAGTGGTCATTTGGGGAGTGAACCAATGGAAAGAAGGCCTTTCTGTCTCTCTCAGTATCTATAACTCTACCTGTCAAATAAGAAGAGAGAGAGGTGCTTCAGAAAGTTCATGGGAAAGTAGAATTAAAAGACTTATTTGGGGGCCGGTGCTATGGCACATCTTGTTAATGCCCTGGCCTGAAGTGCCAGCATCCCATATGCGTGTCAGTTCTAGACCTGGCTGCTCCACTTCTGATCCAGCTCTCTGCTATGGCCTGGGAAAGCAGTAGAAGATGGCCCAAGTCCTTGGGCCCCTGTACCCACGTGGGAGTCCCAGAAGAAGCTCCTGGCTTTAGATTGGTACAGCTCCGACCGTTGAGGCCATCTGGGGAGTGAACCAGCGGATGGAAGACCTCTCCCTCTCTTTGCCTCTCCTCTTTCCGTGTAACTCTGACTTTCAAATAAATAAGTAAATCTTCAAAAAAAAAAAAAAAGACTTATTTGAGCATTTAAAAGGTAACCTGTAGAGGTGAAACTGACACTACGAGAAGCAATTTCTTGAACAGCCCTTGTCTTGACTGTCAAGGAACAGTTCAATATTTCATTTTATTTATTTTTTTCTACTTAATACGATTGATTGAACTCTTTACTTAACAGAATTAAGCATAGGTCTATTAAGTCCATTGAAAATAGATCCCAGTTAAAAATGAGAGAGGGAATGAGAGAGGGATGAGCTGAACAGATTGGCACACATTCCCACAGCCTGTCCCTAAGGGTGAAGCTAAAAACTTGCCAAGGGACTCCAAATCCCATTAAGCTAAAGTGGCACTAATCACATCTTATGTGATAAAGTGATCATATTCAATGTGGAATTGATCATATAGATAGGACAAAAAGCAAAAGGGTCACATAAATAAGACCAAGTGCTTGGTAATAACAATAGATAGAATTACAAAGGAGAGAGAGTTCCAACATGGGAAGCAGTCCACACAGTAGACTCATAGAATGACAAATGCCTTGAATAGCACTCTGACCTCAGAATCAGTCCCTAAGGCATTCAGATGTGACTGAAAATCTCATGAGAGCATTTCAGGCATGGAATGCCAAGACACTGTGGCAAAAACTGTGCTGCATGAAAGATCTCTGTAAGTGAGACCCCAGTGGAATGAAGGGGCCATCAAAGAAGGAGCTACTTTTCTCTGGAGGGAGGAGAGAACTTCCACTTTGCATATGGCCCTGTCTAAATACTGATGGAGTTTGTGTACTCAAAAGACTTCCATAGCCTTAGCAGCTCATGTCAAGAGCCTTGGGTGGTCACTGATGTCAAAAATAAGAGTGTTAATTGTTAAATCAACAACAGGAGTCACTGTGTACTTAGTCCCCATGTTGGACCTCTGTGAGAATCAACAGTAAAACTTGTCTTCAAACAGTACTTTATACTTTGTGTGTCTGTGTGGGTGCAAACAGTTGAAATCTCTACTTATTGGGCCGGCGCCGTGGCTCAATAGGCTAATCCTCCGCCTTGCGCCGCCGGTACACCAGGTTCTAGTCCCGGTCGGGGCACCGGATTCTGTCCCAGTTGCCCCTCTTCCAGGCCAGCTTTCTGCTGTGGCCCGGGAGTGCAGTGGAGGATGGCCCAAGTCCTTGGGCCCTGTACCCCATGGGAGACCAGGAGAAGCACCTGGCTCCTGGCTTCAGATCAGCACAATGTGCCGGCCACAGCGCACCAGCCATGGCGGCCATTGGAGGGTGAACCAACAGCAAAAGGAAGACCTTTCTCTCTGTCTCTCTCACTGTCCACTCTGCCTGTCAAAAAATAAAATAAAAAGAAATCTCTACTTATTATAGAGTTGGGCTTCTGTATATAAAGTCAGTTAAAAACAAACCTTGATGAAGAATGGCATGGGAGAGGTAGTAGGAGGGGGGATGGGAGTTAGAGTGGGAGGGCGGGAATGGGGGGAAGAACCACTATATTCCTAAAAGCTGTACCTATGAAATTTGTGTTCATTAACTAAAAACCTTCAAAAAAAAAAAAAAAAGACTGTTTTGTGCATCCAGTTGAAGGCCTACCGATTTGAGGGTGAGATGGGCAAGGATGCCACCTTGAGCATCATTTGCGTGCCTGCTGTAGGGTCCTATGGGCAGCGCCCCCTTGCATATTCCCTTGTGTTGTGATACAGACTTGCTGTGAACCGTCTGAGAGCTCTGTGACAGCACTGACCTGTGTCAACCTGTATCCCTCTTGGAGTAGGCAACCTTGTGGGCCCTGTGGCCAGGAACTGCAAGTGACCTGTGGGGACTGCAGCAACCTCTGCAATTTGAAGGCAGCCTCCCGCCAAACACCTGCAAAAAGCGGGGACGCTCAGTCCTACACGCCGAGGAAATGAATTTGGCGTTGACCTGAGTGCCCTCGGAAGACAAGTCTTCCTTGGCCAAGCCTCCTTAGGAGAACCCGTCAGAACTCAGGTGCTTGAACTGGGGCCACCTGGATTGTCCAGAATTCTCTCCCAAGTTCCAGGCCTGTACCTTTTGTCACATGTGCAGATTCCCATGTATGGGATGGTAACATGTTCCCAGGCTGTATCCAGGGACTAGGGTGTGGGCGTCTTTCTTCTACCCACCCCCCTATGTCAATTTAATCCCCAGGAACCAGGGGACCTGGATTCTCTTCCTGCTCCAATGCTAGTTAGCTGTGGGACACTAGGCCACATCAGAAGTTCATGTCCTGGGAAGCCAGGACGTGGTGTCAGAGCCTGCTACATGGGTTGATGCTGCCGTAGGACCCATGGGTCCATAGCAAATGGAATAGCTTAGCTACCAAGAAACATTAGGTGATTGAGCCTAAGAATGGAAGCAAAGCTGTTTTCAAAGGGGGGAGGCAGGGGTAGCCCAGGGATGCCCCAAAGCTGTAATATAGGGCACTAGAGTGGGGTAGGGGGGCACCATGAAGGCAGGAAGGAGGCTGCGCTGTGGGAGCCCACCGTGTTGAGTACAGCCACACTGTGCATGGTGAATCAGGCAGCAGCTGGGGCTCACCAAGGCTCTGCCCAGCCCCATCAAGACTGCAGGGCCAACTCCCACAGCCATTGCCTGGACTCCAGGGACCTTCAGGTGTGCCCAGAATGGCTCCTTTGATTCTTGTGGCTTCAGGCCTTCACAACAGTTAGGGGTGTGATCTCACTCCTAGACCCAGAGGCAAAGGGAGATACTCAGCGCCTCGGTGCTGGCCTCCCTCCCACTCCTGCCACAAAGGCTTTGTCTGGAAAAATCCCCTGGTGCTCCCTGCTGCCTGGCTGCCTCTACTGACCGTAACTTTGGTCATCAGTGCCGTGAATTGTAGTCCAGTCCCTTTAGGAAAAAGCCAATCGGAAAATAGACCTGAGGGCCACCGCAGCCTCTCTTGGTTCTGGAACAGGGCAAGCACAGATGAGCGGCAGGACCTGCCCAGGCTGCTTTCTCTGCCTGGGATCCACGTGTCTCCAAGTCATTTGACGTCCTCTCACAATTGACTGCTCTAGAGAAAGCAGTGCTGTTTTTCAGTATTCTAGTATATTTTGTTCTCTCCTCTCCTCCTCCTAACCATGATACTTTTGTTTAATACCTGCATTTCCGCTGATCTGATGCCATGAATTCAGACATGGGCTTATTGCCTGTTTACCTTCTTAGCTCGGTTTCCAATCCCTCTGCCGCCCCCCGCCCCAACCTCTCTGATGCTCACGTAGTTCCTCTCTACACATCGGCTCTGAAAACTTCCCAGCCTTCCCTCGCCGCTGCCACCACCAACCCCAAAAGAAAGCTGAGTTTTTGGGGCTCAGGGGGAGGTGTGGGATCAGAAGATTTCAGTAGGCTGTGTCCCCAAGTGGGGAGAGTGAGGTGGAAGCAGCCTAGGTTGTGTGGTCCTGGTTCAGATGGACTTGCTGCCTGGAGGTCCTAGTCCTCGGGGAGGCTGCACAGAGCAGAGAAGTGGAGAAGATCCTGGGACACTGGCAGCGGCCCCTGCTACGAGGTCCCTGCATGGAGGAACTGAAGGCAAAGGAAGTAGCAGGGTTTAGAGGGACCAGAGAGACATTCAAATATTTGTATTTGAAACTTTTTTCTCCTCGTTTTATGATTTCTTTACCCTTGAAGTGCGAGTCCTAACAGTGTATGCCTGTATTGTCCCTAGGTTAACATGACAACACCAGACTTGACTTGTGCTCCACTGTATCGATCACTGGACTACTGCGGCCTTGAGTATCTGAGATAGCGCTGGAAAGAGCTCACACGGGACCAAGGGAGCTGCCTCCTACAAGGCGTGTTTGGACCAAGAAGCAAGAACTGGGTGTGTGTTCTAGGACGCTAGAGACAACCAGAGAGCAGCAAAAGGCAAAACAAAATCCTAACTAGTGAAGTATAGCAGGCCCATAGGAGACAAAGTCAACACATTAAACATGATATATCCATATTCTAGCAAAGGACTTTTAGAAAATGAAATCTGGGGAGCCAGCACCGTGGTGTAATGAGCTAAGCCTACACCTGTGGTGGCCAGCATCCTATATGGGCACCGGTTCGAGTCTCAGCTGTTCCACTTCCCATCCAGATCCAGCTCTCTGCTAATGGCCTGGGAAAGCAATAGAAGATGCCCCAAGTGCTTGGGCCCCTGTCACCCATGTGGGAGACCCAGATGAAGCTCTGGGCTCCTGGCTTTGGTCTGGCCAAGCCATGGCTGTTGCAGCCGTTTGGGGAAGGAACCTGTGGATGGAAACTTCTCTGGCTCCCTCTCTGCTAGAAAAGTAGAGCCTTGATTCAATTTTGGTGTCCGAGAAATAGGCCTGGTGGGAGGTCTGTGCCCTCAGTAGGTAGTTCTCATGAGAGTGTTGGTTATAAAAGCCTGCGTTAGGCCCAGTTTCAGCTTCCTGGCTTGCCATGTGATCCTTCCTCTGCCTGCACGCTGCCTTTCCCAGGTGCCAAGCCGATCAGGCTGTGCATCTTAGACTGGAACTTGCAAATGTGTGAGGTCAATGAGACATTTCTTCTTATAAAGTCAGTTGCCTCGGGTATTTCATTGTAGGAATGGAAACCTGCTTAGTACAGTGCCAACCATGAGCCAGGCACTATTTTTGGTGCTGGGAATGTGGTACCAAGAAAACTGGCCTCTCTTCATGTTATTTATAGCTTTGTGCTGTCTAAAACTAACTTCCAATACAAATAGACATTTGTAGAATTACAGAGATACAGGGGCCAGCAGCATGGCACGGTGGGTAAAGCCACCACATGCAGTGCTGGCTTCTCATGGGTGCTGTAGCCAAGACTGCTCCACTTCCGATCCAGCTCCCTGCTAATGCACCTGGGAAAGCAGTGGAGGATGGCCCAGGTGCTTGGGCCCCTGTACCCATGTGGGAGACCTGGAAGAAGCTCCTGGCTTCAATCTAGCCCAGCTCCAGCCATTGTAACCATTTGGAAAGTGAACCAGCAGATGGAAGAACTCTCTCTCTCTTTCTCTCTGCCTCTCCTCTCTGTAACTCTGCCTTTAAAATAAATAAATATTTTTTTAAAAAATGAAACAAAATAAAATAGACGTGCCCTGGTCAAAGGCTGAGGAGTCTGCCGGCTCATGCTGCATTCCCCGGGCATCCTTGCAGGGAACAGTGCTAAGGGCGGGGAACAAGAGCAGCGAGGATAGTCAGCATCATTCTAGTTGGCAAACAATCTCATTTAGCACCTAGTTGAAGTATTTGTGCAACAAAATTAGCTTATTTAAACAATTTTGGGCATTGCCAATAAACTAAATTTTTAATCACAGAGGAAACATGATTTCAGCATAGTCAAGATATTTAAAAGCTCAAAAAAAGCATTGTTATAGCAAGTTTAAAAAACAAAAACAGAGATGCTAGCCCTAGCTACCCTGTGAAGATGTTTTGAATAAACAAAATTAGAGATGTTGTTACATCTCTTGTATCTGTCTTAAAATTGTACTCATTACTTTCCACAAGAAAATCTGTAGCATGAAAGAAAACTATTTAGAGAAATCCTGAGTGGGTCATGGAATTAAATGTGACACTGATTTCTTGCTTACACTGAGGGGTCGTGATGAGACATGCAGATGGAAAACAGTCCACAATCCAGCAGAAAGACTGCGTTGGTATTATCGTCACTGTTGTCAGTGCCCTAGTAGTGTCAACTACAGTTTCAACCCAGCCTTTCTTACAATCAGAAGCAAGGCCTGATCTTGCATCCTCTGCACATACTGTATTGTCCTGTGCGGTTCAGGCGGTGTTAAATCTATGCAAAAGCAAGTGCAGTGGAGCAGGCATTGTGGTGCAACGGGTTAAACTGCTGCTTGGGACATCAGAATCCCTTATCAAAGGGCCAGGTTGAGTCTTGACTTCACTTCTGATCCAGCTTCTGGCTAATGTTCCTGGGAAGGCAGCTGTTGATGGCTCAAAGACATGTGCTATCCACATGGGAGACACAGATGAAGTTCCAAGCTCCTGGCTTCAGCCTGTGCCAGCCCTGGCTGTTACAGCCATTTGGAGAATGAACTAACAGATGCAAGATATTTCTCTCTCCATGTCTCCCCCTCTCTGTCACTCTGCCTTTCAAATAAATAAATAAGTCTTAAAAAAAAAAAAAAGAACAAGAACATTCATTACAAAACATATATATAGGTGCAAGAGGTCTTCAGAAAATTCATGGGAAATATGCATTATCTTGTAAATCCATTTTTCCACAAACTCTTTTGAGATACCCTGGTATTTGTCCTAACTAAGCAGGAAGATTTACCTGTTTGTTATGCACTCAATGTTTGTGTCTTCCCTGCCCCCAATTCCTGTGTTGACGCCTAAACCTCTAATGTGACCATGTTTGGAGGCAGGGCCTTGGGGAGCTAGCTGGTCAGGGGGTGGAGCCCTTATATAGAAGACACAAGAGATGGATCTCCCTTTCCCATGTGATGACACAATGAGACCACGGCCATCCGTACACCAGGAAAAGAGCCCTCGCCACACAGTAGCCTCCAGAACAGTGAGATACAAAGTCCAGGCCATCTGCGGCATTCTGTTATAGCAGCCAGCACGAACTAAGACATTGTGAAGTTTCAATATTAGCAAGTACTTTGTGTAAACATGCTTGTTTTTATTTCATATGAGTTGGATCCATGAAATTCATATGTTGAAGTCCTAACCCCAGGACCTCAGCATGTGACTGATGGGGCGGGGGGAGCATCTAAACAGTGACTAAGTTAAAGGGAGGTCGTGAGGGCAGAGCTGAATCCAGTTTGGCCAGTGTCCTCAAAAGTAGTAACTTGGACACATGGAGACACACGGAGAGACAGAGACACCCAGAGAGGGAAGGCCATTTGCCAGCTGGGAAGACAAAAGAAACCAGCCCTAGGGCTGCCATTGTGGTGCAGAAAGTTCAGCCAACAGCGTGGATGAGAGCACTGGCTCCAGTAGTGGCTGATCCAGCTCCCTGCTAATGCACCTGGGAAAGCAGAGGAAGATGACCCAAGTGCTTAGGCTCCTGCCACCCACACCTGAGAGACCCAGATGAAGCTTCTGGCTCCTGATTTCAGCTTGGTACAGCCCCAGCTGTTGTGGCCATTTGTGGATAGAAGATTCTCCCACTCTCTCCCTCTAACACCACCTTCCAAATAAATAATCTTTTTTAAAAGAAGGAGGAGGAGGAGAGAATAAGTTTCTGCTGTGTAAGCTGCTAAATCCATGATATTGTGTCCTAGCAGCCTTGGAAAATTAGTGTATTATAATGAAGAAGGTGTTGTTCAATGAAAGTGTGGCTTCAGGGCTGGCATTGTGGCATAATGGGTTAAGTTGCCTCCTGCAATGCCAGCTGCCCAAATGGGCACTGTGTCGAGTCTGGGTTGCTTCACTTCCGATCTGACTCCCTGATAATGTGCCTGGGAAAGCATCTGAGGATGGCCTGAGCACCCATGCTTGGGCCCCTGCACCCATGTGAGGGACCTAGAAGAAGCTCCTGGCTCCTGGCTTCAGAATGACCCATGCAGCCATTTGGAAGACCTTTCTCTCTCTCTCTCTCTCTCTCTCTCTCTCTCTCTGTAACTCTGTCTTTGAGATACATAAAATAAATCTAAAAAAAGAGCTGTGGTTTCAGTTGTGCCTGTGTGTCCTGGGTCTCAGTGTAGGATGCATTTCTTATTGTGGAGGTGCGTGTCAAAATGTTTGAAAAACACTGAGCTACAAGAAGCAAAAGAGTTTGCCTGTTGCTTTAAAGGAGGCCAATGGAACCAGAAGCTTCCACATGGCAAACCTAGAGAAACCCTGGCCCCATATCTGCCAGGGGGAGGACTGAGGGGGAAAGAATGGCTTCTCTGGCCTGGCATTTTGGGTGAGAGAGACCCCAGGGTAAGGGTTCTAAGGTACAGTCTGGGAATAGAACTGGGGTGGGGGGCCTCTGTGAACTTGCATGGAAAAAGAAGGTACATTTGCTTCCACCAACAGCTATTTCCTTTTGTTATAAAGGCCAACGACAGATTTCAGTGATCTCCGCAGTAGCTGCCACTTTGTCACTAATGGGAGTCACATCCTTGGGTATTTCCAAATCACATTACACAAACTGTCCCTCCATATACTTACTACAACCACCACTATATTGAAGGCACATGCGTTATGAGGTTTACTGATAAAGGTGGTTATTGCATGAGTCAATAAGGAAGCACAGGCATTACTATGCACGGGGTTTTTATATAACTGTGTATATAATCTGTTCCCTTTGGAGCCCTGCATATCTTTTTTTTTTTTTCCAAGATTTGGGTTGGCACTGTGGTGTAGCAGGTTACAGCCCCAGCCTGGAGCACCGGCATCGCAAATGGGCGCTCCACTTCTAATTCTGCTACTTGCTAATGGGCCTGGGAGAGCAGTGGAAGATGATCCAAGTCCTTGGGCCCCTGCTTCCCTGTGGGTGACCCAGAAGAAGCTCCTGGCTCCTAGCTTCAGATGGGTGCAGCTCTGCTGTTGCAGCCATTTGGGGAGTGAACCAGTGGATGGAAGACCTCTCTGTGTGTGTGTGTCTCTCCTTCTCTCTGTAACTCTACCTCTCTCTCTCTTTCTCTTTCTCTCTCTCTCTTTTTAAGATTTATTTATTTATTTGAAAATCAGAGTTACACAAAGAGAGAAGGAGAGGCAGAGAGAGAGAGAGAGGTCTTCCACCCGCTGATTCTCTCCCTAATTGGCCACAATGGCCATGGCTGGAGCTGTGCCGATCTGAAGCCAGGAGCCAGGAGCTTCTTCCAGGTCTCCCACGTGGGTGCAGGGGCCCAAGGACTTGGGCCATCTTCCACTGCTTTCCCAGGCCATAGCAGAGAGCTGGGTTGGAAGTGGAGCAGCCAGGACTTGAACCGGCACAGGTGGAGGCTTTACCCACTATGTCACAGTGCCGGCCCCAACTCAACGTCTCAAATAAATAAACCTTTTTTTTTTTTTTTAAGATTTATTTCATTTATTTGCCAGAGTTACAGAGAGAGGGAGAGACAGAGAGAAACATCTTCCATCCACTGGTTCACTCTCCCAATGCCTGCAATGGCTGGAGCCAGGCCGATCTGAATCCAGGAGCTTCCTCTGCGTCTCCCACACAGGTGCAGGGACCCAAGCACTCAGGTCATCCTCCACTGCTTTCCCAGGTCACAACAGAGAGCCGGATTGGAAGAGGAGCAGCCGGGACTAGAACCAGCATCCATATGGGATGCGAGCACCATGGGCAGAGGCTTAACCCTCTTCACCACAGCAACGACCGGCCCCTGACCAGTCTCTTCTAACTGAGGTCTGGGCCCCGCACTTGCTATCTCCCTACAGCTCCCTCTGCATTCCCCACCTTTGCTCTGGTAGTGCAGCCCCAGGTTCCTGGCCAGGCAGTGGTACCTGGACCAGGAAATGACTCCCAGGACCATGACCCCAGGACGGCTGAGGACCACCCAAGAGACTGTGTGTTGGCATCCTGGGGCCACAGGGCCACCCAGCTATCTGGAGGCCCATGGAAGCATGGCCAATGTCACCATCAGTGAGAATGGGCACCCGTTGAGTTCTACTTCTCCTGAAAGTGCTGGCTTTATTTTGGTGGCCTCCTTGGCCATGCCACTTCATAGGTAGGCGCTTGGCACCACAAAATACCTAATTTTCTCTCCACACTTTGCTCCACCGATGGTCACGTGGAATTTATCCACCTCCCACCTGCGCACTCAGCCGGCCAGCTCGGTCAGCCGGCCCTGCCTCGTTTTCCCCACGTGCCACTGCACTCCCATTCTGGCCCGCAGCCAACATCGCAGTTCCTCACCCTTGGAATGACAGAATATGACACCTGGAGGTGGAGGGCAAAGACCACTGCTAATTCTCCTCCAGCCAACTCCATTCATTCTAGGGGAGGCCAGCCCAGCGAAAACACCTGCTGGTCGACTCCGCGCGGACCGCGTGACAGTGGCACGCACTGGCCTCTAGAGGGCTCCCCAGGAACGAACAGCAGGCGTAGGAGCCTCTCCGGACCGTGGGGGTGGGAAGCCTGAGTCACCAGCCAGCCTGGAGAGTGAGCGGCTGAAACAAACCCTGAAGGCATCCCTTGGGCCGCAGCGCTCACCTGATTGCTCCTGTCTGGTCTGTTTGCCCCCGGGTCTCCGCCCACTGCCCATGTTTGTCTATGGGTGATCACGCTGCGGGGTGGATTCTGGACTGCCCGGGGCAGCGCCTGCTCTCCTCATTAGGACCCAAGCGTTGCCTCCCCAGAGACACTCCTGCTTTAGGCAAGAAGGTGCAGCAGGCGTATCTGGAAAGTAACCAGCCTGGGGCCAGTGTGTCTCTGCAATCTCATCTAGGCTTCTATCTAGGAAGAAACCATGTTCTGTGCAACGTTTGGCTTCGATTTTTCTCTTTAAGCTGCCTGTAAGAAGCGCTTAATAAAGACAGTCCCCAACTTATCATAGTGTTGACTTAGTGATTTTCCAAAGATAGGATGGTGAGGAAATGATACAGTAGAAACTGCGCTTTAAATTTTTAAATTTTTTTTTTTTTTAACAGCTCCGGGGGTTGTTTTGTTTTACTTGGCTTTTAGAGGGCTTAACGTGTGCAATACGCACGTTGATTCTCTCGGCAAGGATCTTGCTCTTACCCTGCTCACAACCATGCCCACAGCACGCTGGGTCACACTGCAGACTCTTCCAGTTTGGCCGCGGGGACAGGCCTGGCATTCCTTTTTGAAGAGTACCAGACCCCCCCCCCCCCCCCCCCCCCGGTGTCGACAATATCACCCTTCATGCAGGTGCACATTTATGTGACCACTGGAGCGACTGACTCCACGTTTTCTAGTAGGTCTGGAAAACATCTTTCAGGTGCGTTTCCTCTTTCCCTTTGTGTTCCTCATCCTGGTGCGCCGCTGGAAGATGGCGCTTGCGACTGAAAGGAAAAGAGAAAGTTTTGAATTTTGATCTTTTCCCGGGCTAGTCGTCTGTGGTGCAATCCTGTCTCCCAACGCTGGGCGGCGTCCGAGAGCACAGCTGCAGTCAGATCAGGAGAAGCAAACGGTGCTCTCCAGTGCGGTGTTGCTAAGCTGGGATGCCCAGGACGTTGGGTGCATGAATGCATCTTTTTAAAAATATTTTATTTATTTATTTGAGAGGTAGAGTTACATGCAGTGAGATGGAGAGAGAGAGAAATGTCTTCCATCTGCTGGTTCACTCCCCAAATGACCACAACAGCCAGAGCTGAGCTGATCAGAAGCCAGGAGCCAGGAGCTTCTTCTGGGTCTCCCACGTGGGTGCAGGGGCCCAAGGACTTGGGTCATCTTCTGTTGCTTTCCCAGGCCATAGCAGAGAGCTGGATAGAAAGAGGAGCAGCGGGGACTAGAACTAGCGCCCATACAAAATCCTGATCCGCGAAGCCAGGAGCCAGGTACTTCTCCTGGTCTCGCATGGGGTGCAGGGCCCAAGGACTTGGGCCATCCTCCACTGCCTTCCCGGACCACAGCAGAGAGCTGGCCTGGAAGAGGGGCAACCAGGACAGAATCCAGCACCCCGACCGGGACTAGAACCCGGTGTGCCGGTGCCGCAAGGCAGAGGATTAGCCTAGTGAGCCACAGCACTGGCAATGCAGCCATTTTTGACATCACTTGCTCTATGCCTTCACTCATTCCCCTAGTCATGTGTGTGATTGTGTGCATTTGTGTACAGCCACTCCCTCCCCCATCCCGACCACTGGAAAACAAGTTCAGGCTTTCTAAAAATACTTGAGGATGCATCCCTGAAGAGTAATAATTTTCTCCTACAAAACTTCAATATCATTATGTTGCTGCGATGAACTCCTGGGTCCCCAAAGGACCCGGGTCCTTGTTATGCAGTTAGCCGCGCAGGTGACAGCAGGTGGATCATCAGCAGCAGGCACCAGGTGCCAGGCAGTTGCTTCCAGTTGGTCCCAAGGGCCACACATTGGGCCACTGCTGCCTGATTCTAAGAGGCCGGACATCCAGGGTCCAGGCTTCTCAGGCACAAACAACCCACTCATCTTTCTAGTTTATGTTTCAAATCTTATTCTTTCGAACAGGACATGTAGTCTTTGCACAGGGCAAAAGTCCTCTCGCTCCTATGTCTCAGTTCCTTTCCCTGGAGGGCAAAGGACCAGCCCCAAGATTGCCTATGGATGGACAGGCACATTTGTGTGTAAACATGGTCCCTGTCCTTCCCAGAGACAGTAGCGCCTTATGCACTGTTCTGCTCCTGGTTTCACCTGCGCTTAACCAATACATAAGTAGAAGATAGGCCCAGTCTTGTATTGGAAACTGGTTCTACATCCAGATCGCTTTGTTGGGATCCAGCTTCCACTGTGAGACTTTCCAGGCAGAGGCTGGCAGTCTCTGCTACTTTAGGAGATGGGCTCTTGGCCGCAGCATTGTGATGTGAGAGGCTCTGTGACAAAGGGCATCCGCCTGCAGACTCCCGCCAGGCACTGCCAGCAGAAATCCAGGTCTCCTGTGGAAGACAATCCTGTCTAGAACCAAACTGATTCCCAGCTGCCCGTGTGCCTGTGCCGCACATCACAGCACTGGCTCTCTTCCCAGCACGATGTACCCACATGTGTCCCTTCTAATATGTAACTTCACAGCAAAAGACTGCGAAGTTCCCAGTTTCCTGGATGCCTCACGGACTATTTATTTATTTATTTATTTATTTTAAAGATTTATTTATGGGGCTGGAGCTGTGGCGTAGCATGTAAAGCCATCATCTGAAACACTGGCATCCTATATGGGCGCCAGTTTGTATCCCGGCTGCTCTACTTCTGATCCAGCTCTCTGTTACGGCCTGAGAAGGCAGTAGAAAATGGCTCATGTCCTTGGGCCCCTGCACCTGTGTGGGAGATCTGAAAGAAGCTTCTGGCTCCTGGCTTTAGATAGGCATAACTCCGGCCGTTATGGCCAACTGGACCAGCGGATGGAAGACCTCTCTTTCTCTGCCTCTCCTTCTCTGTGTAACTCGACTTTCAAATAAATAACTAAATCTTTTTTTTTTTAAATTGACTTTCAGATAAATAAATAGATCTTTTAAAAAATCTATTTATTTGAAATAATAGCCACAAATAACCACAAAAAAGCCAGGAGCCTGGAACTTCATCCGTATCTCCCATGTGGGTGACAGGGGCCCAAATATTTTGGGCCATCTTCTGTGCTCTCCCTGGCACATTAACGGGGAGCTGGACTGGAAGTGGAGCAGCTGGGACTCGAACCCACACTCATATGGAATGCTGGCATTGCAGGTGGCAACTTAACCCTCTGCAGCACAACACTGGCCCCTATTTTGTGGACACTACTGAGTTCCTAGCACTCTTGGAAAGCATGCAGAATACCCACCATGAGCAATTTGGGGTTTTCTATCTTTGATTTTTCGGAGCTGAGGGCAAAGGACAACTTGTCCTCACTGGCACTGACGACGTACCAACAACAGCAGATAAATCTGAGACCTCTGCATTTCGACCAGGATTAGAACCGGGATGCCGACTTAGCTCTATTTCTTTTCCTCTGTGGATAGGCCTCTCCGAGAATGCGCCAATTCTCAGCATTAATATTTATGATGGGAAGAAAATGCGGCTGAGCCTCCTTGAGTCTGACAAGAGGCATAAGGAAGAAATTTTGCAGAGTACAAAATAGCTAGAGTGAATGGTGTTAAGTCTGAGGGACAAATGGGGTAAAATGATACCTCTGATGCAGAAGAGTAATCATGTTACGAGAAACACAAATGTTTTAGAATGGCAGAATGACATTCATGGTCATGAGAAATTTGGCATTGTTGTAGTTGTAGCTACACAAAGGAAAGCTGAACATCCAAAAACATATTCTCTCAAAATCAGGGCCAAATTCAGGAGCAGCCCCACAACCACTGCTTGAGAAAAATCCGCAAGATAATCCTAACTATAGAAATGCAAATCTCCACTTCAGTGGTCTTGGCCTTGTTCTCCGAGCTAAGTGGGTCCTTCTGTTGGTTGGGGAGAAGAAAGCGAAGAGACGCTGAGAACAGCTTTCCGTGCCATTAGAAGAGACTGGGGCAGTGGGAGAAAGCTTTGGCAGCACCGCACTGATCCGAAGGCAGGAGCCAGGTGTTTCTCCTGGTCTCCCATGTGGGTGCAGGGCCCAAGGGCCTGAGCCATCCTCCACTGCACTCCCGGGCCACAGCAGAGAGCTGGGCTGGAAGAGCAGCAACCGGGACAGAATCCGGCGCCCTGACTGGGACTAGAACCCGGGGTGCCGGCACCACGGGTGGAAGATTAGCCTATTGAGCCGCGGCACTAGCCAGGTTGTAGTCTTATAAAACAGCAACAGCGGGGGCCAACTGGGTTAAGCTGCAGCCTGCAATGCTGGCATCCCATATGGATGCCGGTTCGAGTCCCGGCTACTCTGCTCCCCATCCAGCTCCTTGCTAATGTGCCTGGGAAAGAAACAGAGGATGGTCCAGGTGCTTAGGCCCCTGCACCCATGTGGGAGACCCTGAGAAAGCTCCTGGCTTTGGGTAGCCATCTGGGGAGTGAACCAGCAAACGGAAGATCTCTTTTTCCCTCTCTCTCTGTAACTCTGAATTTCAAATAACAAGATAAATCTTTAATAATAATTTAAAAAAAAAACTCCAACAATAGAGACAAATCTACCTGTCATGAAGTTCATGCTGGAATTTTTTTTTTTTTACTTTTTTAAAAGATTTATTTGAAAGGCAGAGTTACAAAGAGGCAGAGGTAGAGAGAGAGAGAGAGAGAGAGAGAGGTGGGGGGGTCTTCCATCCTCTGGTTCACCCCTCAATTTGCTGCAACGGCCAGAGCTGCACCAATCCAAAGCCAGGATCCAGGAGCTTCCTCCAGGTCTCCCACATGGGTGCAGGGGCCCAAGGACTTGGGCCATCTTCTACTGCTTTCCCAGGCCATAGCAGAGAGCTACATCCAAAGTGGAGCAGCCGGGACGCAAACCAGCACACATAGGATGCTGGCAGTGCAGGCGGCAGCTTTACCCTCTACACCACGGCGCTGGCCCCACCAAAATGTTTTTTTTAATTTTTAATATTTACTTATTTATTTGAAAGGCAGAATAGGGGGTGGAGTGGGGGTAGGGACCAGGCTGAAGGCAAGAGTCTTGAATTAGAGGCAAAGGAGACTTTCCTAGGTATAGTCCAGCAAGAGCATCAATAGCACGCTTGCTGATTATATCTTTTTTTTTTTTTTTTTTTTTTTTTTTTTTTTGTTCCTCTGCCTTAAGCCTCATGGAGTTGAGCCAGCGGTGCCAGACAGTTTCTGTGCATTCAGGGAATTTGTGTCTCGGCTGAGAATCGCTGAGCTGGAGGAACCTGCTGCTGGTTGATAGAAAGCAGAAAGCAAACCTGCTCTTTGTCCTGGAGGGAACTTCCTCATCCCTGGAGCTTCTGTTGCAAATGCAACCCTGAGAAACAGCCCAGGTAGAGGTGGTCAGGGAGCTGTATTCCTGGCAAAACCCAGCAAGATGAGCAGGAGAGTGAGAGACCCAGGCAGGACCGTCTCTGCCCACGCAGCTTTCCTATGTCACATTGCATTCGTCAGATGATATGAGAAGTCCCTAAAGAGCTTCCCGAGTGATCCACCCTCTGAGAATTTGCTAGATGGCCACGCTGATGGCACCACCAAAACTAAACATAGTAGAGCAAAGTTTATTAACACACCAGGGGGACTCTCAGGGGACGTGGGATTTCATTAGCAGGAAGGGTGACAGGCTTTCAGAAATGGCAAGGAAGACAGAAGCCAGAGTGTTTATGCATTAGTTAGGAATGGGCTACATTTCATACAAGGTGTCACCTGATTGGCTGGATTTGAACCTTAACCAACTCTCCCAGGTACCACCAAATTGTAGTCTCTCTCTCTCTCTCTTTTTTTTTTTTTTTTTTTTTTGACAGGCAGAGTGGACAGTGAGAGAGAGAGAGAGAGAGACAGAGAAAAAGGTCTTCCTTTTTCTGTTGGTTCACCCTCCAATGGCTGCTGCAGCCGGCGCACTGCGGCCAGCGCACTGCACTGATCCGAAGGCAGGAGCCAGGTGCTTCTCCTGGTCTCCCATGGGGTGCAGGGCCCAAGGGCCTGAGCCATCCTCCACTGCACTCCCGGGCCACGGCAGAGAGCTGGGCTGGAAGAGGAGCAACTGGGACAGAATCCGGCGCCCTGACCAGGTCTAGAACCTGGGGTGCCGGCGCCACAGGTGGAAGATTAGCCTATTGAGCCCCGGCACTGGCCAGATTGTAGTCTTATAAACAGAACACACATGGGATATGTGGAGTATCAGTTAAGGAGGGAATCAGGGGAGACACATGGGAGGACACCAGTGGGCAACCCCCTGTCAAATGGAACTATGTGAAGCAGTTGTCACTCAGACATCAAGAACTGGGGTCAGTGTTGATGGTGCAGTGGGTTAAACTGCCAGCAGCAACATTGGCATCCCATATTGCAGTGCTGGGTTAGAGACCCAGTTGTTCCACTTCTGATCCAGCTTCCTGCTAATGCATCTGAGAAAGCAGCAGGAGATGGCCCAAGTGCTTGGTCCCCTGCCACTCATGTGGGAGACCCAGATGAAGTTCTGGGCTTCTGGCTTTGGCCTGGTTCAGGACTGGCTGTTCTTGCCATCTGTGGAGTGGTTAGAAATCTCTCTCTCTCTCCCCCTCTCTCTGTCAGTCTGCCTTTCAAATAAATACATCTTAAAAAAAAAAAAAAAAAAAAAAAAAGGCCAGCACTGTGGCAATAAGCCTCTTCCTGCAGTGTCAGCATCCCTTATAGGCAATGGTTTGTTTCCCGGCTGCTCCTCTTCAGATCCAGCTCTTTTTTTTTTTTTTTTTTTTTTTTTTAAGATTTGTTTATTTGAAAGTCAGAGTTACACAGAGAGAGGAGAGGCAGAGAGAGAAAGAGAGGTCTTCCATCCAATGGTTCACTCCCCAATTGGCTGCAACGGCCGGAGCTGTGCCAATCCGAAGCCAGGAGCCAGGAACTTCTTTCCGGCCTCCCAAGCAGGTGCAGGAGCACAAGGACTTGATGAGGGCCAGCTCCTTGGTGAGAGCCTGGGAAAGTAATAGAATATGGCTCAGGTGCCCTGCATCTGTGTGGGAGACTCAGAAGAAGCTCCTGGTTCCTGGCTTAGGATCAGCTCAGCTCTGGCCATTTGGGCCATTTGGGGAGTGAACCTGTGGATGGAAGACCTCTCTCTCTGTCTGTCTTTCTCTTTGTCTGTAAGTATGGCTCTTAAGTAAATAAATAATCTTTTTTAATTAATTATGTATTTATTTAATTTATTTGAAGGGCAAAGAGTGAGAGTGACAGATTGAAAGAATTCTCAAACTCATTGGTTCACTCCCCCAAAGCGTGCAATAGCTGAGGCTAGGCTAGGCTATAGCCAAGACTCTGGAACTCAGTCTTGGTCTCCCATATGGGTGGCAGGAACTCAATCACTGTTGTTTTTTTTTTTTTTTTTTTTTAGATTTATTTTATTTATTTGAAAGGTAGAGTTACAGACAGGGAGGTCTTCCATCCTCTGGTTCACTCTCTAAATGGCCACAATGGCCGGAGCTGGGCCAATCTGAAGCCGAAAACCAGGAGCTTCCTCCTGTCTCCCATGTGGTTGCAGGGGCCCAAGAACTTAGATCATTCTCTTCTGCTTTCCTAGGCGCACTTGCAGGGAGCTGATCAGAAGTGGAGCAGCTGGGACTTGAACTGGCAACCATATGGGATGCTGGCGCTGCAGGCCTGGGCTTTAGCCCGCTACATCATAGCGCCAGCCCCACAATCACTTCATGCCCTACATGCTGCCTCCCATGGTGTGTATTAGCAGGAAGCTGGAATCAGGTGTGGATCTGGGCCTCAAAATCAGCCATTCTGATATGGGCTGCAGGCATCCCAAGTAGCATTTAAACCACTACACCAAACACCTAGCCTTTTGAAATTTTGTCCAAGCCCACCTATCTATCATTGTGGTGGGCACAGTAAGACATTCCTTTTCTGATAATAGTGTGGTCCATTGAATATTTACTATAGAGTGTAAATTGGATTGAAGGCAGGAAGGGAGCGACCGTGGGGCTCTGCAACCTATGTGTCCTTCATAATGTGCTACGTCCACTGGAACAAGGTGGGGCTGGGAAGGGATGCCTCTTACATTGACAGATCCAAACTGCACTGCTTTAGATTGCAAGCAAGTGAGAAAAACTTCCCCAAGCCACGACCCGTGTTTATGGGTTGGCTGGGCTCTATCATATGCTTCCCACAACCATAAAACAGATCTCCCGTAGAAAGAAGATGGGCCATGTGGCACATGACCACTCCATTTCCCACTGCTCTCTGTGCTCAAAAACCAGAAGCACATTTAAAAAGGGCAACTGCAGAGGCCAGTGATGTGGCATAGGGGGTAAAGCTGCTGCCTGTGGTGTGGACAACCCATGTGGGTACCAGTTTGGGTCCTGGCTGCTCCACTTCTGATCCAGCTCCCTGCTCATGGCCTGGGAAAGCAGTGGAGGATAGCTCAAGTGCTTGGGCCTCTGCACCCATGTGTGAAACCTGGAAGAAGCTTCTGGCTCCTGGTTTCAGCCTGGCTCAACCTGGTCATTTCTGTCATTTGGGGAGTGAACCAATGGATGGAAGATTCTCTCTCCCTCTTCTCTCTCTCTCTTTTTCTCTTTCTCCTCCCTCCCCCAGCCACCATAAAACTCTGCCTTTCAAATAAATAAATCAATCTTAAAAAAATAAAAAGAGAGTAACTGGGCTGGTATTGTAGCAAAACAGGTTAAGTCACTGCCTGCAATACCAACATCCCATATGAGCACTGGCTTGAGTCCTGGCTGCTCCACTTCTGATCTAGTTCCCTGCTAATGTGCCTGGAAAGCAGCAGCAGATGACCCAAGTGCTTGGACCCCTGCACCCATAAGGGAGATCTGGATCCAAGTTCATGGCTTCAGCCTGACACAGCCCCAGCCTTGTAGCCATTGGATGGAAGATCTCTCTCTCTCTCTCTCTAGCTCTGCCTTTCACATAAATAAATAAATCTTAAAAAAAAAAGGAGGGGGAGGGGGTACTGTGGTTTGCCATGCTGCTGGTTCATTTCCAAAGTGGTGGAAGCCAAGTACAGGTCAAGTACCATTAGAAACAAGAGCAACATTATGGGGGCTGACGTTGTGGCGTAGAGGGTAAAGCCATTGCCTGCAGTGCGGCATTCCATATGGGTGCGAGTTCTAGTCCTGGCTGCTCCACTTCTGATCCAGCTCTCTGCTGTGGCCTGGAAAAGCAATGGAAAGATGGCCCAAGTCCTTGGGCCCTTGCACCCACGTGGGAGACCCGGAAGAAGCTCCAGTCTCCTGGCTTCAGATCAGCTGAGCTCTGGCCATTGTGGCCAGTTGGGGAGTGGATGGAAGACCTCTCTTTCTCTACCTCTCTCTGGAGCTATGTCTTTCAAATAAATAAATAAATACTAAAAAAATACTAAAAAAAAAAAGAGTACTATTATGATTATGGACAGCAAGCATGGATGGGACTATAATCTGAATGGCTTCGCCCAAGGATCTTCTTAGTGATTGTGATGTCCCTAGGAATAAAATATATAGAAACTCCATTAACGTGTTATTTCCTGCAAATACCTGAAAGTGGTCCTGTTACAGCATCCACAAACCTGGTCTGAGACACTGCATTGTAGGGTTATTGTCTTTCACCCAGTTTTGCCCCCTGAGTAACTTTGTGGACTCAGAACCTCCTGAAGGAACTGGAGGGAAAGACCTTGGTGTGGGAAGACCCTACAGTAGGGCCACAGTTAGAACCACCACTCCTTTTTCCAGCCTCCCTAGGGGGGACCATTTGCCAGAGTGACCGTGCACTGTGGAGCGTTTGCTGTTTTTTCGTTGCTATAACACAATGCCCAAGGCTAGGCAATTGGTAAAGAAAAGAGATTTAGTGAGCTCATGGTTCCAGAGGTCCAAGGGTATAGCGCTGGCACCACCTCTAGTTCTAGTGAGGCAGTCATGGTGGATGGTAGGCAGCCCTACAGTAGGAGCACACTCAAGAGAGAGAGCTCATGGTGACACAGGAAGCTGGGAGGGATTCAGGGCTGGGGCTTTTTTTTTTTTTTTTTTTGACAGGTAGAGTGGACAGTGAGAGAGAGGGAGACAGAGAGAGAGAAAGGTCTTCCTTTGCCATTGGTTCACCCTCCAATGGCCGCCGCGGCCGGCGCACTGTGCTGATCCGATGGCAGGAGCCAGGTACTTCTCCTGGTCTCCCATGGGGTGCAGGGCCCAAGCACTTGGGCCATCCTCCACTGCACTCCCTGGCCACAGCAGAGAGCTGGCCTGGAAGAGGGGCAACCGGGACAGAATCTGGCACCCCGACCGGGAACCCAGTGTGCCGGCGCCGTAAGGTGGAGGATTAGCCTAGTGAGCTGCGGCGCCGGCCTTCCCCTAGTACCTTTTACTACCTCCTACTGATACTACCACACTGGGAACTAAGCATCCAACACGTGAACCCACAAGGGACAAACCACTTTCAAACCATAGCACATTGAAAGGGAAATGCCTAGAATTGTCAGGTCTACTTATTTATTTGAAAGGCAGAGTTATGGGAGGGTGGAGAAATTATCCTCCATCTGCTGGTTTACTCCCTAGATGGCTGCAATGACTGGTGCTGGGAGCTTAGAACTCCATCCAAGTCTCCCATGTGGGTAGTAGGGGCCCAAGCACTTGGGCCATCTTCTGCTGCTTTCCCAGGTATACTAGCTGGGAGCTGGATTCAAAATGGAGTAGCTGGGACTTGAACCAGTGCTCATACGGGATGCTAGTGTCACAGGCAGCAACTTAATCCACTGCACTACAATGGTGGCCCCTGGTGATTACTATTTGTTGTCTCTTTTTAATTTTTTTTTAAATGTATTTATTTGAAAGATAATTTCTGTCTGCTGGTTCACTCCCCAAAAGCCCATAACAGCTGGACTGGGCCAGGGCAATGCTAAATCTAGGTCTCCCATAAGGGAGGCAGAACCCAAGGTTCTACCCATCACCTGCTGCTTTCCAGGCTCTACATTAGTAGGGAGCTGAGGTAGCAAGTAGAGCAAGATGCAAACCCAGACACTCTGGTACAAGATTGGGAAGTCCTAAGCAAGGTCTTAACCACTACGCTAAACGCCATCCCCAGATATTGTCTGTTTGTTGATGCTATTCCTCGAGGAATCATTGTGTTGTAGGCTGAAAAATGGAAAACCCATTTTCTGGTTCACTGCCCAGGTGGCTGCAACAGCCAGGGATGGATCAAGCCAAAACCAGAAGGTAGGTGACAGGGAACATGTGGGTGACAGGAGCCCATGCACTTGAATCGTTATTGACTGCCTTGCCAGGTGCATTAGCAGGAAGTGGGATCAGACGTGGAGCAGCCAGGACTAGAATCCTCGCTCAGATAAGGGATGTGCGCATTGCAAGGATGAGCTTCACCTGCTGTGCCCCAAGGCCTTCCCCTTCCCTGATGTCCTTTCAATGTGCCAGAATCTAATCCAGAACCCCACACTGCATTTAGGGTTTCTGTGTTCTCTTCCTCCTCCAACTTGTGCTTCCTCTCTATGCTGATCCATTTCCTTGCCTTTCATGACCTTGACCTTCTGATGAATGAGGGGCAGGCATTTTGTGAAATGTCTCGGTTGAGGTTTGTGTGGCATTTCCTAGTGAGTAGACTGGAGTTACGCATAGATGTTGTGTCCTTCTCAGTGTATCCTCTCAGGAGGTGAATCGTGATGACTTGATTTAAGTGCTATCAGCTGCTTGTCTCTGATGTAAAATTGCTATTTTTCCTCTTTGTAATTGATAAGTATCTTGGGGGAGAGTTGTGGGGATTATGTTAATA
Source organism: Oryctolagus cuniculus (assembly GCF_964237555.1). Classification (NCBI taxonomy): domain Eukaryota; kingdom Metazoa; phylum Chordata; class Mammalia; order Lagomorpha; family Leporidae; genus Oryctolagus; species Oryctolagus cuniculus. Next base: position 118,495,765 of record NC_091434.1, read on the forward strand.
TCCTGTTTTGCCCACTGATTTTAATATCCCTTGGTGAATCTGCGACAATTACTGCTACAGTGTTTGCCAGCTAGTTTCTTTACATTTCTTTGACTCCTTCCAAATTTATAATTGATGTACTTCCATAAGGAAGGGTTGTCTCTTACCTCCCATTAGGTTTTTTATTCAATTACTGGCTTACATCATCAATATGGAGACCAGGACACTTATTTTATTTAATGAGTTATTATCCACTGCTATCATTGCTTATTTTCCAAATTGTTCCATTTAGAACTCTTCCGGTCCACTCTGTGTCCTTTTACATTCCCCTTTATTAATGCAAACACTTCCTTATTTTATGGCATCTCAAGATATTCCAGTCTCATTTTGTATTTTCTGATCCAGCTCCCTGCTAATGTGCCTGGGAAAGCAGTGGAAGATGGCCCAAGTGATTGGTCCTCTGCACCCACGTGGGAGACCCAGAAGAAGCTCCTGACACTTGGCTCCGGCATGGCTCAGCCTCGGCTGCTGTGGCCATTTGGGGAGTGAACCAGGGAATGGAAGACTCTCTCATTCTTCCTCTCTCTCTGTTTGTCTTTCTGTGTATCTCTGACTTTTAATAAATAAACAAATCCTAAAAAAAAAAAAAAAAAAAAAAAAAAAAGTGGAGCAGGCAGGGGAGGATCCATGATGGAAATTTTAGGCAGATCTAGGGTGGATGGTTAAGTTCTTTTTTTTTTTTTTTTTTTTTTTTTTTTGACAGGCAGAGTTAGACAGTGAGAGAGAGAGAGAAAGGTCTTCCTTTTCCCGTTGGTTCACCCCCACCAAGTGGCTGTCCCAAGTGGCCGCTACGGCTGGTGCGTTGTGCTGATCTGAAGCCAGGAGCCAGGTGCTTCCTTCTGGTCTCCCATGTGGGTGCAGGACCCAAGGACCTGGGCCATCCTCCACTGCCCTCCCGGGCCACAGTAGAGATCTGGACTGGAAGAGGAGCGACCAGGACAGAACCGGCGCCCCAACTGGAACTAGAACCCTGAGTGCTGGCACTGCAGGGAGAGGATTAGCCTAATGAGCTGTGGCGCTGGTCTGGATGGTTAAATTCTTAGCCACTTTGGTTCTGTGGGTAGCTAGGTCAGTCAAGCATAGCCTCCTGGAACGTTTACTCTTGGATCTTCCAATCATGTTATTAGTTCTCTATCACTGTTAGTTCTCTATCACTGCAGGCAAATTACTATAGTCTTTTAGCTTGAATCAGCCACATTGATTTGTTCAGAGTTTCTACAGGTCAGGAAGCTGCTTGTGGTGTAGCTGGGCCCTGTGCTTGAGGGTCTTTCACAAGGCTGCGATGATGGTGTTGCTCAAGATTGCAGCTTCGACTGGGGAAGGAGCCACTTCCAGGCTCAAATGGCTGCTGGTAGAACTTGGCTCCTTGTGGTTTGTTGGAATGAAGATTTTTTTTAAGATTTATTTATTTGAAAGGCAGAGTTTACAGAGAGAGAGAGGTGGGGACACACACACACACACACAGAGAGAGAGAGAGAGAGAGAGAGAATCTTCCATTCACTGCTTCACTCCCAAGATGGGCCAGTTTGAAGCCAGGAGCCAGCAGGTTCTTCTGGATCTCCCATGTGGGTGGCAGGAGCCCAAGTACTTGGACCATCTTTCACTGCCTTCCCAAACCATTAGCAGGGAGCTGGATCAGAAGTGGGGCAGCTGGGACTCCAACTGGTGTCCATGTGGGATGTCAGCATCACAGGCGACAGCTTTACCTGTCATGTCACAAGGCTAGCCCCTGGAGTGCAGATCTTATTTCCCAGCTGTCTCTTGGCTTGAGGCCACCCTCAGTTCCATGCAATGTGTGCATGTCCAAAACGGCTGCTTGTTTTATCAACACAAGCAAACAGAGAAGGCAAGAGAGAGTCTGTTAGTAAGAAGAATGTCATAGTCTATTTAACCTAATCACCAAGTGACACAGGCCTTTGTTGTGTTCTTACCCACAGCACTACACACCCACCCTGCTTTTGTGGTACTGTGTTGGTTAGAAGCAGGTGGAAAGGCTGGACCACACAGATGGAGAAGGAATTGCATGTGGGTGTGAACACCCAGATGCAGTAACCAGGGGATTTTACTGCCCAATGTGGTTGGTCTCAAGTTTTTTCACGTACTGGCTAGAGCGACTTCTGCTTTCCTGAGGGAATCCTAACTGGCCCAGCCATCACTCAGGGTTGCATCTGTCTTGCTTACATGAGGCAGGAGACCTCTTTCTGGCCTGATCAAAGCTGTGACAATCATAAACCCCTGTGGCTTCCATCTCCACACAGTCTTCCCCAACAGGCCAGGTTGGTTGGATCCGAGGCCTGCACCTCACGTCCCATCTTGAGTGTTCCTCTGTTCTGAGTGTGCTGGAGGATTTGTCTCAGGCCTTCCCTCTTGCAAGTTCCCACAGTCTGTGGTCTGAACACAGTGCAGATCAGAGAAACCCTTCTCCCACAGCTTCTTGGACAAGTTTCTGTGGGGCACTGATGTCTTCCCTGGGAGGCTGGATGTTACCTTCCTCATCCACTCCCTACATGTCTCCCTAACACCTCATCTGAAATTAAAAAATATATATTTTATTTACTTATTTGAGAGGTAGAGTTACATGGAGAGGGACAGACAGAGGAGGGTCTTCCACCCACTGGTTCACTCCCGAAAAGGTCGCATGGCTGGAGCTGTGCTGATCTGAAGCCAGGAGCCTGGAACTTCTACCGGGTCTCCCAAGTAGGTGCAGGGGCCCAAGGACTTTGGCCATTTTCAACTGCTTTCCCAGGCCATTAGCAGGTAGCTGGATGTGAAGAGGAGCAGCCAGGACATGAGCCGGCACCCATGGGATAAGGGCACCACAGGCAGAGGCTTAGCCTACTGCGCTACAGTGCTGGCTCTTAATCTGAAATTATTAAGAAGGGGTTCATGATTGTAAAGAAAGGGGAAATGGTCTTTTTAAATCCTGGTGAATCCTGGGAGAGCTCTACAGGGGATCTTAGGGTTGCAGAGCTGTGAGAAGCCAGAACATAGCTGAGGCCAGATGACAACTAACATGGCCGTGGGTTCCCCTGGGACTGGGGACCAGGATGATGAATACCGGCAGGCATGCGGAGGGCTTGGTGATTCCTTTATGGGGACACGCACCCAGCTTCAGCTCTCTTGCACTGGAAGAGCAGTAGACAGCTGGGAATCCTCAGAAGCAGACTGACAACTTCACATGACTGCCCCTCAATTAGATGACAATGATGAGTAATGTCAATGAAATTTATTTTTATTTATTTTAATTTTTAAAAATTTATTGATTTGACAGCTAGAGTTAGACAATGAGAGAGAGATAGAGAGAAAGGTCTTCCTTCCATTGGTTCACTCCCCATATGGTTGCAATGGCTGGAGCTGGGCCAGCCAGGAGCCAGGAGCTTCTTCCAGTTCCCCCACAAGGGTACAGGGGCTCAAGCCCTTGGGCCATCTTCTGCTGCTTTCCCAGGCGCATTAACAGGGAGCTGGATATGAAGTGGAGCAGCCAGGACTCAAACCGGTGCCCATGCCAGCACTGCAGGAGGATGCTTACCTTACTATGCCACAGTGCCAGACCCTAATGAAACTTCTTAATGTAAAAATGACTCAGAGTATGTCTCCTACTTTATATTTGGCAATTGAAGGGAAACTTGCTGGGTTTGACTTTAAAAAAAAGTTTAACATAAAACTTTAATAATAATTGTAATAACTCTTACATATTATAATAATATTATAATCATTCTTACAATAAAATACAATAAAAAGGGCTAGTCTTGTGGTACAGTGGGTTAAGCCACCACGTGTGATACCAGTATCCCATATTACTGGCTGCTCTGCCTCCAGTCCAGCTCCCTGCCAATGTGTCTTGGAAAGCAACAGAAGCACTTGGGTTCCTGCCACCCATGTGGGAGACCTGGGTGGAGTACAAGGCTCCTGGCCTTGGCTTGGCCCAGCCCCTACTATTGAGGCCATCTGGGGAGTGAATAAGCCAATGCAAGATCTCTTTCTCCCTCTTCTTCTGTCTCTCTCACTCTGCCTTTCAATTAAAACCAAATCTTTTAAACTAAATAGATAAAGTACAATAAAACACACCACAACCTTAAGACACTCCAGGGGACAGGAAAATAAAAGGGAAGTCCAGTTGAGCTAAGCAACCATCGCCGTGGATGGGAAAAGACAAAGGTTCCACAGGCAAGTCAGTCTGGTAGGAACAGAACAGAGGAGGCCCATGATGGAATAACTGAAGGCATTCTGCTTACCAATCTGGACAGGAAGGAAACTGGGGATTCCTAAAACAAAAACTAGAGAGATGAAGACAAGAGGCACAACACAGCTTCAAGTCACAACAGCTTTCTAGTGAAGAGTAGTTAAGCTGGTTTTTCTTTTTTTGCTTTTGTTTTTGTTTTTATTTTTTTAATTTTAAAATTTTTTTTTAATTTTTTGACAGGCAGAGTGGATAGTGAGAGAGAGAGACAGAGAGAAAGGTCTTCCTTTTGCTGTTGGTTCACCCTCCAATGGTTGCCGCAGCCGGCGCAGCGCGCTGATCCGAAGGCAGGAGCCAGGTACTTCTCCTGGTCTCCCATGGGGTGCAGGGCCCAAGCACCTGGGCCATCCTCCACTGCACTCCCAGGCCACAGCAGAGAGCTGGCCTGGAAGGGGGCAACCGGGACAGAATCAGGCACCCCAACCAGGACTAGAACCCGGTGTGCCGGCGCCGCAAGGCGGAGGATTAACCTAGTGAGCCGCGGCGCCAGCAAGCTGGTTTTTCTTTAAGTGATTGTGTTACTGTGCCTATGCAATGTAACTATTAAAACTATTAAAACAAAATCCCTGCTCTCTGGGTGCTTAAATTCTTTCTTCTTCTTCTTCTTCTTCTTCTTCTTCTTCTTCTTCTTCTTCTTCTTCTTCTTTTTTAAGTTTATTTATTCACTTGAGAGGCAGTTACAAAGAGGGAGAGGCAGGGGGAGAGAGAGGTCTTCCATCACCGGTTCACTCCCCATAGGCCACAATGGCTGGAGCTGAGCCAGTCCAGATCCAGGAGCCAGGAGCTTCTTCTGAGTCTCCCACATAAGCGCACAGGCCCAAGGTCTTGAGCCAACTTCCACTGCTTTCCCAGGTGCATTAGCAGGGAGGTGATCAGAAGTGGTGCAGCCGGGTCTTGAACCGGCACCCAAATGGGATGGCAGTGCTGCAGGCGGTGGCTTAACCCACTATGCTACAGCACCAGCCCATAGGGTGCTTAAATTCTTGGAGAGAGTGGGGAGAAACAGAAAAGAAGCAATAATTTCTGCAACGGCCTGAGCTGCACCGATCCAAAACCAGGAGCTTCTTCCAGGTCTCCCACGTGGATGCAGGGGCCCAAGGGCTTGGGCCATCTTCTACTGCTTTCCCAGGCCATAGCAGAGAGCTGGATCAGAAGAGGAGCAGCTGGGTCTCGAACCGGTGCCCATATGGGATGCAGGCGCTTCAGGCCAGGGCATTAACCTGCTGTGCCAGAGTGCCGGCCCCAAAATACATCTTTTTTAAAAAATAAATTCATCCATAGCCTTGGCAACTCATGACAAGAGCCTAGGAAGATTACTGATGCCATAAACAAGAGTGTCAATTTGTTAAGTCAACAACAGGAGTCACTGTACACTTACTCCTCATGTAGGATCTCTGTTCTTAATGTGTTGTTCAATGTGAATTAATGCTATAACCAGTACTCAAACAGTACTTTACACTTTATGGTTCTGTGTGGGTGCAAACTGTTGAAATCTTTACTTAATATATACTAAATTGATCTTCTGTATATAAAGATAATTGAAAATGAAAAAAAATAAAATAAATTCAACACATTGTGGTTGAGAAGATAATATGTATCTCATCTATCTTTTAAAATTTATTGTGGAACAGAAGCCTGCATCTCTTGTTGGAGTATCTGAGTTGGAGTCCAAGTCCTGCTCCCAACTCCAGCTTCCTGCTAATGCACATCCTGGTGGCCAGTCGATACCTGGGTCCCTACCATCCATGTGGAAGACCCAGATTTCAGTTCTGGACTCCTGGTTTGTCTTGGCCCAACTGAGGCTGTTGTGGGTATTTGGGGGGATGAACCAGCAGATGATAGATCTGTCTGTCTCTGCTTCTCAACCTTCAAAGAATTTTAATAGGGGTCCAGCAATGTGGTGCAGGGCGTTAAGCTGCTGACTGTAACATCGGCATCCCACATGAGCACCTATTTGAGTACTGGCTGTTCCACTTCTGATCCAGTTCCCTGCTACTGCCCCTGGGAAAGCAGCAGAAGATGGCCCAATGGTTGGACTCCTACCACCCACATGGGAGATCTGGATGGTGGTCCAGGCTCCTGGCTTAGGCCTGGCCAAGCCCTAGCCATTGTAGCCATTTGAAGTGTAAGTCAGCAGATGGAAGTTCTCCCTCTCTCTCTCTTGCTCTCCCCTTTCTGTCTCTCCTTCTCTCTGTAACTCTGCCTTTCGAACAAACAAATCTTAAAAAACAAAAAAGAAAGGAATGTGGCATTACTCTCAGTTGTATTGTCTGGTGAGAATACCAATATGGGGGGGTGGCAAATAGCATTATTGCAGTAAATAATAAATATATCAAAAGTGACAGAAATCATGAGGACAAATTATAAAATACTTTCAGGTAAATAAAAATCAGCACAACATACAAAATTGTGTGATATGCAGCTAAGAAGTGCTTAGAAAGCAATTTGTAACTCAAGATTCTCTCATGGGAAAAGAAGAAAAACTTAAAACAATGATCTAAGCTACTACCTAAGATGCAAGAAAGAAAAGAGCAAAATAGGTACAAGACAGCCAGCAATAATATGCATAGAATTTAATTAAAAATCACCCAACAGGGGCTGGAATTCCTTATGAGTGCCAGTTCCAGTCCCGGCTGCTCTACTTCTGATCCAGCTCTCTGCTGTGGCCTGGGAAAGCTGTGGGAGGCCTGGAGGAAGCTCCAGGCTCCTGCCTTCAGATCGGTGCAGCTCCAGCTGTTTTGGCCATCTGTGGGGAGCAACTCAGACTAGACTAAGTTACTCGAATTAAGACTTATTCTATGCATCTGCTCTCCCACAATATGGCGCTGGGAGAGGAGTAAACAGCTTCTACGCAGCTGCCTCTCGCCAACTTGAGTGATGACCTGCAGGAGCTGATCCTGCTCCTGATTGGAGGAGAGCAGCGTACTCGGCGTGTGGGTAGCAGAGTTGGGATTGGTGGAAGAGGACTATAAAGGAGGAGAGAGACAACATGCACCAGGAACATCTATCTGAAGGAACACCTGTGCAGCCCCCGAGAGAGCCGGCCTGCGGTGTGCCGCTCCCCCGCGGAAGTGGGGAAAGTGGCAGGGGGAACCGCCATTCCACAGAGGTGGAAGGGACGGTAGCCAACCCGGGAAGAACCAGCAGCAAACCCGGGGAGGGCCGAGCAGATGAAAGAACAGCGCAGGGTCCTGTGTCGTTCCTCCACGAAGAGGGGGAGCGACAGCCATCTGGGGAGTGAACCAGCAGATGGAGGACCTCTCTTTCTCTCTCTGCTTCTGCCTCTATATAACTCTTCCTTTCAAATAAATAAGTAAATAAATAAATCTTCATTAAAAAAAAAAAAAAAAAACAAGAATAGGGACAATCAAATCCCCGGGTTCTAGTCCCGGTCGGGGCGCCGGATTCTGTCCCGGTTGCCCCTCTTCCAGGCCAGCTCTCTGCTGTGGCCAGGGAGTGCAGTGGAGGATGGCCCAAGTGCTTGGGTCCTGCACCCCATGGGAAACCAGGAGAAGTACCTGGCTCCTGGCTTCGGATCAATGCAGTGCGCTGGCTGCAGCGGCTATCGCGGGGTGAACCAATGGAAAAGGAAGACCTTTCTCTCTCTCTCTCTCTCTGTCTCTCTCTCTGGTTCACTGTGCCTGTCAAAAAAAAAAAAAAAAAAAGAAAGAAAAGAAAAAAAGATTAAGAAATTTACAACTCTCAAGAAAGGCTCCTCAAGAAAAATACAGGGAGAAAATAAATTATCAATGAATGGTGCTGAAATAAATACCTATCTGTATGGAAGAACATGTTCACACAATTCGCAAAAACTAATTTGAGTTGGTTCAGAGGCTTAGTCATAAAAAGTAATTCTATAAAGCTTCTAGGAGAAAACCTAAAAGAAAATAACTTCACAAATTTGGCATAAGGCGATTTATTACACAGAACTTAGAAAGCAGTAAGCATAAAATTAGAAAACTGATAAATTGCACTGCATCAAGGTTTAAAGTCTCTCATCAGCACAGGACGTATTAAGAAAGTGCACGGAGAAGTTCTGGCTAGCCTGGGAGTGCCCAAAGCTGAACCCCCTCACAGAGCCTCAGGAACAATAAAGCTGTCAGTGAGCTTGTTCTAAGGTTTCCAGAAGTTTCTCCAGAGACGCTTGATGAGTGACGGAACAAAGGTATCACTGAGCTTATGATTTTTTCCACTGATAGATTTTATTTGGAAATGTGTATAGTAGAACAGCAAAACTTAAGTTTAGAGATGATGGGTGCCATCGTTTTAGACGGCATTCGTTTATATAATAAAAGAGACATGGACGTTATTCACGCAATGAAAGATACCGGAACTGGAATGGAATGGGTGGCTTCATGGGATGCCATTTCAACAGGGATTGCAGTCTACATGTTTTCCAAGAAAGTCACCCTCTCTAAACAGAGAATAATCGCTGTCGTTCAGCTCGGCTTTGGGGCCTCCACATTCTGGAGGATGAGCTCCATCCCCACCTTCCCAGCTCAGCAGGCAGAGTCTCTCTTCAGAGCCTGCTCTGTATCAGACAGTGATCACTGAGGGGGCCGGTGCTGTGCGTGGCTGGTAAAGCGCCGCCTGCCGTGCCAGCATCCATATGTGTTCTGGTTGAGGTGCTGCTCCACTTCTGATCCAGCTCTCTGCTATGGGCTGGGAAAGCAGTAAAGATGGCCCAAGTGCTTGGGCCCCTGCACCCATGTGAGAGACCTGGAAGAAGCTTCAGGCTCCAGGCTTCAGATTGGCCATTTGGGGAGTGAACCAACGGATGGAAAACTTGTCTCTCTGCCTCTGTCTCCCTGTAACTCTGCCTTTCAAATAAATAAATAAATCTTTTTTTAAATAAAAGTTACCATTGAGGAGCAGGAAAAACACCTCTGGAGTGATGCGTTCACTATATCCTAACACATATAGTAGTACGTGATCACAATTTGAACACCAGAAGAGTCAAGCAAACATATTAAATAACTTGCACGGGAAGGAATTGAACTCTTCCTAGCCTTTTCTTTCTTTTTTTTTTTTTTTAAGATTTATTTATTTACTTGAAAGTCAGAGTTACACACAGAGAGAAGGAGAGGCGGACAGAGAGGTTTTCCATCAGCTGGTTCACTCCTCAATTGACCACAACAGCCAGAGCTGCACCGACCTGAAGCCAGGAGCCAGGAGCTTCCTCTGGGTCTCCCACATGGGTGCAGGGACCCAAGGACTTGGGCCATCTTCTACTGCTTTCTCAGGCCACAGCAGAGAGCTGGATTGGAAGTGGAGCAGCCAGGACTTGAACTGGTGCCCACATAGGATGCCAGCACTCAGGCGGCAGCTTTTCCCACTATGCCACAGCTCTGGCTTCTCTCCCTAGCCTTTTGAAAAACAGGCAAAGTGAAGGAAAAATGAGCTGCATTTAAAAAAAAAAGAGAGAGAGAAAGTGTGGATCAGTAATTTCATTTCCATGCATATAGATTTTCTGTATAAAGGTCAGGGAAATGGGATAACGATGCAAGAACTCAGGGAATTCTGAACGCATACCGCTTGTTGAGACACGTACCTCAACAGCACAGCTCAACACAACGTTCTGAGATGAAGGAGATGTTCTACGGCTGTGGTTTCTATTACAGTGACCTTCAGCTGTCATAATGTGGGAGCACAGAGCTGGGCTGAGCTTCGTTGAACCAAGAGGCGCTTGAGGACGCTTTAACACAAGAATGCATGGTGAGCACGTGATCTGCTCAACTGCAGACCCCAGAATAAAGCCGACATGAACGTAAGTGGAAGACAATAGATTATGGTGATATTTTTAGGTAAATTAGAAGAAGAGTAAGGGCTGGCGCTGTGGCCTAGCAGGTAAAGCTGCCTCCTGCAGTGCCGGCATTCCATATGGGCGTTGGTTTGAGTCCCGGCTGCTCCACTTCTGATCCAACTCTCTGCTGTAGCCTGGAAAAACAGTGGAAGATGGTCCAAGTCCTTAGGCCCCTAAACCCATGTGGGAGACCTGGAAGAAGCTCCTGGCTCCTGGCTTCAAATGGGCGCAGCTCCGGCTGTTGTGGCCATTTAGGGAGTGAACCAGCGGGTGGAAGACCTCTGTCTCCCTCTCTAACTCTGCCTCTCAAATAAATAATAAATCTTTTTTAAAAATATAATTTAAATAAATAAAAAGAAAAGAAAAAAATCGAAGAAGTTATTCATGTACATGTAGAGGGTTTTTTTCTTTTTAAATCTACATACTAGGTCTTTTTTTTTTTTAAGATTTATTTATTTGAAAGTCAGAGTTACAGAAAGGCAGGAGCAGAGAGAGAGAGAGAGAGAGAGAGAGGTCTTCCATGCACGGATTCACTCCTCAAATGACTGCAATGGCCGGAGCTGGGCCGATCCAAAGCCAGGAGCCAGGAGCTTTTTCCATGTCTCCCATGTGGCTGGAGGATCCCAAGGACTTGAACCATCTTCCACTGCTTGCCCAGGCCATAGCAGAGAGCTGGTTTGGAAAGTGGAGCTGCTGGCACTGGAACCAGTGCCCATGTGGCATGCTGGCACTGAAGGCAATGGCTTTACCTGCTATGCCACAGAGCCAGCCCGGTTTTTTTGTTTTGTTTTAAGTGAAAAGAAAAAAAAGCACATGTTGGGCATTATGGCAGATCATGCCACCGCCAGCATCCCCCATGAGCCCTGTTTGTTTCAGGTCTTGACTGATCCACTTTCAACCCTGTTCCCTTTTAATGTGCCTGGGAAGGCTGCAAGAGATGTTCCAAGGGCTTGGGCCCTGCCACACACGTGGGAAATCCAGTTGGAATTCCTGGCTCCTGGCTTCAGCCTGGCTCAGCCCTGGTTGTTGTGCCACTGGGGAATGAATCAGCAGATGGAAGACCCCTCTCTCTCTCTCTCTCTTTTTCTTTCTCTGTCACTCTGCCTTTCAAACTTTCAAGTAAATAAAATATTAAAAAAAAAGACAAAAGCAGAGTGTGAAAGAGCATCTGAAATCTACTACTTTTTGGACAATAAATAAAGGGAAATAGGAAAAGTAAGAAAAATACAGGGCCTTCCGGAGTGGGCGACGTGCCTGAGAGGCAGCAGCGTGCAGGCAGATGCCCCGTGGTGTCCATGTTTGTGGACTCAGGAGAAACAGGAATTGGGGTAGCGTGTCCACCCTTCCCAGGGGAGGGGCCGCTGCAGTGCAGGTGTTGGGTATCAGGATGACAGGAACAGCTGCCTCCCTCTGGGAATCACGGTGCAGGTGTGGAGAAGGATTTCAGGAGAATTCTGGACTTTCAAATAAAATAAATAACTCTTTAAAAAAAAGAGACTGATACATTCAGTCACATAAAAACCTTGATTTATGCATGGCAAACCAAGATAAAATAAAAAATAAATGGTGCTGGGAAAACTGGATCTCTACACCCAGAAGTATGAAGCAAGATCGCTAGCTTACACCTTATAGAAAAATCCACTCAGAATGGATTAAAGACCTATATCTATGGCCTGATACCAGCAAATTATTAGAGAATATTACCCTGCAAGACATTGGCACAGGCAAAGGCTCCTTGGAAAAGACCCCAGAGGCACAGGCAATCAAAGCCAAAATTGACAAATGGATTACATCAAATTGAGAAGCTTCTGTACTGTAAAAGAAACACTCAGCAAAATGAAGAGGGAGAAATTATTTGCAAACTATGCAACTGATAAAGGGTTAATAACCAGATTATATTATTATTAATTATTATTATTATTTTTGACAGGCAGAGTGGATAATGAGAGAGAGAAACAGAGAGAACGGTCTTCATTTTGCCGTTGGTTCACCCTCCAATGGCCGCCACGGCTGGTGCGCTGCAGCCGGCGCACCGCGCTGATCCGAAGCCAGGAGCCAGGTGCTTCCCCTGGTCTCCCATGGGGTGCAGGGCCCAAGCACTTGGGCCATCCTCCACTGCCTTCCCGGACCACAGCAGAGAGCTGGCCTGGAAGAGGGGCAACTGGGACAGAATCCGGCGCCCCGACCGGGACTAGAACCCGGTGTGCCAGCGCCGCTAGGTGGAAGATTAGCCTATTGAGCCATGGCGCCGGCCTTATATTATTAATAACCAAAAAATAGAGACCAAGAAACTCTACAACAACAAAACAAACAACACAGTTAAGAAATGGGCAAAGGACTTAAACAGGCATTTTTGTTTTTTAAAGATTTTTTTATTTATTTGAAAGGCAGAGTTACACAGAAAGAGAGAGAGGTCTTCCATCCGCTGGTTCACACCCCAATTGGCCACAACAGCCGGAGATGGACTGATCCAAAGCCAGGAGTCAGGAGCTTCTTTTGGGTCTTCCACATGGGTGCAGGGGCCCAAGGATTTGGACCATCTTCTGCTTTCCCAGGCTATAACAGAGAGCTGGATTGGAGGTGGCTGCTGCCAGGACTCGAAATGGTACCCATATGGGATATAAGCACTGCAGGCGGCGGCTTTACCCGCTATGCCACAGAGCTGGCCCCTGAGAAGCAATGATTTAAACAGCCCTTGTCTTGAATGTTGAGGAACATTTTTTTCCATACTATATGTTGAACTCTTTACTTACTATAGAGTTAATCATATGTGTGAAGTTAATTGAAAATAAATCTTAATACAAATTTAAAAATACAAACTAAAAAAATGGATTTAGAATAAAGCTTCCAAACAAACGCACCCAATTGATTTTTTTAGTAATAAAAAAACTATTTATTTAGAAGCAATCAGACAGTCAACAAAACAGCTGCAATATTTTTTGTAATTGCAGAGTAACAGATAACGTAACCATTATTTTGTATAAGCTGCATAAGAGGCAATTGAAGATGAAGAAAGAAATGCCCTATATAAAACTAATTCATGAGGCCGGCGCTGTGGTGCAGCAGGTTAAAGCCCTGGCCTAAAGCGCTGGCATCCCATATAGGTGCCAGTTCTAGTCCTGGCTGCTCCTCTTCTGATCCAGCTCTCTGGTGTGGCCTTGGAAAGTAGTAGAGGATGGCCCAAGTCCTTGGGCTCCTGCACCTGTGTGGAAGACCCAGAGGAAGCTCCTGGCTCCTGGCTTTGGATAAGCCCAGCTCTTCGACCAATTGGGGAGTGAACCAGCAGATGGAAGACCTTTCTCTCTGTCTCTACCTCTCTCTGTAACTCTTTCAAATAAATAAATCATTAAACACACACACACACACACACACACACACACACTAATTTGTGCTGTGCATCAACAGAACTCCTCTGAGGCTCCATCGTATGATTGTGATGTCAGTGTCCCACATCAGAACGCCTGAATTTGATTCCTGGCTCCAACTTCTGACTCTTACCTCCTGCCAATGCATACTCTGGGAGGCAGCGGTGATGGCTTCAGTAATCAGAAACCCGCCACCCATGTGGGAGTCCTGGATTGGGTTCCTGGCTCCCAACTTTGGGCCCTGGCTCACTCTGGCTTATTGCAGGCTTTTGAGGCATGAAGGAGAAAGTGGGGGGGGGTGTCTCTCTTCCCTTCAAAAATTAATTACTGAATTAAAAAATATTCATCTCAATTTACAACCTCCATACTGTACCAGGCAAGGTTAGTGGCTACTGAAAATACCACTAAGACAGGGTTATCTAAAGACACATGCAGGGGCCAGCGCTGTGGTGCAGTGGGTTAATGCCCCAGCCTGAAGTGTCGGCTTCCCATATGGGTGCTGGTTTGAGACCTGGCTGCTCCACTTCCGATCCAGCTCTCTGCTATGGCCTGGGAAAGCAGTAGAAGATGGCCCAAGTCCTTGGGCCCCTGCACTCTTGTGGAAGATCTGGATAGAAGAAGCTCCTGGCTCCTGGCTTCAGATCGGCGCAGTTCCAGCTGTTGCAGCCAATTGAGATTGAAGCAGCAGATGGAAGACCTCTCTCTCTCTCTCTCTCTCTGCCTCTCCTCTCTCTGCCTCTCCTCTCTCTGTGTAGCTCTGACTTTTGAATAAATAAATCTTAAAAAAAAAAGACACATTCAGTAGTGTGTTAATTATTTTTAAAAATGCACTGGATGGTTTCAAGATAAATTTTACAACAGTCTTGAATTTCAATATTTTTCTTTAAAATTAATCATTGCATACAGGAGAGTTAAATGCTTCATAGACAAGAACAAACTTATTCATCATCTTTATCTTCCTCCTCCTTCCCTTCGTCTTCTTTCTGTTGCTCTTTCAGCCTTGCTAGCTTACTCGTGCCCAGCTGTATCTTTTCTGCGAGTGACCTCCAGCCTGGCAGCCTTCTTTTCATCAGGCTGCTTCTCACCAGCCACGGGGTTGCTGCATGTTGCTCTGTTTCCCTGCAACATCATCAATGGATAAGCGAGATGCTCTTGGATTTGAGGAAGCACTCAGAACCAAACAAGAAAAAGGCCAAAAGAGGCTCTTGGGTGCAGCAGGGTCCTTGGACTACTGTTTTGCTTCCTCTCTAGGAGAGATAGTAGGTTTTCATTTCTGTTTCATAATGAGTTTTGTCTGCCTTTGCCATGTCTTTGAGTTTTCTTTTCTTTCCTTTCCTTTTCTTTTTTTTCCCTCCTCCTCCTCTTCCTTCTCCTTCTCCTTGGTAGCAGACATGGTTTTGTATCCATCTGAGAACTTCTTAGAAAACCCTGAGAAGTTGCTGGAAGCGCTGGGTGCTGCTTCTTTTTGCACTTCTTCCAGGAAGCTTGCAAGAAAAATCCCTATCGTGGGGGTGGGTGGGTGTGTGGTGCATCAGGGTAAACCACTCCTTGGGATGCCTGCATCCCATGTCAAAGTCCCTGGTTCCAGCTGAAGTCCCCGGTTCCAGTCAGCTACTCCATGCATACAACCCAGCTTCCTGCTAATATGCCTGGGAGGCAGTAGGAGACGGTCGCTGCCACACAAGTGGGAGTCCTGGATGGAGTTCCTGGCTCTTGCCTCCAACCTGACCCAGCCCTGGATATTGCTACCATTTGGAGAGTGAACCAACAGATGGAAGATCCTCCTTCTCTCTCTCTCTCCCCGTGTGCGTGTGTGTGTGTGTGTGTGCATGCTTGTGTGTGCTCTCTGTCCCTGTGCCTTTCAAATGCATGAATACATCTTTACAACAGTTCCTAGGATGAAATCTTGCCTCTCAGTTTCTTCTGTTCTTCTTTGCCCACATGTAGTCATTCTTCCTCAGTGAGGCCCAGGTGGCTCTCACTGGCCCTGCGGCTGTCTATGTGGAGCTTGATGTACTGCAAAGGTTGACTGAACTGACATTTTGGAGCAACGCATCCATGAGCAGAATGAATACTCTTTCAAGTACACACAGAACATTCACTGTGACCGACGACACTCTAGTGAATGAAACAAGGCATGATACATTTCAAATTCTGAAATGACGGACACCATGTCCTTGGTCCATTCCAGAAGTAAAAAATAAATAGGAGAAAGATACATGGAAAGTCCCCAAACACTCAAAGAATTAGAGCAAAATACTGATTCTCTCAAATGTATTTTCAACTCTATGTAGTAGTGCTCAGCGGAGTCTTCAGTGCTTGGAAAAAGGTATCTAGATGTAAAATTTATATGTTTAAATTTGAAAGCCTTTGCATCAAAAAAAGAGTAGAAATGCATTGAAATTTTTAAGTGTAGGATTTAAAATGAAGGGAATTATGGGTAAATTTGTCTACATTGGAGTCTTCCCAAATTTTCTTTAACAGTTTTTTTTAAATAATAAAAAGCATTATCAGGGCTGATGCCGTGCGCAGTAGGTTAATCCTCTGCCTGTGGCACCGGCATCCCATATGAGCTCCGGTTCTAGTCCCAGCTGCTCCTCTTCCAATCCAGCTCTCTGCTATGGCCTAGGAAAGCAGTAGAAGATGGCCCAAGTCCCTGGGCCCCTGCACCCGCCTGGGAGACCCGGAAGAGGCACCTGGCTCCTAGCTTCGGATAGGTGTAGGTCGGGCCGTTGCGGTTATTTGGGGAGTAAACCAGCAGATGGAAGACCTTTCTCTCTGTCTCTACCTCTCACTGTAACTCTACCTCTCAAATAAATAAATAAAAATCTTTAAAAAATATAAAAAGCATTATCATTCAAGACCACAGAGAACTTCTTTGTAGCTTTCAGCTCAGGTGTTCTTTCCTTTGGGAAACTCTGCCTGGCCCTTCCCGGTGGGCGTGGTACCCTTCCTCTGCTTCCCTTGGTGCCCCATGTTTGCCTCTATCCTTTCCTTTTTTCAAATATTTATTTATTTTTCTTTGAAAGGCAGAGTGGCAGATAGAGGGAGAGAGGGAGAGAGGGAGAGAGGGAGAGAGGGAGAGAGAGAGAGAGAGAGAGAGACTCTTCCATTGTTTGGTTCACTCCCCAAATAGCCACAAAGGCTGAGGCTGGGCTAAGCCAAAGCCAGGAGTCTGGAACTCCATCCAGGTCTCCCATGTGGGTGTTAGGGACCCAAACACTTGGGCCATCTTCCTCAAGTGGCACTCAGATGGGATGCCAGTGTTGCAGGTAGCCACTTAACTTACTGTACCACAACACCAGCCCCCATTTGCCTCCACCCTAGCCTTCAACTCTTTCTTTTTAGATTTATTTTATGTATTTGAAAACCAGAAAGAGAGAGAGAGAGAATCTCTTTCATCTGCTGGTTCACTCCCCAAACAGCCACAACAGCTGGAGCTGGGCCAGGTTGAAGGCAAGAACCAAGACTTTCTTCCAGGTTTCTTACATGGGTGCAGGAGCTCAAGTACTTGGGTCATCTTCCACTGCTTTCCTAGGTGTATTAACAAGGAGCTGGATGGGAAGTGGTGTAGCCCATATGGGATGCTGGCACTGCAGGCAGAGGTTAACCTTCTAAGCCACACTGCCAGCTCCACCTTCAACTCTTTCATAATCATTTCTGTCTCTGTCTCTCTCCCCATAACATGAGTGCCTTGAAGGAAAATATTGTTTAATAAGTGAAAGAAAGTAACTGGAGATACTGGTCCTCTTCTATCAAGTAAGAGGAAATGCGTGGGGACTTCTGTAGAGACAGGTGCTTTGGAATAGGAGTTGGAGACACAGCTGCTGGATGTTAGCAGTGGTCACAGCAGCAAGACTATGTCAAAAACTTGCTTAACCTACCCCACATCCAGTGACTGCATTAATCTTAACATAAGGAATTTGGGGAACTTGAACAAATGCTAGAAAGTCTGTAACTTCTATAGACTGACACGACATGGTCTGGGGCTCACAGGACATGTCTTTGGGTGCTAGATCAAGCAGTAAGTGGCCCATTCGGGAAGCCAGGACTTTACAAGTGCCTGGGCCACAGAGAGAGGAGGTGCAGCCCAGGTTGGTGGCAAAGGTGTTATCTGGGGTTCCCCTGCAGAAGCGCTTATGGCTAAGATTCTGGGGTAGAAGAGCTGGCCTGGAATTGAGAAGCAGTCAACTGGTGAGAAGCCCTTCCATGATTTGGGGACCACAGTACTGCTGCATTCTTTTAAATCTGTGTGACCGTGTTTTTATTCCACCCTGGAAGCTGCGTGTCTCCAACACAGTAAGAGCGCTCAGGCACAGCCACCCAGGGAGAAGCCTGCATCTGTGACAGCTGAATCCCAACCCTCCCCTGCACACTTACTGTCTACCACTTCCAGAGTTTGCCTTTCACAGCTCACAAGTTACACGTAAAGACTGCCTGGGACTTGTCTGTCTGTTATCTGCAGTATTCTTCTGAGTTTACACCTAAATGTGAGTCCTGTGTGCTATTGTGTATACCCAGATTGATGTACAGACTTTAAAACACCATCTGGAAAAGCAAATGGCTCTTTGATGCCTATGGAGACAGCGCCAGATGGAGGTTTATAAGGCTCTTCTCCCTAAAAGTCCTGCATCTAAAACAGCCTCAAACATGATAAAGAAACAATTCATTCAGTGATACTAGTCCTACGAGTCAGGCTTCATCAGTATAGCACCCGAAAGGGGCTGCTTATGTCTCAGCACACAGCTTGGAGGGGAGCCCCATTGGCTTAGGTCAGAGGATGGTTCATCACATGGTGAACCAGGAAGCAGAGAGAGAGAGAGAGGGAGAGGGAGTGTAGCTGTCCATGTGTCTCTCTTTATAAAGCCACCATGATTTAATCATGGGGTCTCAACCCTGACAACTGAATTCAATCTAATTACTTCCCAAAGACCCCAGCTTCAGAAACCACAACTGGATTCCATCTTTGCCTTTAATCCACTATCTATCAACAATCCATTAACCTTCAGCATAAGACTTTGGGCAAAGTCCCGAAGACATGGGCCTTTGGGGGATACCCAGACTTATATAGCACACATAGAAATTACAAGTAAAATCCAGGTATGTGCGGTCACATCTACATCAGCAGCGTGAGCAGCAGAGTAACTCTCCCCAAAGCTGTCCATACTCTAATCCCTGGGATCTGTGTCACCTTACACGGCAAAGGTGACAACAGTTGCCCGTGTGACTGAAGGTATGGAACCTGAGAAGGAGCCCTTATTCCTGTGGACACAAGCTAATCACATGGGTCCTTGAAAGGGAGAACCTTTCCTGGTTGAAGTGGGAGAGATGTCACCAAAAGACTCGGAGAAATGGTGGCGTGAGGTGGATTCTGGGCCCCGAATATTCCTAGCACTGAGTTCTTCGGGGTACCGTGCAGGTCCAGGGAGAGGACTCTGGGTGCTGGAGGATGGCTAAAGCGACAGCTAGCAAGGAAATGGGGACTCACTCACCAGGAACTGAATTCTGCCAAAGCTTGAGAGAGAGAGCAACAAAGTGAACCATTCCCTGGACTCCAGAGAGGAAGGAGGCTTTGCTGATGCTATCATGTTAGCCCAGGGAGGCTCACACATGCGTTGTTGACCTGTAACTGTAAAACAAGCTTAACATGTTTCAAGCCGCTAAGTGTGCGGTGATTCGTTGTGTGTGCCAGAGCAAACCAACAGAGGTAGCAAATCATGCAATCTATTGGAAAGGCTAAAACTTCGAAAGCAGTTCAGGAACCCCCTTTAGGCACAAGGGAGATGTTTCAAGATCCCTAGTGCATGGTACTGAGCCTGACTTTTATAAAGATTTAGTTTATTCATTTGAAAGCTATACCTAAAGAGAGAAAGAGAAAAGTTTTCCATCTGTTGTTTTACTCCCCAAATGGCTGCAATAACCAGGACCGGGCCAAGCTGAAACCAGTATCTTGGTACTCCATCTGGGTCTCATGTAGGTGTCAGGGGCCCAAATATCTGGGCCACCTTCTGCTGCTTTCCTAGGCAAATTAGCAGGGAGCTGGATTGGAAGCGGAGTAGCCAGGACTTGAACCAGTGCTCATAGAGACTGCAGGCACTGCAGGTGGTGGCTTAATCCACTGTGCCACAATGCCTTTTCCATCTTAACTGAGCACTTGTGGCTCACTATGTCTCTCACTTTGATGATCTGAGTTGTGACAGCAAAACTAGCACTGATTTCTTCCCCCTGGTCAGCTGGGTTCTGACAACATCTTAGGGCTGGGCTGTGTCATAGTCTTGAGGGTAAACCTTATTAAAACCAGGATTCTTTGATGGAAGGTTATTGCCCACCCTGCCCATTCCCCCCCTCCCCAAGTACAAGGGGATTTTTCTCTGATCTTCCCTCTGAGTATCTGGTAGAGCTTTGGGAAGTAAAACACGAGTGGGAGGGGCCTCCTGGAATTTTGAGCTCACAGAGTTTTCCACAGGATCCATTAGGTTTTTCACATGCCAGGTTTCCGCACCCTGGCGCTGGTTCCTGCTCCTGGGTTTCCTCTGTCTCAGGAATTGTGGTTCTCTGTGTCCTCTTTTCTTCTCTCCAATGTTGGGGACAGGGGTTTGTCCTGTGATCTCACTTCTCCAGTGGATCCAAGAAGAGCTGAACTTTCTTTTGATACTTTTTTTTTTTTTTTTTGGACAGGTAGAGTTATAGACAGTGAGAGAGAGACAGAGAGAGAGGCCTTCCATTGGTTCACTCCCCTAATGGCCGCTACGGCCGGCGCTGTGCTGATGCGAAGCCAGGAGCCGGGTGCTTCCTCCCAGTCTTCCATGCTGGTGCAGGGACCCAAGCACCTGAGCCGTCCTCCACTGCCCTCCTGGCCACAGCAGAGAGCTGGACTGGAAGAGGAGCAACCGGGACAGAATCCGGTGCCCCAACTGGAACTAGAACCTGGGGTGCTGGCACCACAGGTGGAGGATTAGCCAAGTGAGCCACAGCGCCGGCTGAAGAGTTGAACTTTCAGTTGGCTCCACTCTGCACTTGTTAGGAAGGAAAGACCTATCCCAAGCTCCTTATATGCCAGACCAGAAAGTCTAACTGTCCATTATGATGTTGTTGCTTCCTCAGCTGTGCATTTGTCATGGAGAAATTTGTTAGCTGTTGTTCTGCTTCCCGACCTTGGACGCCTCTGTCCCTGCAATCATCTAAATCCTGCTCCAAGGAAATTTCCTTGTATCTGAAGATAAATCCCAATTGCATTTCACTACTATGCTGCCAAAAAGAGACAAAAATAGAATCAAAAGGTAATGTGCATAGGGCCGGCACTGAGGCGTAGCAGGTGAAGCAGCCGCCTGCAGTGCCGGCATCCCATATGGGCGCCAGTTCTAGTGCCGGTTGCTCTACTTCTGATCCAGCTCTCTGCTATGGCCTGGGAAAGCAGTAGAAGATGGTCCTAGTGCTTGGGCCCCTGCACTCATGGGGAGTGAACAAGTGAATGGAAGACTCTCTCTCTCTGCATCTCATTCTCTTTCTATGTAACTCTGCCTTTCAAATAAATAAATCTTTTTAAAAAAAGATAATGTGCATTTTCTAGGAACTTTGTACATTTTGTACAGCCCCCTTGTACAGTTCTGCAGAGAGGCTGGCAGTAAAAATAGAAATCAGGAGAGAAATAGGTCTTTTTTTTTTTTTTTTGACAGAGTTATAGACAGTGAGAGAGAGAGAGAGAGACAGAGAGAAAGGTCTTCCTTCCGTTGGTTCACTCCCCAAATGGCCGCTACGGCTGGGGCTGCGTCGATCTGATCCGAAGCCAGGAGCCAGGTGCTTCTCCTAGTCTCCCATGGGGTGCAGGGGCCCAAGCACTTGGGCCATCCTCCACTGCCCTCCTGGGCCACAGCAGAGAGCTGGACTGGAAGAGGTGCAACCGGGACTAGAACCTGGCGCTCATATGGGATGCCGGTGCAGCAGGCAGAGAATTAACCAAGTGAGCCACGGCGCTGACCCCGGAAGAAACATGTCTTAGAGCAAAGAACCCATGGTTCTTGTAGATGTCATCAAAATGGTAGCATAGACAGATTCATGCAAACTTTCATAATGAGAGATATCTTCAGAAAAGATACTGGAAAAGATCTGAAAGTAATTAATTTTGGTAGGAAAATGGTGTGTTTTTATTGGCAGAGAAGTGGACATACAGATCAATGGAAAAGATCCCAGAAATAGCTCCACCACCAACTGATTTTTTGCAAATGTTCAAAGGCAATTTAATAACAAAAAGCTAGTCTTTT
This sequence comes from Oryctolagus cuniculus, assembly GCF_964237555.1. Taxonomy (NCBI): domain Eukaryota; kingdom Metazoa; phylum Chordata; class Mammalia; order Lagomorpha; family Leporidae; genus Oryctolagus; species Oryctolagus cuniculus. Next base: position 118,517,473 of record NC_091434.1, read on the forward strand.
AAAAAAAAATGTTGCTGGAGGAGTTGGTACTCGGTGCAGTGGTCAAGATGCCACTTGGGATGCCTGTGTTGCATAATTGTGTGCCTAGATTTGAGTCCTGGATCTTCCCATTCCAGCATTCCTACTAATGTTCACCCTGAGGCGCAGCAGGTGATGGTTTGAATACTTGGGCCCCTGGCACCCATGTCAGAGACCTGGATGGAGTTCTGGGCCTGGCCCAGCTTTAACTGTTGCAGGAATTTGGGGAGTGAACCAGTGGATCAAAGATCTCTTTCTCTCTGCCTTTCAAATTAAACAAAAACAAAGAAGCAAACAAAAAAAATTTTTTAAATGGTACAGAGCTATTGGATATCCTTATGCAAACTAAATACACAAATAGGAACATTTACAAAATTATAAAACTTAGTACTATAGGATAAAATCTTCAGGTCATGGCCGGCGCCGAGGCTCACTAGGCTAATCCTCCACCTTGCGGCGCCGGCACACCGGATTCTAGTCCCGGTCGGGGCGCCGGATTCTGTCCTGGTTGCCCCTCTTCCAGGCCAGCTCTCTGCCCTGGCCAGGGAGTGCAGTGGAGGATGATGGCCCAAGTGCTTGGGCCCTGCACCCCATGGGAGACTAGGAGAAGCACCTGGCTCCTGCATGGGATCAGCGCGGTGCGCCGGCCGCAGTGGGCTGGCCGCGGCGGCCATTGGAGGGTGAACCAATGGCAAAGGAAGACCTTTCTCTCTGTCTCTCTCTTTCACTGTCCACTCTGCCTGTCAAAAAAAAAAAATCTTCAGGTCATAAAGATTTGGAAACAGTTCTTAAACAGTTACAAAAAGGAAGATCTATAAGAGAAAACAGTGCACACACTATTCACCAAAATTATAATTTTTTTCTCTAAGAACTATCCTATTGAAGGGATGAAAAGACCACCTATAGACTGCAAAACAATGTTTCCAAACCACATATCTGACTAAAAATCTTGTTTCTAAAATGAATTCAGTACTTTCAAACCCAATCTCACACACACACACACACACACACACACACACACACTGGAGTTACAGAATGTGTTAATTCATCGAGAGACATTTCACCAAAGGATATACTGATTGTAGATGAGCACATGAAAATATGGTCAACATCACTAGTCATTGGGGAAATGCAAATTCAAAACATGATGAGTTGTCACTACATTGTTATCAAAATAGCTAAAATAAAAAAAAATGACAATACCAAATGCTGGTAACTATGCAATGAAACCAAAGCCCTTATACATTGGTGGTGGGAATGTAAAAGGCACAGCCATTCTAGAAAATGAAATGGGCTGGTGCTGCGGCTCAATAGGCTAACCCTCTGCCTGTGGCGCTGGAACACCGGGTTCTAGTCCTGGTCGGGGTGCCGGATTCTGTCCCGGTTGCCCCTCTTCCAGGCCAGCTCTCTGCTGTGGCCATGGAGTGCAGTGGAGGATGGCCCAAGTGCTTGGGCCCTGCACCCCATGGGAGACCAGGAGAAGCACCTGGCTCCTGCCTTCGGATCAGCGCGGTGTGCCGGCCATAGTGCGCCGGCCGCGGCGGCCATTGGAGAGTGAACCAACAGCAAAGGAAGACCTTTCTCTCTGTCTCTCTCACTGTCCACTCTGCCTGTCAAAAAAAAAAAAAAAAAAAAAAAGAAGGAAAGAAAGAAAATAAAATGAAATGGACACCTACCATAGGAATCAGCAATTATACTCCTAATGCTTTATCTCAGATAAGTGAAAACTTACATAAGAAACCTGTATATGAAATGTTCATAGAAGCTTTATGTATAATAGTCTAGACTGGAAACAACCAAATGTACTTCAGTAGGTTAATGGTTAAACTAACTTGTGTATGTGCACCATGGAATACTGCTTAGCGATAGAAAGGAATAAATTGTTGATACATCAAAACTGGATAGCTCTGAAGAGCATTGTGTTGCAAGAAAAAGAAGCCAATTCAAAAGGTCACATGCTGTGTGATCATTCACATGATATTCTAGAAATGAAAAATCTCAGATTTAGCAATTGAATTAATTTTTGCTCTGTATTAGGGGCCTTGGTGGTACTCTGATGGTTTTGTATCCTGATTTTGGTGGTAGTTATACAAATCTTAACATGTGATAAAATGACCAAAACACACATAGATGTCGTACCAAGTCTGTTTTTGGTTTTGACATTGTACTATAGCCATTTGAGAAATAATCATGGTGGGAACTGGCAGAAGGCCACAAAGGACCTCTCTGTATTAATTTTGCAACTTCTGTATTTGTAATTACTTCAAAACTAAAAATCTTAAAAAATTTTTCGTTCAGATACAATAGCACTTTCTAGAGAAAAGTTTAGAAAAAGAGAAATCCAACTTTCTTAAAAGCTCCATACTATCACTCAGATGTATGCTAAAACCGAGCAAACCTTGGTTTTGCTCATGTATCCCAAAGTAGAAGACAAGGACTGAGAAGGGGAGACACTCAACTCTGTAATGTGGGGATTTGTAATCTTATATACCTCTACTTGAAAGTTAGAGCAAGAGAGAGAGAGAAAGGAAAAAAGAAAGAAAGGAATTGGCTATACAGATATACCTTCCAACCTCTAATGTCTTTACCAGCCAGAGCCTGAGCCAGACTGAAGCCAGGAGCCAGGAATTCCATCTGGTTCTCTCCTGTGAGTGGCAGGGGCCCACGTACTTTGGTCATCACCTGCTGCCTCCCAGGTGTGTTAGTAGGAAGCTGGATGGGAAGCACAACGGCGGACTCCAACAGACACTCTGATATGGAGTGTGAGGGTCCTAACCAGCTGCAGCCACGACAATCACCCCGTGAATTTTTCTCTCTTTTCCTTCCTTCCTTCCTTCCTTCCTTCCTTCCTTCCTTCCTTCCTTCCTTCCTTCCTTCCTTCCTTCCTTCCTTCCTTCCTCTCTCTCTCTCTCTCTCTCTCTCTCTTTCTTTCTTTCTTTCTCTTTCTTTCTTTCGACAGGCAGAGTGGACAGTGAGAGAGAGAGAGAAAGGTCTTCCTTTGCTGTTGGTTCACCCTCCAATGGCCGCCGCGGCTGGCACACTGCACTGATCCAATGGCAGGAGCCAGGTGCTTTTCCTGGTCTCCCATGGGTTGCAGGGCCCAAGCACTTGGGCCATCATCCTCCACTGCACTCCCGGGCCACAGCAGAGAGCTGGCCTGGAAGAGGGGCAACCGGGACAGAATCTGGCGCCCCGACCGGGACTAGAATCCGGTGTGCCGGCGCCGCAAGGCAGAGGATTAGCCTATTGAGCCGCGGCGCTGGCCTTTTATTTCATTTTTTATGGAAGCACCCTCTGATATACATCATGGAAAGCTACCAATACAAAATCTCCTCAAGAAATGAATTTTTAAAATGCTCATTTTCATTTCATTCCTTCAAAGTATCTTGACTCCTTTTTCTCCAACAAGGAACAACAAAAACCCAGTAATTCGCTATAGAAGTGTTTGAGTACATACAAACAAACAGCTGTTAGGTTATGCAAAGTGGTTTTTTTTTTGTCCTCATTCTAGCATTCTGAGGCAAAAGGCTCTTTGTCATGTAATTTAGGGTCGGTAAAATTTTATTTTTCATGTACTTTCAAATCTGTTTATGGCTTTGAATTCACTTTGACTTGTTAACAGGATACCCTCTAAAGAGGTATTCATTTGTGGGTGGATAAAATGACCTGTGTCATGCATTGCAAAAAAATTTTGTGATTTGTAGTTCTATGGACAAGTAATCCCAGTGAACTAAGCCATCACAGCCCGTATAAGATAAAGTAATTCGGCTCATAAACTTTAAAGTCTTCCTCATGTCCCCTGGAACGGAAGCCACCAAATTATAGGATTTAAGATGAAGTTTAGCAGGTTCAGGCACATAAATTTGTCCTTTATTTGGCAACAGCGCTTTAACACAAGGGCTGTAAGAGGTACAGATTCTGGAGTCTCAGTAGCCGAACCCACTCATCTTCCCAAAACCTTGAGAACCGCACCCAGCTCCGCACCACACCAAAGGGAGGGAGAGATCAGAGAGGCGGGGCCTCCCCGGAGAGAAGATGGCGCCTGCGCGACACTCTGGGCTGCGCCGGTCACGACTCGGTGTCCGGAAGTCCTCCGGCCCTCGCCTTAAGGAAGCGGAAGTAAAGGGGCGGCCGGCAGCTTGGCTGTAGCTCTACGAGTCCGGCTCCTGAGCCGAACCGCGGGAAAGGCGCGTGTCGGCCTCTCACTGGTGCAGCCCTGGCCGCGGCTGCCGCTGCCGTCCCGCCCCGCCCAGGTGTTGTCGCAGACGCTGCAGGGGAAGAAGCGCCGCCCGGGATGGGCTGCGAGGGGGCCGCGAGCGGCACGTGTGTCGCGGTTGCGCGGCGGGTGACAGGTATCCCGAGCGGGCACGGGGAGGCCGCGTGCCCCGGGAGAGGGTCTCTGGGGTGAGACGACTCTGTGCCCCGGTCACCTTGAGCTTCCACCCCTCCGGTGACTCAGTTTCCCCTCCGGTCTCCGCGAGCGCCGGAGGTAGCCGTCAGTGTGGTCTCCCGGGCAAGCTGTGTCTTTGGCGGGGGTGGCCGCGGGCTCCCCTCAGCCCCGGGTGTCCCAGTGCCGGAGGTGGCGGGGGAAGTGCCCTCGCACGAATTTGGACCAGCCCGGCCGCTAGTAGGTAGAGAACCAGCACTTTAAAGGACCCTGTTTGGAGAAAGACTTGGCTCCTTTTATAGGTTTCCAGTTTCCCGTCGCTGCATTCGGGTGATGCGTTGTTGGTTGTCATTTTCATTTACCACTAGGATCTGTTGGCGGGGAATGGGATGATCCGGTTTCACTTTTGGTTGTGGGACGATCTGCGTACTTCGCCAATAAGTTGTGCTGTGAGCAGTTGTGGTTCCTTGGCCAAAAATCTCTGGCTTGTTTAGCGTTCCTTGCCGGCTTTCAGAAGGAGCATATTTTGTGCATTTGAAGTCTTTGGGGCTTGTGCCTTGCTGTTGTTACATTGTTTTGGAAACGTTGCCAGTCAGTTTAGTACAAAGTGCCCACTTGAAAATATCTCCTACACTTGGAAGCGTTTGAAGACATTTTAAATAGCCATTTGACAACACCACAGAACTTAGGTGATTGTAACGTTTTCACTTGGCTTCCTTTTGATACATTCAGCTGAAACTTTCCATTAAAGGAATGAATGTAATATCCGTAGAGTAGCACTGCATCTTTAACTTGAGGGGAACACACTGAACTCTGGGGGGGGGGGGGATGCTATTGGAACTTTTCTGCAGTCATCTGTGGTCATTTTCATATCAACTGTCTTGTAACTACTTTTAACCGAAGTTAGATTTATGTGGTTCACAGCAAATGGCTTTGCTAGTAAGTGTAAGGGTATATTATGTTGAATTATTAGAGGAGTTAATTTATTTCTCAAAAAAGGCGCTTTCTAATACGTTTTCCTAGCTGTGGGTATGCATGTGGAAACTTGGATGGCCATCTACAGACATGCAGTTTGCAAGCTGTTTTTGAGAATGTTAACTACAGCCTTACATTTAAATATGGAAGGAGAAACAGTTGGTGATGACTTAGAATTTTTATGCCTGCTCTAGTTTCCAAAAAAAGTGAAAAAGTATTTGACATACGTAATTTGTGTTAATATTCTGGATACCTTCTTGTAGATAAATGAGCAAGACATAGTGTTTTAATTTCAGCATACCAAGATCTTACAGAGAGCTGATACATTTGGGCCTAGAACTAAAGAGTGTTTTTGGTTTATTCCACGGTGCCTGGGCATTGCGCCTCTGATCACGCAATGCCACATGGCACATTCTGATAGATGTTATTACTCAGACTACGTCAGGGCCACTAGGGTTGGAGCGATCAGGGAGGTCTCCAAATGAAAGCATCCTCAAATGAAAGACCTCTTCTGAGACCGATGTCTGTCTCTAGACAGCCTCTTCCTCTGGAACTACCTGGGAAACCAGGAATGTAGGGTCAGGGTGGCAAAGCTCTTCTTTAACGTGTGGTATTCTCCCATTCTCATCTCTAGTGGTGCTGTACCTCCTAGAACACACAGTCTCTTTTTAGAACAGTCCACAGGGACCTCTGGGTTAGTCACAGGTACGTAGGTTTTCACTCTTACCCTTTTGACAGTCCTGGCCTTTTTGTGATGAATTTAACCCTTGGTGCCACACTCCTTCCTTTGAGTTTTCTTTCATTCATCCCTTAATGAATGAAACCTGTGTCTGTTTATTTTGTTATGAGCGCCTCCTCTGTTTCAGGCATTATGCTAGGCATGGTGACCATGACAGATGAAACACTTTGCTTACTCACATTCAATCCCCCAAACCAACCTAGGTGTAGTTCTTTCAGGCTGTCTTCTTTGGCCCTGGACTCAGGTCCACTCCCTTGGTTTCAGATTGAAACTGTTCCTCTCTCAGCCATCTGTGTCCTAAGGACTTGGCCCATAGATGAGCCTTGACTTTGCCTTGATTCTCACAGTCAAGCAGTTTGCTCAGCCTGAGTCTGCACAGATGAATTCTTACCTCTTCTACTGGAGAATGGAGGGAGACAGTATGTCTTGTAGAACTTTAAAAAGAGGGAGGCATAAGTTCCAAGCATTGCTGTGTCACTTGCCCCATGTGCCCAAGGTACAAGCCTCTCCAAACACTTCATTTTCTTATTTTTCAAGTGGAGATGACAGTGTTTCATCCAGTCACGCAGCACATTTACAGAGAATGGCCTGTGTGCCAGGCTGCTGGTCACTGGTGAATAGAGCAGACGTGGTTACCGCCCTCAGGAGCTTCCGTCCCCTGGGCTTTTGTAGGAAAGGACTCGATAACTTGGTACATGGAGAGCACCTACCATGATGCTTAGCTCAGAGTCCCTGCTCAGTAAATGCTAAAGTTGTCTCAAGGGACTTTTGTTGTGCTGTGCACTCCCTCACCACTCACTGTGTGCTGTCTGCCTAGGGTAATTGTGCAGTGGTGTCTGACTTATCATCAGGAATCACCACTTTCTAGGGATTGTACACCTATCCCCTTTTGGGACAAATGGCAAATGTAGCTGGTAGCCCAACACTGCTTGAACACAGTTTGTATGCTCCATGTCCAATTTAGAAACCCAGTGACTTTTGGGAGGATTTGATTTTTCTTCCTATCCATAGGGGATAGATTTTTAAGGCATATTTTCAAGGCTATGTAATAGCAATGATGTGTCATTTAATAACTTAGAAGACAGTTATTTTTCATTTGATAAATGATACAATTTTTACTGCAACGAAGTCTGAGTTAGTGCTTGGCACTTTACAAAGTGATTTTTAAGTTCTCTGTGATTTTTATGTACCCTATGTGGTAGATACTGTTATTTTATATTCAGAGTGATTTTTATATACCCCGTGTGGCAGGTACTGTCATTCCTAACTTGTAGTCTGGGAGATTAAGGACCTGGGAAGTTAGGTACCCTGCTTGTGGTTACACTGCCAGCCAGCAGCAAACTCAGGAATTGGACACAGCTCCCCAAAAAAGAAAAGATTTTTTCTTTTTACCGGTGTGTTTTTGAATCACACAGAGCAGGTTTTTGAGGGTGTCTGTGTGTAGACCTAAGAGAGTTCTTGAGTGGTCTGAAGTTGAGCGTTCACAAATGTTTGGGTCTTAAGTTGCTCCTCTTTGGGAAATTGTCAGTAACTTTACTAAGTCCTGAAAGGAGCCTGTTTTTCCTCCTCCCTTAGCCAGGAATCAATGCTAGCATGCTTCATTCTCAAAAGTTCTAGCTTGATTAGCTCTTATTTTCAGTGCACTTTTTTTTAATGTGTGTATTCTTTTGTTTCTGCAGTCTCTCTGTAGCAAAGTTTACAAATGCTGGTTTAAAACATACTTCAGAGTATATTTACAGATGGGATGTTCATAATAAATTTGTTTTGTTTTGTTTTGAAGAAGCTCATAGACCTGAACTTAAAACTCTTTAAAAAGCTGCTTTGCTGTTTGTTATAACTTATTTTGCTTTTTGGCATTGTTCTTTGGAGCTATTGTGTGTTATGTGGGCTAAGAGGTTAGCACATGATTATGCTTTTTGTAAAAAGAAGATATTAAACAGCTCTGCCAGCATAGCCCTTCTCCCTCAATGATGGATTTTATAACTGTATTGGGGAGTGTTCAGAAGCCCAGAGATAATGGTTCAGTGCTTTCCACATAGTCAGTTACCTCTTCTGGTTTCCACTCAAATGAGTGGGCCTTAGATGTCGATTTTTAAATAGCTCAAGGGGAAGTCTGATTAGACTTCTTTCTGTTAGGCAGACTTTTATTTTGTTGTTGTTTTTAAGATATATTTATTTATTTATTTGAAAGGAACAGAGAGAGAGGGAGAGAGAAATATCTTAGATATCTTCCGTCTGCTGGTTCACTCCCCAGATGGCTGCAAAGGATCCGGACCCAGGAGCTAGGAGCTTCTTCTGGGTCTCCCATGTGGATACAGGGGTCCAAGCACTTGGGCCATCTTCTGCTGTTTTCCCAGGCACATTAGCAGGGAGCTGGATCTGAAGTAGAACAGTTGGGACTCCAACTGGCACCCATATGGGATGCTGGCACTGCAGGCGACAGCTTTATCTGCTATACCACAGTGCTGGCCCCAGGCCAACTTCTGGGGTGAAAAAAGTAGAGAAATCTGCAGCTAGTGTCCTTTTTCTGAAATGGTCTGGATGCCATTTGCAAGGATCTCAGTGTGCTCAGAGAGGCTGATGCTGATTCTTTGGCCATACCGCTTTACTGTTGACACAGGCTTTCAGAACCATCTTTTTAAAGAAATTAACATGTTGAATTTATTTGAAAGAGCACTCCCATCTGCAGGCTTACTCTTCTAATGCCTATGATGACTGGAGCTGGGCCAAGCTGAAATTGGGAGCCGGGAATGCAATCCAGGTCTCCCATGTGTTTGGCAGGGACCTAATCACTTGAGCCATCACCACTGCCTCTCAGAATGCATATTAGCAGGAAGTGAAGGTCAGGAACTGGAGCAGGGAATGGAACTTAGGAACTCTGATATGAGACATGGCATTCTCATTGGTGTTGTAACTGCTAGGCCAAACGCCCATTGCTGTAGAATCCACCTTTGAGTTACAGTTACATCCGAGACCCATTGTTATCAATTTCCTTGGACTGCCATACTGAAGTACCCCAAACAGGGTGACTTAGAATGGAAATTTACTAACACATTTCTGAGGGCTGGAAGTTCTAAATCAAGATGTGGCAGGACCATGTTTCTTCAGAAATTTTAGGTCAAGACTTGCCTCTTGCAGCCTCTGCCAGCCGGCATTTCCTAGCTTGCAGCTTAATTTCAGTGTCTTTGTCACTCTTCACCTGCTTGTTCTCCCATGGTTATGTGCAATCTGTGTGCCACCAACAGAGTTTGTCTGTAGCGTGGAGGCCCCAGGAAATGAAGTAGATCCTCTGTGGGAAGGAACGTAACTTGCTCCAGCCTCTGGTTATGTGTGGGTCACTCAGCAGATATCTGTTAACTATCTAGCTATGAAGTGTGGTTCAAAAGGTTTTGTTTTGGAGCAAGAAAACTTTGAAATCTGTACATATGAGGGGTCTTCAAAAAGTTTATGAGAAATGCATACATGAAGAAAACTGCCTGGATTTCAAAAATATTTTGCACCTGAATAAACTTATCTTTGAATTCCATTTTTTATAAAGATTTATTTTATTTATTTGAAAGACAGAGCTACAGAGAGAGGTAACGACAGAGAGAGAGGTCTTCCATCTGCTGGTTCCCTCTCCAGATGGCTGTAATGGTTGAAGCTGCACCGATCCAAAGCCAGGAGCCAGGAACTTCTGGGTCTCCCATGTGGGTGTGTGGGCCCAAGGACTTGAGCCATCTTCTGCTATCCAAGGCCATAGCAGAGAGCTGGATCGGAAGAGGAGCAGCTGGGACTAGAACCGGCGCCCACATGGGATGCCAGCGCTTCAGGCCTGGGATTTAACCCGCTGCTCCAGCCCTGAATTCCATTTTTTATGAATTCTTCCAAGTGCCCTTTTATTTCAAAGCATTTGCTTCTTAACTTTAATGTTATTTTGTGTCTCTAAGTATTAAGATTGTTATTTTCTGTCTGCACATATTCACATTTTAATGTTACCTTGTTCCAAAACTCTTTCTTTTTAGGGGCTTGCTATAAAATGGGACTCCTGATTGTGCTTACTGGACTGTGGTTGTTCTCTGCAGTAAAGGCAGATTCAAAAGCCGTTACGACCTCTCTGACCACAAAGTGGTTTTCCACCCCATTGTTGTTAGAAGCCAGGTAAGACCTTTCCCCCCTTTCACACGTGTGAGTGTAAATGTAGACTCTTGTAGTGACTGTAGGGAGTGAGATGATCAGCACTAAATGCATTCAGATCCCTTTCAGTGGATGTGGTGTGTTCTCCAAAGGCTATTAGGGCATGCAATCTGTCTTTCATAAGGAGAGAGCTGTGTTGATTCATTGAGCTATTTAGGAACTTATTGAGACAAATATATTGTGTTGATTCAATTATGTTGTCTTCTGGGAAGGCTGTGTATGTAGTAACGAGGGAACGAGGGAAGAGAGTTGTAGTTACAAAAAGTTTTCTACTTATTTGAAGAAAGTTCTTTTTTTTTTTTTTTTTTTAAAGACTTACTTATTCATTTGAAAGTCAGAGTTACACAGAGAGAGGAGAGGCAGAGAGAGAGGTCCTCCATCCACTGGTCCACTCCCCAACTGGCCTCATGGCTGGAGCTGTACCAATCTAAAGCCAGGAGTCTCCTTCAGGTCTTCCATGAGGGTGCAGGGGCCCAAGGACTTGGGCCATCCTCCAGTGCTCTCCCAGGCCATAAGAGAGCTGGATTGGAAGGACTTGAACCAGCGCCCACATGGGATTATGGCACTGCAGGTTGCGGCCTCACCCGCCACGCCACAGCGCCAGCCCTTGAAGAAAGTTTTAAGAAGTGTTCAGTGAGGGGAAGAGAAGGGCTTGACAAGGTGAGAGAGAGAGGATGTGCTCCTGCTGAGAACTTGGAAGAAGATCCAAGAAAAGAAAGTACAGGGGGAAGCTGAGGAAAGACAGGTTTGTATTCTGTCCTGAGATGTTCATGTTCTACATTTTAACATCTCCAAAGTCAGGATGCATTTCCAATCATATCAAGAAGTTATCTTACAATTAGAAGTGATAGAATTTTTCATAAAACAAAGATATTTTAAAATCAATAAAATACAATGTAGTTAATAATTTCCTGGGAAATTTTATATTCCAACTATGCTTTTTAGCAAGTGTTTGTAATAGAAATATGTCTATTTGCAGCCAATTTTATGTCTTTCAAATAATATATAATTAGGACTGATAGAAAATCTTTCCAAAGAATGAATGAGGTGTATTGAAAAGTAAGCACTTGGTAAGTTTCAGTATTTGATAGTGCTAGAAATTTCCATCATCACTGAGACTCTTCAGTTAACTTTGTGGTTTACCTTGTTCTTCAACTCAGAAGCTGTCTTGTAATGTTTTCTCCTTAATCCCTCATATAATGCTCATGAGGAGTTTTGTTATGCTGATTGTGTACGAGTAGTTACACCTCCTATGAAAAAACCTCTTAGCCTGTAATTGCTAACAGGATTCATGGGGAAGCTGGCCTTGACTTTCTCAGGAGCCTGACTTTCCTCCATCATTTCTGTGTGCCTTGCTTTTCTCAGCAGTGAAATGCCAACAAAACCAAAACCAAAACCAAAACAAACCCCAAGCCAAAACTCAAAAACTCACTATAGACATTGCATGGAGATATTATAGTAACTACTTTGATAAATGGGTTGAACTCCTCCAGTGTCAGAACTTTATTAGATACAGAGTAGTCAGAAAAGTGAAACAACTGAAATCCTAGACTGCCTGAGCCAGTTCTAATGACTGAGCGTTTCCTTTTTGCTAATCTCCTGTTAGATGATTTGTCTAGAGTACATCTAAGTCATCAAGACTTACCATCTATCATTTTCTGAAGAATTTTGTGCAGTTAACTGCCGTAGATGGGTTGTGATATTCTGCTTCACATTCTTAGCAGACTGACTTTTCCTTATTCTCACTTTTATTTACACTACTAATTGGTTATTTGTACATTGTCCTAAAAGATTCTTGTGGCATACATCTGTGGACTTGGGAGAAAGTATGTTCAAATGTCAGCTTTTCTTACTCTACCTCTCCAGTTTCTTTGCTCACTGTAGAGTGGAAGGGGTCTACAGTAGACCCCTGTTATCCACAGTGTCACTTTCTACACTTTCAGTTACCTGTGGCCAACCCTGTTGTTAGAAAATATTAAACGGAAAATTCCATAGATGATTCATATGTTTTAAATAACTTTCATTAGAATATATTGTCATAAATGTTCTTTTTTGCTGTTAATTATTATGGTTACGATTATGATTTTTTTTTTAATTTTTTTTGACAGGCAGAGTGGACAGTGAGAGAGAGAGACAGAGAGAAAGGACTTCCTTTTTTGCTGTTGGTTCACCCTCCAATGGCCGCCGTGGCCCGTGCACTGTGGCCGGCGCATTGCGCTGATCCGAAGGCAGGAGCCAGGTGCTTTTCCTGGTCTCCCATACGGGTGCAGGGCCCAAGGACTTGGGCCATCCTCCACTGCACTCCCGGGCCACAGCAGAGAGCTGGCCTGGAAGAGGAGCAACCGGGACAGAATCCGGCACCCCGACCGGGACTAGAACCTGGTGTGCCGGCGCCGCAAGGCGGAGGATTAGCCTATTGAGCCACGGCGCCGGCCTTACGATTATTATGAATCTGTAGATTAAACTTTATCATAGGGATATGTGTATAGGAAGAAACATGGTATATATAGAATGGGGTACCTTCATCCATGGACCATCCCCTGTGGCTGGAAGAGTGGTTGTAGTGTTCCCTTCACTTATTTCTCCATCACAGACATTTCCTTTTCATGATATTTCTGGTTATTTGCCTTTTGGGGTCCCTATTTTCAGACCTTTTCTCCATGGCTGTTCATGTACAGTTTGCTGAGGTACTGGGATATGTAGGCAAGTCAGTCACAAGCTCTGCTTATTTGAAAGCACATTGCATTTGTCGCCAGTGCTAGCTGAGGCCACTGACCTGCCCTGCCGTGTCCATGGCAGACCCTGCTGATGCCTCACTGCACTCTGTCCACATGAGGACAAAGGGTCAGAGGGTCTTTCTACACATCCAGTCATGCGGCTCCCATGCTTCCTTTGGCCTTCTTTGTTTCTAGCACCTAGGGACTAAAGTAGTACTGTTTTTTTTTTTTTTTTTAAGATTTTATTTTTATTTATTTATTTGAGAGGTAGAGTTATAGACAGTGAGAGGGAGAGACAGAGAGAAATGTCTTTCATCTGCTGGTTCACTCCCCAAATGGCCGCAATGGCCGGAGCTGCACTGATCTGAAGCCAGGAGCCAGGACTTCTAGGTCTCCCACGTGGGTGCAGGGGCTCAAGTATGTGGGCCATTTTCTACTGCTTTCCCATGCCATAGCAGAGAGCTGGATTGGAAGAGGAGCAGCCAGGACTTGAACCAGCATGCATATGGGGTGCCGGTGCTACAGGTGGAGGATTAACTTACTGCACTACAGTGCTGGCCCAATGTTTTTAGATTTTTATTTGTGAGGGATGATAGTTTTTGATTGTCTGTGATGTGATGTTTATATCTGATTCATGTAAAAGCCTGGATTTGTTGTTTTTTGACAGGCAGAGTGGACAGTGAGAGAGACAGAGAGAAAGGTCTTCCTTTACCGTTGGTTCACCCTCCAAAGGCTGCTGTGGCCAGCGCACAGCGCTGATCCAAAGCCAGGAGCCAGGTACTTATCCTGGTCTCCCATGGGGTGCAGGGCCCAAGCACTTGGGCCATCCTCCACTGCACTCCCTGGCCACAGCAGAGAGCTGGCCTGGAAGAGGGGCAACCGGGACAGGATCCGGCGCCCCAACCGGGACTAGAACCCGGTGTGCCAGCGCCGCAGGTGGAGGATTAGCCTAGTGAGTTGCGGCGCCGCCCCTGGATTTGTTTTGAGTAGCTATAGTTACTAACAGAAATATTATGTTAATATGTATTTTAAAGATTTATTTATTTATTTGAATATCAGAGTTACATAGAGAGAGGAGATGCAGGGAGAGAAAGAGGTTTTCCATCCTCTGGTTCACTCCCCAGATGGCCACTACGGCAGGAGCTGTGCCGATCTGAAGCCAGGAGCCAGGAGCTTCCTCAGTGTCTCCCACGTGTGTGCAGGGGCCTAAGGACTTGGGCGATCTTCTGCTTCTTTCCCAGGCCACAGCATAGAGCTGGATTGGAAGTGGGGCAGCCAGGGCTTGAACTGCCCCCAAAAGGAATGCTGGAATTGCAGGCAGTGGCTTTACCCACTACGCCACAGCGCTGGCCCTGTTAATACGTTTTAAAATCAAAACCAATAATCAATTATTGAGTTTCAGATACTGTAATGGGCCAATATGCAACTTGATAGAGGTATAGGTCATTGAGACTTGAATTTACATCCCAGCTTTTTCACATGAATCTGTGCCCTTAATCAAGTTCATCATGTCTCTGAATTGCAATTCCTTAATTCAGAAAACATTTATAATTCAGGTGGCTGTGAGGATTTGAGGGCCTGAGTGAATATGCCTGGCATAGTTTAGTGACTATGGTATAAGTTGATCTGCCTTAAATATTCTCTTCCCGTTCCCATCAAGTCCTGTAGTAAAGGAAGACCAATTCTGAGCTTCCAGAAAGCAAGTTGACCACCAGATTTGACTATCTTGTGTACATTTAGGTTTTATGTAGTTTTTTCTTTTGTCTCATAGATTCAAAACTTTTCATTATGCCATTTGGAATCTTTCATAAGTGAAGAGAATGGTACAATGTATTCTCCCTGAATATATCACCTACTTTTAGCAATTGTGAATTCAAGTCCAGTGACCACCATCATTACCCGCTCTGGAATGTTTGAAAGTAAATCCAGGGGCCAGCACTGTGTTGCAGGTTGATCCTCTGCCTGCAGCACTGGCATCCCATACGGGCACGAGTTCTAGTCCTGGCTGCTCTTCTTCCAATCCAGTGCTCTGCTATTGGCCTGGGAAGCAGTAGAAGTTGGCCCAAGTGCTTGGGCCCCTGCACCCCCATAGGAAACCTGGAATAAGCTCCTGGCTTTGGATCGGCCCAGCTCCAGTTGTTGCTGCCATTTGGGGAGTGAACCAATGTATGGAAGACCTTTTTCTCTGTCTCTCCTTCTCACTGTCAGTAACTTTACCTTTCAAAGAAATAAATTAAATCCTTAAAAAAAAAAAAAAAGAAAGTAAATCCAAGATCTCGTATCATTTCACTTCTTGACTGGAATATTTTAAAGCAAATCTTCAAAATTTTATCTGTAAGGCCATAAATTTTTTTACTCGATGGAATAAGTGTGAGAAGCTAAAACACAATATAAATATACAAACAAGCTTCAATATACTATTTTAAAAAATGAACAGCACTCCATTCAGAAGTTTATATTCTCTTCTTCCCTGGATTATTTCACTGGATATAATAATTAATTTTCTTATTACTATTCCAAGTTTAGACCTCTAAGACTTTTGTATTAGTGGAGTGAAAAAAATGTGTTTCTAGAAGTTTTTCTGTAATTATGTGAAAACCATGTGCTTATTTGCATATGGCCTTTACCATATGACCTAAGTGAGTCATTCTCACCACCGCAATTGATGTATGTGTTTTCTGCCCTACTCTGCCAGCTTATCCTACAGATGGGGCTTTAGTTCATGAATCTGGTGTTTATTTGCCTGTCATGACCTATCTGTCTTAGTACCTGTTTCCTTAGACTGTATTCTAAGGTTAGTGTGGTGTCTGTGTCAGTTACTAGGTACCCTAGAAAAATACTCTCTGAAGGAGGTGCTGAGTAATTTATTACATTATGATAATGGGAATTTTCAGAAACCTATTTTTAGAGAAGTTATGCATTACCAGGAAATGTTTCTTATTTTTCCCATATTTCTGTGTCTAGCTGTGGAGTAGAGTGACAGTTGTACAGCCCAGTGTTGACAAGTAATGGGAAAATCTTCCTTTGGCTAGGTAAGCTGAGACCCAGATCTGTAGCTTGTTTTTAGACAGTCAGCAGTCACCAATACAATTCATAGCACGGAGAAGATCATCAGTTTACACAAATAATTCAACTACATACATTTTCTTTTAGAGGTTTTAGACTCTTGAATAAAAGGGAATTTAGAATAGCCTTTATTTTAGATTAATAGTGTAAAGTTGAAAAAGAACACTAAGATGGCAGTAAGTTCTTAGATCTGATATTGTTAGATCAGTGCTGATTTTAAACTAATATTTGGTGATCTTGAAAATTGGAATTTATGAATGTTAAAGATTGTAATGTGCTGCATTTACTTTCTATTACTGACAGTATTTTTGCCAATGAGATTTGATAAACTTTCTTTATATTGGGACTTGCCTGTTTTACTGTATTTTTATTATTTTCAGGTCTCTTTTAAGAAATAGCTATCAGAGCTAGTAAGTGAATACATTATTAAGCTAATAAGTTAATATCTAATAAGTTAAAGTTTTTTATCATGAACAAGATAGATATAATACATTCTTGTGTATAATATGTATTATAAATTAAAGCCCAACCATAGGCATTTGGAACCTTTAAAACCTATTTTTACTCTCTTTAGAAATAGAGTTGATATTGAAAGCTTTTATACAGTTGTATAATTTCTGACATTTTTTCCTTTTCTCCCAGTGAGTTTTTAGCAGAAGACAGTCAAGAGAAATTTTGGAATTTTGTAGAAGCCAGTCAAAATATTCGATCATCAGATCATCACGGTAACATTGAAGTAGATTCTTCTTTGGCTTTGGTGTCTGGGAAAATCATAGAAAAAAAACAACAACCAGTCTCTTTTATAGTATGTGTGGCATGGCAATTAATGGAAAACATTTTAATCTTTAATGACTACAGTGGTAATAGTAGCCAGGAAGAGCCAACACAACCCAAATGATTTTTTTTGAAACTATGTAAAATTCTGACTGTATAACCTTTAGTTATTTTCGCGGTTTTTGTTCTCTTATGTTCTTTTATTAAAGTGCTATGTGAATATTTTGTGGAAGTACATTTCATTTTAAATCATTTAGTATTAACTTAATAACCATCTGATTTGATCTGTTCTTTGTTTTGTTGTGAACTAATGACACGACTGATCCATTACTTGTAAGTTGTTATTAAGTTAGTGCCTTCCATAATGTTCTCCAGTATTCCTGCCAGCCACTTACAACTTGAGTGTGAGGGCATCAAATTAATGTTTTCTGTGTCATTCTTTTATACTTTGCTTTCATAGATATTTTCTAACTTAATAATGTATACGGTGTGAACATTAATAGTTAATGATACCGATATATGAGTATAAGGTATACATCCTTATTGAAGAGAGAATATTTGAAAATTGTATGACTGCGGTTAATCTTAACACAGTTGACTAACATTTTAATGTTAGAAAAATAATTTGGGGGGCCGGCACCGTGGCTCACTTGGTTAATCCTCTGCCTGCGGTGCCAGCATCCCATATGGGTGCCGGGTTCTAGTCCCAGCTGCCCCTCTTCCAGTCCAGCTCTCTGCTGTGACCTGGGAGTGCACTAGAGGATGGCCCAAGTGCTTGAGACCCTGTACCTGCATGGGAGACCAGGAGGAAGCACCTGGCTCCTGGCTTTGGATTGGCGCAGCACCAGCCATGGCGGCCATTCGGGGAGTGAACCAACAGAAGAAAGACCTTTCTCTCTGTCTCTCTCTCTCTCTAATTCTACCTGTCAAAAAAAAAAAATTACTTCTTTCTCTCTGGCGCTCTCTCTCTAAATAAAATTAAAAAAGAAAAAAAAATAATTTATTAAAAAATCATGTAAGGCCTGTGCCATGGCTCACTAGGCTAATCCTCTGCCTATGGCACCGGCACCCCAGGTTCTAGTCCCGGTCGGGGCGCCGGATTCTGTCCTGGTTGCTCCTCTTCCAGTCCAACTCTCTGCTGTGGCCCGGGAGTGCAGTGGAGGATGGCCCAAGTCCTTGGGCCCTGCACCCACATGGGAGACTAGGAGAAGCACCTGGCTCCTGGCTCCAGATCAGTGCGGTGCCATCAGCGGCCATTGAGGAGTGAACCAATGGCAAAGGAAGAGCTTTCTGTCTTTCTCACTGTCCACTCTGCCTGTCAAAAAAAAAAAAAAAAATCATGAGAATCTGCTTTTTCCCTTAAAATACATAAAGGCTTTGAAAAAGCACATGTGAGTTTTAGTTCTCTAATTTAAATTAGAGTCAGGTTATCAAAAAATCATTTTGCTTTGAAGATTTCATAGGACAGATTTATCAAAATGGGTTTTATAATGAAATTTGAATTGTGGTATTTAAAATGAATTGTCTTCAATATAAATGATACATGTCCTTGGTTAAAGTTATGGCAGTATAAATTGTTAGAAGTGATCTTTTTTTTTTTTTTTTTTTTTTTTTTGTAACCAGAACATTTATTGCTTGACTAATTGTTGAAATTCTCAAGATGAACTGGATGCTGCAACAGCTGCCCTCTTGGGTTTAGGTGTTGTTCCTTCACGGAATCCATGCCTGAATCTGCGGTATACAATTTTTAGGTGCCTCATCCGAACAGTCCCAGTGGTATTTCGCCTTTTAGCCTTGGCACTCCAGTTATACTTTCTCTTGCGCTTGGCAGGGTAGCCGCATTTGCCACAGGTCGACTTCTGAAGGTGGTAGGCCTTAGAGCCGCAGCGGCGGCACAGCGTGTGCGTCTTGTTGCGACGCTTTCCAAACGATGACGTCCCCTTCGTCATCTCGCTTCTGCAGCCGAGACCAAAAAAAAGCAGAAGTGATCATTAAAGTATATTAAATGCAGCCAGCGCCGTGGCTCACTAGGCTAATCCTCTGCCTTGCGGCGCTGGCACACCGAGTTCTAGTCCCTGTTGGGGTGCCGGATTCTGTCCCAGTTGCCCCTCTTCCAGGCCAGCTCTCTGCTGTGGCCCTGGAGTGCAGTGGAGGATGGCCCAAGTGCTTGGGCCCTGCACCCCATGGGAGACCAGGAGAAGCACCTGGCTCCTGCCATCGGATCAGCACGCTGCGCTGCGTGCTGGCTGCGGCGGCCATTAGAGGGTGAACCAACAGCAAAAGGAAGACCTTTCTCTCTGTCTCTCTCACTGTCCACTCTGCCTGTCAAAACAAAACAAAACAAAACAAAACAAAACGTATATTAAATGCTTTTTTCTTTGCAATATTATTCATATTCCTACAACTCAAAGATTGACACCATTAACTTTCTGGCAGCATTTTAAGGTATGAGAATACCTCAAAAAGTTTGTGGAAAATGGAATTAAAGGATAAATTTATTTTGATGAAAAGTTTTTGAAATCCATATATATGAAGTATCTCAAAAGTTCAAGAAAAATATGTATTATGAAAAAACTACACAGAAATTTCAAAAAAATTTTTGCACCAAAATAAACTTTCCTTTTAATTCTATTATTCCACATATTCTTTGAAATACTTCTGTATATTTATTTCTGGTCTTTTTTTCCATGTAGAAGATGCCAATACAGTATAAAACCTTTTATGTTTTTTAAAGCATTAGTATTTTTCTTTTTAAAATTAAATATTTTGGGGTTTTTTTTGGATGGATGTTTGATTCAGAAGTCAAAAATCTGTTCTCTTCCTGCCCTTGTTTCTTCCATTTTCCCCTTGCTTTTTATCCCATTTAAAATCAATTTTTAGCCTTCTGTGATTTTTATGATATATACACACATTTGTCTTCATACATTTCTTTTTTTTTAAGATTTATTTATTTATTTGAAAGTCAGATTTATACAAAAAGAGGAGGAGAGGTAGAGAGAGAGAGAGAGAGTGAGTCAGTCTTCCATCCAATGGTTTACTCCCCAGTTGGCTGCCATGGCCGGAGCTGTGCTGATCTGAAGCCAGGAGCCAGGAGCTTCTTCCGGGTCTCGCATGTGGGTGCAGGGGTCCAAGGACTTGGGCCATCTTTACTGCTTTCCCAGGCCATAGCAGAGAGCTGGATCGGAAATGGAAGTGTTGGGTTTTGAACTAGCACCCATATGGGATGGCAGCATTCAGGCCATAGCGCCGGCCCCATGTCTTCTTACATTTCATTCTACTAGTAAAAAAATGATAGCTTTCTATTTACATTGTTTTGTACCTTGTGATGCCGTCCATTTATTTTGGAATTTTTTCATAATGATACATAGAATTTTTTTCTCTCAAATAATTTGATCTAACTTTTTGTTTAAATGCTTTTCCTCAGGCTTTAAATCTTCCTCAATATCCTCTAATACTCCCTACTTCATTCATTACACTGCTCAAGTGTTTTTGTTGTTGCTTGATAGATAACATAGACTTGATACTGAGGATATAAAGATAAGGAAACCAGATAGAGCCTCTGCCTGTTGGAGGAGACCCAGAGTCTAGCTGAGGGATGGACAGTGAATAAATAACTTAGTCAACAACGGGATAAATAAAATGATAAAATAAAATAGAAGAGTCGGAGCCTGCGGGAGAGATCAGGCCGGCTGCCCTGAATAGTTGGTTTCACAGCTACTTTCTTCTGGAGGAAATAGATGGAAGTCAGGTCATCCAGGTCATCAGCAAAGTAGCCGTCTGGGGGAGAGAGTGGTTTGAGCTAAGTGGGGAAGACTGAGAGAGTCCACTAAATTGTGTACTCCAGGGAATTTGAAGCATTTGATAACAGCTCAGTTTACTACACTGGTAAGATTTTGCCATCACGTATCTTTGTAACACATAGCTTTATACTTTATGATCTATTTCATTTGGCTATCTCTAGTCATGTACAGTTATTTTGATTAATGTTTCTCTTTGACAGGTACTGATTATTCCTATTATCAGGCAGTATTGGAAGCTGCATTTCAATTTCTGTCACCTCTTCAGCAGAATTTGTTGAAATTTTGTCTATCTCTGCGTTCTTACTCAGCCACAATTCAAGCCTTCCAACAGGTAAGTCCAGTACCTCCAGAGAACAGTATTTTGTAGCGAGTATGACTTGATGATGAGATAAATTACAGCTGTCCTGTGATAGAATTAACAGAACTGGAACTTTCTGGCCTGAAATTTTTTGGGATCTATGATTGTATTAAAATAATAAGCAAAATTGATATTGGGCCTTCAAGTTATATATTTATAAAAATATAATTTGCCTTTTTTTTTAAGATTTATTATTTATTTATTT
The DNA here is from genome assembly GCF_964237555.1 of Oryctolagus cuniculus. Taxonomy (NCBI): domain Eukaryota; kingdom Metazoa; phylum Chordata; class Mammalia; order Lagomorpha; family Leporidae; genus Oryctolagus; species Oryctolagus cuniculus. Next base: position 118,538,688 of record NC_091434.1, read on the forward strand.
GAAAGTCAGTTATACAGAGAGAGAAAGAGAGGCAGAGAGAGAGAGAGAGAGAGAGAGATCTTCCATCTGCTGGTTTACTCCCCAGTTGACCACAATCGCTGGATCTGCACTGATCCGAAGCCAGAAGCCTGGAGCTTCCTCCAGGTCTTCCCATGCTGGTGCAGGGGCCCAAGGACTTGGGCCATCTTCTGCTTTCTCAGGCTGTAGCAGAGAGCTGGATTGAATGTGGAGCAGCCGGGACTTGAACCAGTGCCCATACGAGATACCAGCCCTGCAGGTGGCGGCTTTGCCTGCTACACCACAGTGCTGGTCACAGCCTTTATTTTAATTTGAGAGAAAGAGAATATCCACACAAAATAGAGACAGAGGTTATTTACGTGACACAACCTGGGAAGTATAATTTTGCCAAGCCAGTGAGCGTACATCTGATCACAGCCTGTAGCTCTAAAATCAGTTCACACAGGAAATATAGGAGCTAAGAAATGTTAAACAACGCTATAGAGATGCCGTCAGGAAAATCCAGAATGCGGGAAATTTTCTTAAAATTTTAATTGAATCATAGTGATTGTATCTATTTATGGGGGCAAGTTTGGCATTTCAGTACAATGTATGTAATGTGTAATGAACAGATCAGGGTAATTAGCATTTCTAACACCTCAGACATTTATCATTTCTTTGTGTTGCAAACATCCAAAATCCTGTGTGCTGGCTGTTTTGAAATATACAATAGTTAACCATGATTGTCCTGTTGTGCCATGTAGAACATTAGGAGTTAGAAAATGTGAGACATTTATAGGAACACGATCTGATTTCTTCAATAAATAAGAGACTTTAAAAATGTGTCTGCTTAGTGCAATGTGAATTGCATTTTTGTGTTTGAATCCTGTGAAAATTGTGTTTGAATCCTTTGAAAGACAAAAACAGAAGAGACAAAGATGGTATATTGACTGGATATTTGATATAAAGAAATGTTAGTAAAGCCATTTTTATTACATAATAAAACATACAGAAAATCACTCACAGCATGCATATAGAATAATGACTATTATAAAGGGAGCACCCTTGTAACTTTACCTAGGTGGGAAGTCAGACTTAGCCAGGCGCTCTAGAATCTCCCATGTCTTCTTTCATAGTCTGCTTTTGCCCTCCAAAAGGTGCTACTGTCTCAGCTCCTGTTGGAGTGACCCATTATACTCCTGTACCATGCACAAAAGGACGTCGCTATCCATTATTTAGGTCTTGCCCAGTTTAAAAAAGTTGGTAATTTTTCATTAATCTTTTTTTAAATAATGATTTATTTATATATTTGAAAGACAGAGTTATAGAGAGGCAGAGTCAGGGAGAGAGAGAAATCTTACTTCTGCTAGTTCATTCCCCAAATGGCCACAATGGCTGGAGCTGGGCCGATCCTAAGTCAGGAGCTTCTTCCGAGTTTCCCATGTGGGTGCAGGGGCCCAAGGACTTCGGCCATCTTCTGCTGCTTTCCCAGGCCATAGCAGAGAGCTGGATCAGAAGTGGAGCAGCTGGGACTCAAACTGGTGCCCATATGGGATGTCAGCACCTCAAGCAGCGGCTTTACCTGCTGTGCCACAGAGTGGCCCCAGTTTTTCATTCATCTTTTAATTTACAAGCTTTCTTTCCATCCCCTTCTTCTGTTTTATGACTTGGACTTTGCATTGTAGATTTTTTTCACTGTATTTTCTTGATCACATATTTTTTTTAAAGATATATTTATTTATTTGAAAGTCTGATTTACAGAGAGGCAGAAGTAGAGAGAAAAAGAGGTCTTCCAACTGCTGGTTCACTCCCCAAATGGCTGCAATGGCCAGATCTGGGCTGATACGAAGCCAGGAGCCAGGAGCTTCTTCTGGGTCTCTCACATGGGTACAAGGGTCCAAGCACTTGGGCCATCTTTACTGCTTTCCCAGGCCAAAGCAGAGAGCTGGATTGGAAGAGGAGCAGCCAGGACTAGAACTGGCACCCATATTTGATGCTGTACTTCAAGCGGCAGCTTTACCTGCTATGCCACAATGCCGGCCCCAATCACATATTCTTGATGCTGTTCAACTTATTCTTTTTTTTTTTTTTTTTTTTTTTTTTGACAGGCAGAGTGGACAGTGAGAGAGAGAGACAGAGAGAGAAAGGTCTTCCTTTTGCCGTTGGTTCACTCTCCAATGGCCGCCGCTGCAGCCGGCGCACCGCGCTGATCCTGGCAGGAGCCAGGAGCCAGGTGCTTTTCCTGGTCTCCCATGGGGTGCAGGGCCCAAGCACCTGGGCCATCCTCCACTGCACTCCCTGGCCATAGCAGAGAGCTGGCCTGGAAGAGGGGCAACCGGGACAGAATCTGGCGCCCCAACCGGGACTAGAACCCGGTGTGCCGGCGCCGCAAGGTGGAGGATTAGCCTATTGAGCCACGGCGCCGGCTCAACTTATTCTTCTATCTTCTGTTTTCTGCAGATTGGTGGCTGGATCTGGAGGCTTGATCAGAATTGAGTCTGAATAGATCAGAATAGATCTATTGTTTGGTTTTTGTTGTTAAGCTCTTTAAGCTCTAGGAGTTCTTTCTATGTTCTGGATATTTTGATTTTTAAATGTTTATTCATTTGTTTTATGTATTGGAGAGCAGAGACAGAGAATGAGAGATTTTCCATCTGCTGATTCACTTCCCAGATGTCCACAGTAGCTGGGGTTGGGCCAGGCTGATGTCAGGAGCAGGGTACTCAATCCTGGTCTCCCACATTGATGTCAAGAACCCGAGTACTTGAGTTATCCTTCTAAGAGTTATGTATATACTTGTGTGTGTGTGTATAGTAAATAAAAGTAAATAAATAAAAGATTTATTTATTTGAAAGAGTTACATAGTGAGGGAGTGATACAGCACACATATGCAAGCAAGCAAGCTTCCATCTGCTGATCACTCCCCAATTGGCCATAATGGCCAGGGCTTGCCAGGCCAAAGCTAGGAGCTTCATCTGGGTCTCCCACATGAGTGGCAGGGGCCCAAACACTTGGGTCATTCTCTGCTGCTTTTCCCAGGCCACCAGCAGGGAGCTGGATTGGAGGTGGGGAAGTTCTATTGATTCAGCTTTTATATTTAGGTTTGTGATCCATTTTGAATTAATTGTTATATATGGTGTAAGATAAGGATACACCTTCATTCTTTTACATTTGGATAACCAGTGTTTCCAGCAGCATTTATCGAAAGGACTATGTATTCCCCTTTGAGTGATTTTGCCATCCTTGCTGAAAATCATTTTGCCATGTTTGTGAGAATTTATTTCTGGGCTTTCTATTCTAATCCATTAGTGTTTTTGTCTGTATTTAACACTGATATCACACTGTTTGATTGGTGTAGCTTTGTACTAAGTTTGGAAATCAGGAAATTTAAGGTCCTCCAATGAGTTCTTTTGATGCTACTCTGGTAGTCTTTGTGTCCTTGCTATCTGGTATGTTAAGCTTCAAGCTCATTTTGTGTACCTCAGATCCTAGATTTACAATTAGCCATTTCTCTGTGAGGTTCATTCATTTGTGTGTGTGTGTGTGTGATGGTATTTTAAGGACGTAATCTAGGCACTAGGGATGTTCATTACTAATGAGTTGGTCATTGTTCGTAGGCCCTTTAAGTGGGCAGAGATGGGAGGTAACTGCACTTGTATCCTAAGATAAAATATGTAACATTGTAAGGATAATACACTTTGTGAGCTTATACAGACATTTCTACTTCCAGCTTGGGACTACTTTGCAACATCTTTAGTGCTTTTCTTTCACACGGAGAATCCTAATTCTCAAGGATATAAGGGATGATCTAACCAGATTGTCTTATGATTCTGATTTGCTTTATCCACAGTACATTCTCAGTAGTCTCAGTAATAATACTTAATGCTGTTTCACCAATTACATTTACTGGAATTGGTTAAAATTGTTTCTTTTGCCTAGTGATCCTCATTCTTCCCCCTCCCAGTTTAAAGAAATAAATATTCTGCCCAACTGGAACAGAAGTTTCGTGTGGTACTGACTTCCCTTTAGCCATCCTTTCATCGTAGTTTTAGAGGTAATGCAGTTCTTTTTTGCTCACCACCACTCCTGCACAATGTCCGTGGTTGACTTTCCTGATGCATCCTCTGGTAGATTCTTTAGGAAGAGTTCATGGGAATAATATTTCCTCACTTTTGCCTATTTATGTAAGAGTTCCTGTGTGTCCTTTATACTTGCAAGTTGGGATACAGAATCTTGGTTCCTATTTTCTTTCCTTGACTATATTAAATACATTGCATTTTCTTTCAGCATAATGTTGCCTTCCAGAAACTATGATGATACTCCTTTTATATCCTTTAAAAGTCTCTTGTTCTTTTTGTCTAGAAACATGGAAGATTTTTCTTTCAAGTCATAATTTATCAGAATATAGTGTGGTGCTGATTGTCTTATGCTAGTATCCTCAGGTAGGCAGTATATCCTTTTAGTAAAGAGGTTCGGGTACAGGCCTTGACTCAGTGTTTCAGGTTGGAATGCCCACATCCCATATCAGAATGCCTGGTTTGAGATTACTGCCTGGGAGGCAGCAGATGAAGGCTAAGTATTTGGGTCCCTGTCATCCATGTGGGAGACCTGGATGGAGTACTGGGCTCCTGGCTTTGGTTTGGCCTAACCCTGGCTGTTGTGGGTGTTTGGAGGAGTGAGCTAGCAGATGGAAGATCTCTCTCTTGGTATCTTTTGTTTCAGGAATGTTTTCTTGTTTTTTATTTTTTTTTTTTAAACCATTTCTCAGTTTTTAATTCTGACTAGGTAATCTTTTATGTTTTAGATTATCTCTTTAATGCATTGTAACTTGTTTGAGGTAGTAGGTTACCTTTTTTTGATCTATCTTCTGGCTGTATATTCCTGATTGTCTATGCCTTTACTGTCCAATATGGTAGCTACTAGCTGTGTGTGGCTATTTAAATATAAATCAATTAAATTAATTGAAGTAAAGAGCTACCCCTTCAGTTTTACTAGTAACGTTTCAAGTGCTCAGTAGGCACAGGTGTCACATAGCTACCAGATGAAGATTTTATCACTGCAGTAATCTCTCTTGCATAGGGATCGTCTATTATGAGTCTTACTCTATTCCTTGTTCTCTTATTGTAGCTTTGTAGAGTATTTGACATAGAGACTTCTGTTCATTTTGATGTAAAGTTAGTTTTCCTTGTATTTTAGAGGTTGGCATGGCTCCCTCTTCTGTTTATTTGGTGTATCTTACATTTTGAGGTTTACTTACCCTATTCTGTCCTGCACTTTTGTTTTCTGTGTGTCTCTCTCTATCTTTGTCCTATTCAAGTTTTAGTTTGCTCTCAGCAGTTGCTTCTTATAGAGAAAGGAGTTCTGGCTTATGAGTTTTTTGTTTATTTTTTATGATTTCCTTTTTATTTATTTGAAAGGCAGAGTTAGAGGAAGAGAGATAGATACACACACGCGTGTGTACGCGCACACACACACACCTCTTCCATCCACTGGTGCACTCCCTAAATGGCTACAATGGAGCCTGGAGCTTCTTCTGGGTCTCCAACATTGGTGGCAGAGGACAAAGCACTTGGGCCATCTTCTGCTGCTTTCCCAGGAGCATTAACAGGGAACTGGATTGGAAGTGGAGCAGCCAGGTCTCAAACTGGTGCCCATAGGGGATGCGTGCGTTGAAGGTAGAGGCTTAACCTGCTGTGCCATAGCGTCAGCCCCAGCCTTGTGAGTTTTGAGAGTTCAGAGTTGCCAAACTGCTCCTGCCCCTTTAAACTTCACAATGGATGCCTGGTGTTCAGCTAATGTTGGAGTGAACAGAATCCATTGGCTCACCATACTTTCCAATGAAAACCTGTTGGTTAGGTTTTCTGGTTCTCAGGGTTATCGGCTGTTGTTTTCTATGCTTCCCTCTGCATGCCTGCTTGTCAGTGTTTTGTGTGAGAGGGACTGTTTCCATCAAGTTTCGTCAGAAATGCTCTCTGTGTTGGCCCTGAATCAAGACCAGCAGTTCGCTGAGGCTGTTGGTTTCAAGCAGGAGCCTAAAGAAATGTCTTTCTATGGTCTGTTGACCATTTCAGAACTTATGTAATGGTCAATTCATTGGGAAGAAACACCAAAAAAAAAGAAAAAGAGCCAGAAGTGGTGTCTGTGAGTTTTTGAGTTTTCTTTCCGGCTGCTGTTTTCATGGGGGAACTTGGGAAGGTTGGAAAACTCTGCTGCCAGTTGCCACCTTTGCTGAGTTCTTTTGATTTTTAAGTAAAGTGTGATAATTGCATATTAAAAAATACCCTTTAATGCTACAGACTTAAACATTACAAGTAGTAAGAAGTTATTTGAGATTTGTTTCAAAATGATTAGATGGAGTGTAGTGGGAAGATAGATGAAGTAAGATCAGCCATGCATTGATAATTATTTTACTGGGTAATGCATTCATGGGGTTTATGGTATAGTTCTTTTTACTGTGGGTACTTTTCTGAAACAAAAAATATGAAGAATGTCAAGGGAAGTTTCAATATCAATTTCCATAGCATACTTTCCAATTCTCCCTCATCTTTTAATTATGTGTATTTCATATGTACAAAGAAAAGGACATCTTGATTTTGATAGGTTCATAAATAACATCAATACATGTATAAATATGCTTGCCTTTATGTCCGTTCTTTATTTCATCACATTATACTTGGTCTTCTCAAAGTGCCTCTCATTAACACTCCAAATTGACTTGTCTCTTTATTTCTTGGTGTTAATGCATTTAACTCCACATATAAACTCACTTCCCATTCAGCCTTTTCCTTGACTGTCTTACTGTGTACCTTATTAATTTTACTTTTCTGTCTATACTTTTTTTTTAGGCCTAGTTGTTTTTTACGATTCTGTGTAATTCTTGCTATTTCAGTGAGGGGCTTCAAGTTAATTTTCTGATTGTACTTCAATAGGGCTGAGCGTAGTTACACCTTGGCACTTAGAACTGACATTTGTAAGCTAAAGTTTCCATAAAGGACATCTTGTATTCTCTAGATTTCTTTTATTATTTTCTTAGAATCTAGAACTTGATCTAGATAGATCTAGAACTTAGATAGAATCTAGAACTTCTCTTTATGGGATAAATTCAGCACCTAGCCAATGGGTAGGATATTTGGTAGATGTTAGTTTTTTTTATTTATTGCTTTTATTTTATTATGATCTACTCACCTATTTAGAATATATATGTCTTTATCTCATCTTTGGATAGAAATTATAAAAATGTGTCTTGTGTCTTATGTGACAGATAGCAGCTGATGAGCTTCCATCAGAAGGATGTAGTTCCTTTTTTTCAGTGCAAGGAAAGAAGACTTGTGATTTCGATGCCCTTGAGACTCTTCTACTAACAGCGTCTGAAAGGTAGACTGTGTGTTTATTTTTCATGATTTCCTTATGCCTCTTCTCTGTTAAGCACACCTTCTCATTTTTCTCATGTGTCTTATAGGCTATGGGTGTAAGTGGTTTAGAATGTGGACTCTGGAACCAAATAGAGTAGATTTGAATCTCAGCTCCATCACTTAAAGTAGGAAAATTCCTTTTCCTCATCTCATTTCAGAATGGAGGTAATAAGAGCATTTAATATTATGGCTGTTACTTAGTAACAACTGAGAAATTACATAGGCCTTGTCATTAGCTTTGGAAGGAATATGGTGTGTATTAAAGCCACTGCCTGAAGTGATGAGATTAATTGTAATGATCTCTGAAGATATTAGTTTCAGGCCAGAAGACCTTTTAAATGATAATCGCAAGCCTCATTTTAATACTGAATTGTTAATTAATGTGTCTACATGTTTTGCCTAAAGGTAGACTGCCTGTGGTGGACAACTATGATAGGCACTTATTTTGCTTCTTGCTGGATCAACAACTCATCTGTACCTCCAGTGCTGTTATAAATATAATGACCATGATTTGTCTGTAGTGTTGGTTTGCTCTTTCAGAAACACGAATGCCTTTTAGGTGGTATAGATCTTTAGGGATATTGTCTGTCCAGCACGTGTCCTTTGCTCATGAAAAGGCATTAATTAAAAAAAAAATAAAAAAGAAAAGAAAGGGCATCAGTGCTTCTTACTCAGAGTGAAACCAAAAACACACTGTTCTAGTTGTCTCAGGGTCAGGGTGTGGACATTTGAGAATGGCTTTATGGACAAGAGATGATCTTTTGGGATAAACAAAAGTGATAGCATTGTGATTCTTTAAAAGACATTGTTTAATTTGCTACAGCAATAATGCTGACCTTTATAAGGAAAAAAGTGATAGCATCTCCTCTTCTGAGAGGTGGTAACTACTTTTAATGATTTGGCATATTTCCTTTTAGACTTTTTTCTATGGTTTGAAATTTCTAAAAGTAGGTGAGTTTATTCTTAGAAGAGGCATCTTTTCATTTAGTATGTGTAGGTGTACTTCATTGTGTTGAACACATGTGTAATAACTTATGTAAGAATGTCTCATAATGTGTGTTTTTTTAGACTTATTTATTTGAAAGGCAGAATTACAGAGAGGCAGAGGCCGAGAGTGAGAGTGAGAGAGAGAGAGAGAGAGAGAGAGGTCTTCCATCCTCTGATTCACTCCTCAAATGGCCTCAACGGCTGGAGCTGAGCTGATCTGGAGCCAGAAGCTTCTTCAAAGTCTTCCATGCAGGTGCAGGGGCCCAAACACTTGGGCCATCTTCTGATGTTTTCTCAGGCCACAGCAGAGAGTTGGATTGGAAGTAGAGCAGCCAGGACTTGAACCAGCACCCATATGGGATGCTGGCACTGCAGGGGGTAGCTTTACCTGCTATACCACAGGGCTGGCGGCCCCTCGTAATGTGTTCCTTACTGATGATTTATTAAAATGTTTCTTTTCTCCTCTTCCTCACTCCTCCATCCTGCTTCTTTCTCATTTTTTTTAAATTTTTTGCTATTGCAGTAAGGCTTTAGTGAGCACTTTTATTCATGTCTTTGAATATTTATTACAGTAGAGATTGGTAGATTGTGAAGTCTGTGCCTTAAGGTATGTTTATATTTTGAATTAATTAAGCCTCAAGAAGTTTTTTTGTTTTTTGAGGAGTTTTAAAATTTATGAGGAAACCTGAAATGTTAAATCCATTAACAGGAATATCATAGTAGTAAAAGTGATAGTGGGAGGAGACCTAACTGTAATGGGCAAGTTATAAAGTTATCCTCTGCTTTTTGTATTATTTGTGCTTATGTTTTCCAGTGAAAGGATAATCACATTCTATTTATCTGGGAGAAAATAAGTAAACAAAAATATTAGTACTTCTATTTGATGTGAATTTTCTCTGGCTCTCTTTTTTCTTCTCTAGGAAGTGGTAACAATTATTAATTAAAATCTGCATTTTATAGTTATTACATGTATTTATTTAATATATTTTTAAGATCATGAACAGATACAAAGGGATTTCACAAAATTTGTAGAATTGCAATGAAAAGATCAGTAATTTTGGCACCAAAAGTTTTGGAATTCACAGGCGTTTGTTTCATAATACGCTTTTCTGTGAATTTTCTGAAGCCCATATGTAAGATATACCTGTCTGTATTACTAAGTGTAACCTACTTAAGATTATGATACTAAGCTGTGTATAATCTTTACTTAAATTATCATAGCAGTACTTTATATTTTGTACAATTTTCAGTTTTAAATTTCTTCCTTAGGTTTAACATTTTAACCTTTCAATATTTATTTTCAGACCCAAACCTTTGTTGTTCAAAGGAGATCACAGATATCCCTCATCAAATTCTGAAAGCCCTGTGGTGATTTTCTACTCTGAGATTGGCTCTGAGGAATTTTCCAATTTCCATCACCAACTTATATCGAAAAGCAATGCGGGCGAAATCAATTATGTATTGAGACATTATGTGTCTGTAAGTATTGACTTATTTTACAACTGCTTAGATATTAATCTGTCCAACATGAGTTTAGAACATAAGCTACTAGTTTTCATCTTTATGAAATAATAGTTAGTTGAACTACTATTTTCTTTAGAATCCAGTGCTTTTTGTTAAATGTATTATTTATACATGTAGGTGCTTCGTTTCCCTTTCTTTTCTTTTTTAAAGATTTATTTATTTATTTGAAAGGCAGTTACAGAGAGGTAGAGGCAGAGAAGGAGAGGTCTGCTGGTTGAGTCCCCAGATGGCCGCAACGGCTGCAGCTGCACCAATCCAAAGCCAGGAGCCAGGAGCCAGGAATTTCTTCCGGGTCTCCCACATGGGTGGAAGGGCCCAAGTAGAAGATGTTCTACTGCTTTCCCAGGCCATAGCAGAGAGCTGGATCAGAAGAGGAGCAGCTGGGACTCAAATTGGCTCCCATATGGGGTACTGGCACTCAGGTGTCAGCTTTACCTGCTACACCACTGTGCTGGCCTCATGCCTTTCTGGAGAAATGTCAATTATGCTAAACAAATGGCCTAATAGGGACCAGTAGGTTAAGCCTCTGCTTTGAATGCTGGCATACCATATCAGAGCACCAGTTCCAGTCCCAGCTGCTCCATTTCTGATCCAGCTTATTACTAATGTGCCCGGGAAAGCAGTGGAAGATGGCCCATGTACTTAGGTCCCTGCTACTGATATGGGAGTCCCTGTTGGACTCCTGGTGTCAGCCTGGCCTAGTCTTTAGAGTTCCTTTTCAATCTTTTTGTTTTCCTTTTTGGCACCTTTTCCTTTGATAATGGCTGCTAGATGTGACGTGAATGTGATGTTGTGTACACTGTGTGCTGGGAAGAGCCAGGTGGTAATGGTGGATACTTGCTCTGCTTGCAGAATCCCAAGAAAGAACCTGTTTATCTCTCTGGCTATGGTGTGGAATTGGCCATTAAGAGCACTGAGTACAAAGCCAAGGACGATACTCAGGTGAAAGGTGAATTTGTAAAAATCAGAGCACTGTGTTCTCTTTCCTTCACATACAGGTTTTAGGGGAATCTGTTTCCATGATGAAAAAGATTCGATTTCTAGGAATAAGCTGAACCTGTGTTTGAATCTTTATTTTCATTTTGTGGGCGACTTTAGCAAAATTTTCTAGATTCTGTTTTCCTTCTGTAAAATGGAGGCAGTGATGTATGCCTCTTCAGGTATTTGGGAGCAACAAATAATATGCAAAAAGAATGAATTTAGCACAGATTTTTGCACAAAAATTTTTTTAGTTAGTAATAGCTGTTATGGATGTTAACAAATAGCCATTAATTTATGACTCCAGAGTGAAATCTTAAACTTTCCTATATTAATGAATAATTTTATGTTCTTTATTATTTTCTGTACTTGGAATGTTTTAACTATACTTCTTGTGATACTGCCGGGCTTGAGTTGATTCTTGCCGTCGAGTGTTATATACTGTTAATATATAAAGTTTTCCAAAATTAAGGAAAAAATACATTCATGTTCTAGGAACATAGGAAACATTAGAACACATATTCTGTTTATTTAAAGAATCATTTTAAAATGTTAGTTGACATTTAGCATTTTAAATGGTGTTGTAATTTCATGTGTTTCTGATTTTTTCTTAGCATTATTCAAATTTTGTGAGGTTAATAACATTTTAATTTCTAATCTTAGTATTTAGACATACATTTTTTGTGCTTTTATAGGAACTGAGGTAAACACCACAGTGATTGGTGAAAATGACCCTATTGATGAAGTTCAGGGGTTCCTGTTTGGAAAATTAAGGTATTATATTCTTTTTTTTTTTTTTTTTTTTTTTTTTTTTTTTTTTTTGACAGGCAGAGTGGACAGTGAGAGAGAGACAGAGAGAGAAAGGTCTTCCTTTGCCGCTGGTTCACCCTCCAATGGCCGCCGCTGCAGCCGGCGCACCGCGCTGATCCTGGCAGGAGCCAGGAGCCAGGTGCTTTTCCTGGTCTCCCATGGGGTGCAGGGCCCAAGCACCTGGGCCATCCTCCACTGCACTCCCTGGCCATAGCAGAGAGCTGGCCTGGAAGAGGGGCAACCGGGACAGAATCCGGCACCCCAACCGGGACTAGAACCCGGTGTGCCGGCGCCGCAAGGTGGAGGATTAGCCTATTGAGCCACGGCGCCGGCTCAGGTATTATATTCTATGTAGTTTGGGAAATTCTCTTATTCTCTTTGAACTTCCATGCTTCTTTGCATTCTAAGCAGCATCTTTTTTTTTTTTTATGAAATCCCTCTTTTAAAAAATTATTTTTCATTTATTTGAGAGGGAGAGAGCAAGCGAGAGCCCTGTTCTGCTGGTTGACTCCTTAGATGCCTGCAATGGCCTCTACTTCTGCTGAAGCTCTGGGCTGGGAACTCAGTCCAGATCTCCCATGTGAGTGGCAGGGACCTAGGCATTTGAGACAGCACTGCTGCTTCCCAGGGTGTGCATTAGCAGGCAGCTGGAATTGTGAGAAGAGCCAGAACTCATTTTGGGTACTCCAGTATGGGACACAGGCATCCCAGATGGTGTCTTAACTACTAGACCAAATGCCCCATAAGCATCAGAATTCTAATTACTGTCCCAGTTGCAGATCTCCTACAGCATTTTATAAATGTAATCTAAAATGGATAAATAACTACTTAGTTTATAGTACAGTTTGCAATTTCCAGTTATTTTGAAGGCATTATTATTACTTAAAGATTTAATTTGTGTATTTGAAAGGTAGAATGACAGAGAGGGGAGAAAGAGATTTTCCACCTGCTGGTTTACTTTCCAAATGACAGCTGGAGGTGGGCCAGGCTGAACCCAGCTGCTCAGAACTCCATTTTGGGGCTAGTGCTGTGGCTCAGTAGGTTAATCCTCTGCCTGTGGCACCAGCATCCCACATGGGTGCCAGTTGGAGCACATTAGTAGGAAGCTGGATTGGAAGCAGGATAGTCAGGACCTGAACCAGCACTTTGATATGGGACACCAGGGTCAAAAATGGCAGCATGACCAGCAGTGTCATAACACTTGCCTCTGAAGCATATTATCATTATTATTTTTTAAAGATCTTTTGGAGAAGCATCGAGAGAGAGGACCTCCATCTGCTGGTTCACTCCCCAGATGGCCGCAATGGCTGGAGCTGAGGTGATCTGAAGCCAGGAGCCTGGAGCTTCTGGGTCTCTCCCTAGGGTGGTTTGGTGCAGGGGCCCAAGGATTTGGGCCATCTTCTACTGCTTTCCCAGACCATAGCAGAGAGCTGGATGGGAAGTGGAGCAGCACCCATATAGGATGCCAGCACTACAGGTGGCGGCTTTACCTGCTATGCCACAGCACCAGCCCCTGAAGCATATTATTTTAAAATTATACTGTGACTGCCTGTCTGTGCTGCAAGTTTATTTCCTTTTCTGGGCCTTTTAGTTTGTGGGATATAGTTACATTCCACTTTTTGATCGATACAATAGAAGAAATCAACTTGATTTGGCCTAGCCCATTTGGCCATCTGGGGAGAAAACCATTGGATAGAATATTTCTCTCACTGTGTCTCTCCCTCTCTCTCAGTAACTCTGACTTTGAATAAATAAATAAGTCTTAGAAAGAAGGAAAGGGCCGGCGCCGCGGTTGGGGCACCGGATTCTGTCCCGGTTGCCCCTCTTCCAGGCCAGCTCTCTGCTGTGGCCCGGGAGTGCAGTGGAGGATGACCCAAGTGCTTGGGCCCTGCACCCCATGGGAGACCAGGAAAAGCACCTGGCTCCTGCCTTCGGATCAGCGTGGTGCGCTGGCCGCAGCAGCCATTGGAGGGTGAACCAATGGCAAAAGGAAGACCTTTCTCTCTTGTCTCTCTGTCCACTCTGCCTGTCAAAATAAATAAATAAATAAATAAAAATTTAAAAAAAAGAAGGAAAGAAAAGCAATTAGCATTTTTAAAAAAATAGGCTAGTGAAACACTGCAGGTAAAGTTGAAGTCCCTTTGTTACCACCCTGCCTCCCCTCCCCAGGGAGTCACTGTTGTAATGATTTATCTTTAATCTGTCGAGTTTATGATTTTTAAAATTACAAGGAAAAACTTGAATTTTTTTCCTTTTTGTATAATTCATACTAGGATCAGGAGGGGAAGATAGATTTGTGGTCATCTGTTTGAGTGTGCTTTGGGAAAGAGAAGGCCGTGGGAAGGACTGATTACTCTTTCTTTCAGAGATCTACATCCCGACCTGTCAGGGCAGTTGAAAGAACTCAGAAAGCATCTTGTGGAGAGCACCAATGAAATGGCCCCTTTAAAAGTTTGGCAGTTGCAAGGTAATAACATCATAGACACAATGTTAGCCTACTTTTGGGCCTAAGTTTGTGGTATTAAAAATGTACAATTTGAATTTAGTTGCATGTTTTCACAGGATGCCAGATTTTAAACAGAGTCATTAACTTTGATTAGTCCTAGAAGAAAGTCCTTTTGTAGACAGGTAATGCTGCATAAAAGTAATATGTGAGTGCAAGAATTTTCTGTGATCAAATGTGTAAGCTTAGAACACTGAAAACATGTTGGAGTTTTTATGTTCCTGTATGTATACATTTCTTAAATTATATATCAATAGAATGTTAAAGGCACATCAGTGTGTAGGATGTATCTGTACTTTCTGTTCCATAGAATTGTTTTTTTTCCTAACATAATCTACTAAAAGTGTTAATGTTATATTTTGTAAATTCAAAGAAGGAAAGGATTTGGGCTTGATTTAATTTTTTTTTTTTTAATTTTTTAATTTTTTTTTTTTTGACAGGCAGAGTGGACAGTGAGAGAGAGAGACAGAGAGAAAGGTCTTCCTTTGCCGTTGGTTTACCCTCCAATGGCTGCCGCGGCTGGCACGCTGTGGCCGGCACACTGCACTGATCCGATGGCAGGAGCCAGGTGCTTCTCCTGGTCTCCCATGGGGTGCAGGGCCCAAGCACTTGGGCCATCCTCCACTGCACTCCCGGGCCACAGCAGAGAGCTGGCCTGGAAGAGGGGCAACTGGGACAGAATCCGGTGCCCCGACCGGGACTAGAACCCAGTGTGCCGGCGCCGCAAGGTGGAGGATTAGCCTTGTGAGCCGTGGTGCCGGCCTTGAATTAATCTTTGCTAAATGTGTTAGTGTGTGCCCTGATATTTTATGCAGGTACTTCAGGGATGGTTTAATAAATAGGGATCTGTGGAGTGAATAAAATCAGAAATTAAATCATGGGCACATCCCTGTTATGATTCTTTTTTCCTTTTTTTTTATTGTCATGTCAGCTTTTTTTTCCATTCATAAAGACATTACTAATTTAGTTCAGTTTTCTTAGCTGACCTGAAAATATTTTCATAAGAAATCAAACCCAACATGGACCTTTTTAAAGATAGCTAGCTTCTCATGTGCTTCTGCATGCGTACCAGGCAAGTATTTGTAAACTCCATTGTCTACCTGAGAATGGTGGAAAACAGCCAAATAATATGTTAGTGCCATAGTTCAAATTTTGACTTTGTAGGGACTCAGAGGGGGTCTCTGGTTTATTTTCTTAATGGACCTACCTACATGCCTTCTTGAATTCCTTATAAAATTCAGTGGTCTCCTGGTCAAGTATGAGTAGTCTTTTTAACCACACGAATCCTTAAGGGCAATTTTGAAGGAGTTGAGTATGCCCCCAGAATTTCCAGATAGGTGCCAAAGATTTTTCAAACTCTCTTGTATTACAAAGTTTTAGGAAAAAAAAAATTTCTTTAGCAACTCTCCTTGCTGAATAGAGGTATCAGTGACAGTGCCCAAAAGTCAGGTATGACTTTTCTCTTCAAGAACAAGTTATTTGGAACTGTGAGTGAATTTTGCAAAACAGTGCAGTAAAGCAAGTCAGATGAACTTAATCCCAATTTAGTGCATGGTTTGTCTCCTCCGTCATTGTCCACAAAACTCTGAGAAGTGATAGGAATATGTGGGTGCAGATTATAGGCCCAGCTTCTCTCCAGTGACTTTGAAAGGGTCTGTTCATGGGTCAGAACCCTGTGCTCCTCTGTGCCATTGGCACCAAGCCTGGGGAGAGTGACCTCCTGGGATATCCACCTTGGATTGGAATGGTTGCTTTCCAAGGCATTCTTAATTGTCAAGAAAAGGATGGGAAGTAAATGTGGATTTCTTTTGCTTTTCATTGCATTAGATTAATATGTTTTGCGTTTTATTTGGCATTTTTGCAGATCTGAGTTTCCAGACTGCTGCCCGAATCTTGGCTGCTCCTGTTGAGTTAGCTTTGGTGGTTATGAAGGATCTTAGTCAAAATTTTCCTACCAAAGCCAGGTAATAAAGAAGTTTTAATGCTTTCTTCTCTTTAATATAATACCCAATTGTCTTTGTGTTTACATGCCAAAGAGGTAATTAAAATACAAAAGTATTAGAACACAGCAATTCTGTTGCCACCACTAGCACTGTCCTGAGAAAGGGCAAGACCAGTGGTGTGAATGGATGGTGCCGATTATTTTCCTGACACTGCCACTTTCTAGATCTCTGACCTTTGCAATTAAATGACCTCTTAACCTCACTTTCCTCAGCAGTAGATGGGAATAGCAATCCTACCTTTAAGTTTTGGATGGATCGCAAAATCCAACACTTGTGAATGTAACTAGTCTAGAGTCTGGCTCAGATCTTAGGGCTTTGCTTCCAGAAGGGTGTTTTAGACACCATCGTACTGAGTCTTGATGGAGAAGCTGAGTCGTAGAGGCTAAGCGTCTCGTTCATCGTGCAGGATATGGTTATCAGCCTTGTGATATTGCTTTGGATTCTGTGATGTTGCTTTATAATTCATAAATGTGTCAAAGAAACTGCTAAAGTTTTTTTGTTAGGAACTGCTAACTTAAATGGTAGCCATTCCTTTTTTTTTTTTTTTTCTTCTAATTTGCAACATTGAGTGAAAGGAAGATGGGAGTGAGAGATAAGAGTTAGAGAGAAATCTCCCAACAGCTGATTCACTTGCCAAATTCCTGCAACCAACAGTTCCATTCTGGTCTCCCATATGCGTGGCAGAGGTCCATATACTTGGGTCATGTTGTGCTGCTTTCTGAGGTACATTGGCATGAAGCTGGATTGGAAGTGGAGTAGCTGGAACTCAGACATGTTTTCTGATATGGGGTTTGGATGTCCCAAGTGGTGGCTTAACCTGCTATGCCACAAAGCCCACCCTGCATGGTTGCCATTCTTCTTTTTGAGAGTCTATATAGAATCTTTTGACTTCATATGTGAGATATTTTATAAACAAGTTTATTTTTTACTATATAAAAAATAATAGATTTTATAAATCATGCAGAAAATCCATATTTAAGGGCTTGGCACTGTGGCACAGCAGGTTAAAGCCTAGCCTACAGTGCTGGCATCCCATATGGGCACCAGTTCAAGTCCTAGCTGCTCCATTTCCGATCCAGCTTCCTGCTAATGCTCCTGAGAAGGCAGCAGAGGATGGCCCTTGGGCCCCTGCACCTACATGGGAGACCTGGATGAAGCTCCACGCTCCCGGCTTCAGATCAATTCTGGCTGTTGCGGCCATTTGGGGAGTGAACCAGCTGATGGAAGACCTCTCTCTAACTCTGTCTTTCAAATAAATAAAATAAATCTTTTAGAAAAAATCCATATTTAGTCCAACATTTGGAAATGCACATCGTTTCACTTCCATCATAGGGTGAACCATCCGTTTGCAGCTTGGTTGAGTTGTTGTCCTTCAGTCTGTGAGGAGTAACAAACATGTACAGGAGAGACAGATACACATATTCAGCTGAGAACCTGGAGACAGCTGCCTCTGCTTTAAAATGATCTGTCAGCAGCTTTGCTTTGGTGTTGCAGCTTCACAATAAAGAAACATGCACATCTGAGAGGAGAGAAATACATATGTCAATTGTAAAGGTTGAAGGTTTTCCCTTTTAGTTTTTTGTAATTTATTGAGCATATATATCATACTTAAAAATAAGGAAAATGGTGACATTTATGTCAAATGTTAAACTGAAGACTGATAATGTTTTCCTTCCTCAGAGCAATAACGAAAACAGCTGTGAGTCCAGAACTTAGAGCCGAAGTGGAAGAGAATCAGAAGGTATTAACTGGTGAAAAATAAGACCATTTGTTTTGTATTGTATCTTTAAATATGAAGATGTCTAAGTTTAACCTGTGGCATTTAATAGTATTACACTTCTCTGTCAAAGATGGTAATACTTTTTGTGCATTTCTGTAATGTTTGCATTTTTAGTTGTTTTTTTTTTTTTTTTAAGATTTTATTTATTTGAGAGGTAAAGTTACAAACAGTGAGAAGGAAAGACAGAGAGAAAGGTCTTTCATCTGCTGGTTCACTCCCCAGATGGCCACAATGGCCAGAGCTGAGCTGATCCGAAGCCAGGAGCCAGGAGCCTCTTTCAGGTCTCCCACACGGGTGCAGGGTCTAAGTGCTTGGGCCATTTCTACTGCTTTCCCAGACATATTAGCGGAGAGCTGGATCAGAAGTGAAGCAGCTGGGACTTGAACCAGTGCCTATATGGGATGCTGGCGCTGCAGGCGGAGGCTTAACCTACTATACCATAGTACCAGACCCTTACTTTTTTAACAAAACCTTTTTTCTGGGAAGGATTTTTATCCTCTTTGCTGAGAATTTGATTGGTTGTCAATATTTTTTTTTAGGAGATCTTATTGTCTCTGTTTCTAATTTGAAAGGCAGAGACTACCGTCTGCTAGTTCGTACCCCTAATGCCTGCAATGCCTGTGGCTGGGCCAGATGGTGGCCAGGAGATGGGGAACTGAATCCAGATCTTGCCTTTGAGTGATAAGAACCCAATCATTTGAGCCATCACTGCTGTCTTTCAGGGTCTACATTAGCAAGAAACTGGAGTCAGGAACTAGAGCTAGGATTTGAACTCAGGTTCTCCAGTGTGGGGTGTGGCCATGTGAACTGCTAGACCAAATGTCCATCCCTAGTTGTCAGATTTCTTTTATTTCCATGAATTTTTGTTGCTCGTGGAGTCTCCTTTTTATGGTATTTTTTCTCTGCAATATCTACTTCTCTTAAGGTGCAAGTTTTTGTTTTGGTGTCTCGTCTTCAGTGGAGAAAGCCTCCCTGAGGTGCCTGATGGTCTGTGACGGTTGCTCACGTGTGAGCCTCTCGCACTGAGAAGCTGTTTGGAAGCCCCAAGAATGGGGCTTGTTGACTGGAGGGTGCCCTGGTGTCATTTCCTCCAAATGCAGTGTTGATGGCGTCTGTGACCCTTTTGTCTGGGCTGCTCAATCTCCCGAAAAGGATCTGCTGGTCTGCTGGGAGGGTGCAGTCTGAGCCCAGTAGGGAAGAGCGTTTGGTAATTTGCTCTCACCCCCTGTTTCCATGGTGAGACCTCCTGTCCTCACTTGGCTTTGATGTCCAGAGGCCTTGGATTCTCTTTACTCTTTCTAGGTAGTGAGCCTCCACTTCTCCGGAGCAGGGAGAACAGTGACAGCAATCACCTGGGCTGTGGGGAATCAGCAGGGGAGGTGGGGGCTTGTGTCTGAAAGACTCTGCAGAACCCACTTTTTAATTCAGTAGTCACCTTTTCAGGGGTGTGCGTGTGCGTGTGTGTGTGTCTGCTTTCCTGTGCCATAGTAGAGCGCTGGATCGGAAGTAGAACAGCCTGGACTCAAACCTGCGTCCTTACGGGATGCCAGTACTGAAGGCAGTGGTTTTACCTGCTATACGACAGAACCGGCCCCACCCTTACCTACTTTTAAACTTCCAGAATAACCATATCAAATGTTACCTTAAATTTAGTGAGTTTTGACTCTCAATAAAGACATAGTGTTAAACCATTCAGGCTTTCTTGGATTCCTGATTTGTTTGAGTGAAACAATTTATAAACATACATAAAGTACTTAAAAATATAAAACACCTACACAAGTGTGTGCATACACTAGATGTTTTTATTTTATTTATTTTATTTTTTGCCAGGCAGAGTTAGACAGTGAGAGAGAGAGAGACAGAGAAAGGTCTTCCTTCCGTTGGTTCACTCCCCTAATGGCTGCCATGGCCGGCTCTGCGCCGATCTGAAGCCAGGAGCTGGGTACCTTCTCCTGGTCTCCCATGTGGGTACAGGGACCCAAGCACTTGGGCCATCCTCCACTGCCCTCCCAGGCCACAACAGAGAGCTGGACTGGAAGAGGAGCAATCAGGACAGAATCCGGTGCTCCAACTGGGACTAGAACTTGAGGTTCTGGTGCCACAGGCGGAAGATTAGCCAAGTGAGCCGCGGCGCCAGCTACTCTAAATCTTTAGTATGATGACTTTTCCGAAGTGAACCCTCCTGTGTTACCAGCTTCCAGTGGCAGCCATTGGAGGGTGAACCAACGGCAAAGGAAGACCTTTCTTTCTGTCTCTCTCTCTCTCACTGTCCACTCTGCCTGTAAAAAAAATAAATAAATAAAAAAGAAATTGATCTGAGCTGGATTTACCTTTTCAACCAACTCAGTGTTTCTTAGCCTTGGAATGTGTACCGTGCATACCCCACAGTCTGGGAGGGAGTGCACATGGAGTTCTTGTTGCCCATGAAAGGAATTCCAGCTCTCAGCTGATGCAACTATGCAACCTGCTTATCTGTCTTTTTAGCTGACAGAAATTGTGTGTGTGTGTATATATATATGTGTGTGTGTGTGTGTGATATACAGCATGTTTTTGAAAAATGCAGACATTGTGGTGTTATCCCTCTATCTTGCTGGCTATTTGTAGCAGAAGCGACAGCTTTCTCATTGTTGCTTCCCCTCTGTACAACATTGTCTTCTCTCCCACTTACCACTGGTGAGTAAAGGGAGTACAGTAGTCCCTGTCCTCCCCCAGCTGTGTGTTACAGAGAGATTAGTTCTGGCCCTGGGATCTGACTGATTTCTTTCGTTCTCTCCTGTGTGGCTTAGCTCCCTATGAATGACAGTCCCAGGTTCCTTTGAGAGAAACGAATGAATGGAAGGGATACAATTCACGAGGAGCTACACTGGGGACTCAGCAGTGTTTCTGTCAGCTCAGGCAGGTCTCAGGGGCTACACTGCCATCTTTGTGCAAGGCTGCCACCGTGTTGGGGAGCAGCAGGTGAAGGGCCTTGTGGAGGCCACGTCTTAGAAGTGACCTCGGTTACACTGTGTGCTCTTTTCATCAAGACAGCCTTTTCTTGGTGTGCCTTAATTTGAAGGTATAAGCGAGATGTATGGGGTTGTAAAAGCCATTTTTGTTAAATGTCTGGACTTCGTCTAGGAGTTTTAGCTGCTGTCCACAGCTGTCACAATCTTTGTTGGCACCACAAATTGGAGGGCAGCAGAAGTTTAAGAAGGAGGAGTAGCAAGCTTACGTAGCTACTACCTGGCATTAATGAGCAAAGGTAAGGAAAATTCAGGAGCTAGTGTGGCCCGCAGTTACAGATACTGACCTTGTTCTGTGTTTGATATTAAAGGTATAAATCAGTGTCTGTGTAGGACTTAGCTTTGTTACTAAGGGAAAGCAAAGTTTAATGTTCCATTGATGTCTAGTGTAAAGGCAAAATACTAGCTTCATTTCCTGGCAGGCAGTTCAGAGAAGTATTATTGGAAGAGGAAACCTGAAGAACAAAATACCTTTTTTAATTTATTTATTTATTTTGACAGGCAGAGTTAGACAGTGAGAGAGAGAGAGAGACAGAGAAAGGTCTTCTTTCCATTGGTTCAGCTCCCAATGGCCGCTGCGGCCGGCACACTGTGCTGATCCAAAGCCAGGAGCCAGGTGCTTCTCCTGGTCTCCCATGCGGGTACATTACCCAAGGACTTGGGCCATCCTCCACTCTACTCCCGGGCCACAGCAGAGAGCTGGCCTGGAAGAGGAGCAGCCGGGACAGAATCTGGCTCCCCGACCAGGACTAGAACCTGGGGTGCCGGCGCCGCAGGCGGAGGATTAGCCTATTGAGCTGCAGCGCCAGCCCAAAATACCTTTTTTTAAAAAAAAGTTATTTGAGTGGCTGGTGCTGTGGCACAGTAGATTAAGCCACTGCCTCTGTGCCAGCATCCCATATGGGCACCGATTGAAGTCCCAGTTGCTCCACTTCAGTCAGCTTCCTGCTGATGTGCCTGAGAAAGCAGTGGAAGATGGCCCATGTCTTTGGGCATTGCCACCCGCACAGGAGACCCAGAAGAAGCTCCTGGCTCCGGCCTGGCTCAGCCCTGGCCATTGCAGTCATTTGGGGAGTGAACCAGTGGAGAGACAAATCTCTCTCTCTCCCTGTCTCTCTCTTTCTCTGTGTGTGTGTGTGTGTGTGTGTTTGTGTGTGTGAATGTATGAACTCTGCCTATCAAATAAATAAGTCAGTCTTTTTTAAAAAAGTTGTTTGAATGGCAGAGAGAGACACACACACACATACCCACAGAGCTCCCACCTGCTGGTTTATTCCCCGCTGGGGTTGGAGGCAGGTACTAGAGGCAGGAGCTGGGAATCCCACCCAGGTCTTCCACCTAATTACTTAAACCATTGCTGCTACCTTGTGGTCTATATTAGCAAGAAGCTGGAGTCAGGAGTTGGAACTGTGAATTGAACCCAGGCATTCTGATGTGGGACATAGACATCCTTTTTTTTTTTTTTTTTTTTTTTTTTTTAAGATTTATTTATTTATTTGAAGGTCAGAGTCACAGAGAGAGAGGAGAAGCAGAGAGAGAGAGATCTTACACCCGCTGGTTTACTCCCCAGTTGGCTGCAACGGCTAGAGCTGCACCAATGGAAGCCAGGAACCAGGAGCTTCTTCACATAGTCTCCCATGAGTGTGCAGGGGCCCAAGAACTTGGGCCATCTTCCACCGCTTTCCCAGGCCAGAGCAGGGAGCTGGATCAGAAGTAGAGCCTCCGGGACTCGAACCAGTGCCCATATGGGATGTCAGCTGCTACCGCCGGTCCCACAGGCATCTTAATTGCTAGGCCAAATACCTGCCCAAGAGTAAAATATCTTAGTATATCGTGGGGACAGGAAGAAACGTGTTATTTTTAAAATTAAGTACAATATTATTTATTTAATGAGTTATTTACATTTTCTTTTTGTAGAAGTGGCTTTTAGTACTTAGTGTATGTCTGCTCCATGTAGGAAACAATTGTATTTTATTCATCATAAAGTTGATAGAGTGGGAGGAGACTGAACCAGTGATTTCATTTAGTGTAATAGGTGCTAAGAAGTGTATGTGGGAGTATAAAGAAGGAAATCTGAATCCAGCTTCAGATTGTCAAGATTTGTACAGTTAATAAAGCCCAGAAATATTGAAGTTTTGGTCAGTATTTTCTCACTACTTTCTAATATTTTTTTTTACGTTTTTCAGTATTTCAAGGGAACTTTAGGATTACATCCTGGCGACTCAGCTATTTTCATCAATGGACTTCATATTGATTTAGATACGCAGGATATATTCAGGTATGGATGATATTTTTCACTTTCTGGAAAGCTTTTATAATATGTAGCTCCTTGTGACATGTGTGGTCATCATTCCTAAGGCTTTCCAGGCCCCACTGTGTGCGTGGGTAGGCCATGATGTGATGAGGGTAATCAGCGTGACTGTTGCCGACTGTGTCATGGCATATTTCCATGCCTAAGTGCTTTTTGGGGATACCTATTAGAGTTCACCATAGAACAGCAGAGAGAGCAGGCTGTTGGGCCTCTGCACACAGTGTGAGGAGGTTTATTTAAAATGCTGTGTCTAGGGCCTCAGAAGGCTTTCTGTCCACATTACTGGATAACAACTTTTTTGTTGTGCAAATGTGGTTCAGGATTAAATTGCTCTAAATTGTCTTCATGACTTTTGAGTGGGAAGTTGACAGTCAGAATTTTGCTTTTGTCTTTAGAATTAAAACTGACACAGTTGACCCTGGCTTCATAAGAAGCAAGACAAGCAGTGCCAGTGCTTCAGAAGAAGCTGTTTCCACAGTAGGATAGTTTCACATTAGCTATTTGAATTAGCTGTTGTGTGCATTATTGCATTACAGTGCTAGTAACAAGTTAGTAAAATGGACATCGGCCGGCGCCGCGGCTCACTAGGCTAATCCTCCGCCTAGCGGCGCCGGCACACCGGGTTCTAGTCCCGGTCAGGGCGCTGGATTCTGTCCCGCTTGCCCCTCTTCCAGGCCAGCTCTCTGCTGTGGCCAGGGAGTGCAGAGGAGGATGGCCCAAGTGCTTGGGCCCTGCACCCCATGGGAGACCAGGATAAGCACCTGGCTTCTGGCTCCTGCCATCAGATCAGCGCGGTGCCCTGGCCGCAGCGCACCGGCCGCAGTGGCCATTGGAGGGTGAACCAATGGCAAGGGAAGACCTTTCTCTCTGTCTCTCTCTCTCACTGTCTAACTCTGCCTGTCAAAAAAAAAAAAAAAAAAAAAAAAAAAAAAGGACATGGTTACTGTAAAAGATTGTCCAAATGGTTTTTTTTTTTTAATATATATAAAGATAATTCACGGAGAGGAAATAGCAGGTGAAATTCTTTTTTTTTTTTTTTTTAAAGATTTTTTTTTTATTTGAAAGGCAAAGTTACAGAGGGAGGACAGACAGAGAGAAGAGAAAGAGGTCTTCCATCTGCTGGTTCACTCCCCAAATGGCTGCAATAGCCAGAGCTGGGCTGATCCAAAGCCAGGAGCCAGGAGCTTCTTCTGGGTCTCCGAACTGGATGCAGGGGCCCACAAACTTGGGCCATCTTCCACTTCTTCCCCAGGCCATAGCAGAGAGCTGGATTGAAAGTGGAGCAGCCAGGGCTTGAACTGGCACCAATATGGGATGCCAATGCAGCAGGTGCCGGTTTAACCCATTATGCCACAGCACTGGTCTTTAAATGGGTTTTTATGGAGTGATTTTTTTATAGATGTGTATTAAAATACATATTTAAGTTTTATATAAAACTTAAATCCTTGTAAATCTCTCAGAGTTTATTAACGTTGTACTTACTTATTGTAAATACTTTTCAGTAATGGAGAAAAAAGAACCAAAGTTTTCTTCCTAACATTTCATCCACTTACCTGTCTTTTCTACCTCCCCAGCAGACATCAAAGTTGGGTGTGAATTCTTCCCGATTTTTTTCAAGGGTTCACATGTATGTTTGTCTCTGTAAATTGATACTGATGTTGAAACATATATCTGTAATGTAACTTTTTCTGTTTTTTTTTTTTTTAATTCATTTCAAAATACTTGTAGATGCACATTCAGTTACAAGAAACAATACAGATTAACATACTGTCTTTAAAGACAGGTACAGTAGCACAAAATCAGGGTTATTTTATTCTCATATTATATGTTTATACTTAGAGATAATTTATACATACATTGGTAAGTGTAAATAAATATGGTACAGGAAGGAGTCCTGTGTACTTTGTTCTGTGTATTTTGATGTGATAAGACAAAGGTTGGCTCTCTTTTGATTTCCCAACTGATCTGAGTTAGCATTGAGTTTGAACTGAGAGATGTTTTTTGTAACAAGGATTTTTTTTTTCAAGTTTTTTCTCTACTAAATACCTGTCTTTTCCCAGTCTTTTTGATACATTGAGGAATGAAGCTCGAGTAATGGAGGGTCTGCATAGGCTGGGAATAGAAGGGCTTTCTCTCCATAACATCTTGAAACTGAACATCCAGCCATCCGAGTCTGACTATGCAGTAGACATCAGGAATCCTGCTGTTGCCGTGAGTAATCCTTTGGGTGATCCAGGGGTTTTCTGACCAGGTACCTCTACCACAGTTTTCTGGCTTGTCTTTAGTAGGTGTTACATTATTCCCACCATCTCTTTTGTTGCTGCTCCCCAGATGGCTATAACAGCCTGCAGTGGACTGGGCCAAAGCCAGGAGCCAGGAGCTCCTCCTGGGTCTCCCACATGGGTTGTAGGGCCCAAGCACTAAGGCCATCTTCTGCTGCTTTCTCAGGCTATTAGCAGAGAACTGGGTCAGAAGTAGAGAAGCTGGGACATGAACCAGTGCCCATATGGAATGTTGGCATCATAGGCTGTAGCTTTACCCACTGTGCCACAGTGCCGTCCCCAAATTGATATTTCTTGACACTAGTCCTTTATTGGTTTCACCTATTTTGTAATTTGTCTTTTAGTTGCTTGTTTCTCTGTGTCTTTGAAAATGGCCTGTAATCATCTGATTCTTTTTAAATATTTATTTATTTATTATTTGAAAGAGTTATAGAGAAAGGTAGAGACAGAGAGAGAGAGATCTTCCATCCTCTGGTCTCCCATGTGGGATGAGGGGCCGAAGGACTTGGGCCATCCTCTGCTGCTTTCCCAGGCACATTAGCAGGGAGCTGGATTGGAAATGGAACAGCCAGGACTCAAACCAGTGCTCATATGGGATGCTGGCACTGCAGGCTGGGGCTTTAACCTGCTTAGCCACAGCACTGGCCCTCATGATTCGTAAAATAATTTAAAGTGTTACTGTTATTTCACTGACAGGTGATTAATGTGTATGCCTCATGTTATCTTTTTCTAGTGGGTCAACAACTTGGAGGTTGATAGCAGATACAGTTCGTGGCCTTCTAATCTGCAAGAGTTGCTTCGACCCACTTTTCCTGGTGTTATCCGGCAGATCAGGAAGAACTTGCATAACATGGTAATGAACCTGCCCCTTATTGTTTTAGCTGTGAACTCTGTTTCTCTCTCCTTTGCCCGCTTCCCTGCCTTTTTGTCCTATATGGAATGTTCACTTGTGGACCAGCTGCTTCCCTTCCACCACAACCAGATCTGCTCCATGCTCACAGAGGAGGCCTTTGGCATGTCTCGATCATTTGTAGGCCTGTGAGCCATCGCAGCAGTATTACAGGCACCATCACTGTGTTAGGAAGTGCTCCTCATGCTTAAGGTGTGGTCCAGACTGTGCTGTCTTAAATGATTTTTTTTTTTTTTGTATTTTAAGATTTTATTTTTAGAGCAGTTTTAGGTTCACAACAACATTGTTTAAGTCTTAAAATAGTTCTCACTTTTACTCGGAAGTACATGTTGCTACTCTTCAGTATCTTACTTGCTAAACTCTGCCAGTTCAGTTCATCCTTGAAGTCTTTTTGTGAGTTCCTACTTGTCACTCTGTATTTCACTGCTTTACAGAGATGAAGGAAAAGCGTTCTTACCAGGCCCTCTGTTCCCCTCTTGCTTCTTCTATTCCCTCATGTAGCTGCTCTAGGGAGCAGGTTAGTGCCAAGGTTGTCTGCCTCGGAACTTGCAAGGGAAACTGCTTTCTGAACTTTTCTCTGCTTTTAAAAACATTTTGTTTACTTATTTTCATTTTATTTTAAAGTCAGACAGAGGTCTATCCACTGGCTCAATCCCCAAGTGCCCACAAATAGCCAGAGATAGATGAGGCTGAAATCAATAGCCCAGAACTCAGTCTGAGCCTCTTAAGTGGGTGGCAGGGAGCCAAATACTTGAGCCATCTCCTGTTGCCTCTCTGGGTGTACATTAGCAGGAAGCTGGACTAGAAGTGGAAAAGCCAGGACCTGAACCAGGGACTCTGATATTGGTTGCAGGTATCACATGCGGGGAGCCAACTACTACACCAACACCTGTTCCACTTTTCTTGATCTTTTTTTTTTTTTTTTTTAAAGATTTATTTATTTATTTATTTGAAAGTCAGAGTTACACAGAGAAAGAAGGAGAGGCAGAGACAGAGAGGTCTTCCATCCGCTGGTTCACTCCCTAGATGGCCACAAAGGGTGGAGCTGCGCTGATCCGAAGCTAGGAGCCAGGAGCTTCCTCCAGGTCACCCATGCGGGTGCAGGGGCCTGAGGACTTGGGCCATCTTCTACTGCTTTCCCAGGCCACAGCAGAGAGCTGGATCAGAAGTGGAGCAGCCAGGACTCATTTGGGATGCTGGCATTGCAGGCTGTGGCTCTACCTGCTACCACACAGTGCTGGCCTCTTAATAATTTTTTTTTAATAATTTACTTGTTTGTTTGCTTATCTGTTTGAATGGCAGAGCAACAGAGAGAGGAAGAGAAGGAGAAAGAAGCTGATTTTCCATCTATTAATTCATTCCCCAAACAGCCACAATAGCCAGGGCTGGGCCGGGCTGAAGCCAGGATCCAGGATCTCTATCTGGACCTCCTTTGTGGGTGGCAGGGCCTCAAGTACTTGGGTCATTATGCACTGCCTTCCCAGGCACATCAGCAGAAAGCTGGAATGGAAGTGGAATAGCTGAGACTTGGACTGGCACTCTGATATGGGGTGCCAACGTTGGAGCTGGGAACTTAATCCACTGCACCACAATGCCAGCCCTTTTCTTTTTTATTTATTTCTTTGAAAGGCAGAGGGAGAAAGAGAGAGGGAGGGAGCAAGGGAGAGGGAGAGGGAGAGAGAGAGAAGAGGAAGGAAAGGGAGCAAAAAGAGAGGGACCTTTCATCTTCTGGTTCATTTCCCAAATGGCTGTAACAGCCAAGTGTGGGCCAGGCTGAAGCCAGGAGCCAGGAACTCCACCCTGGTATCCCTCATGGGTGGCAGGAGCCCAAGTACCTGGGCCCTTTTCTGTCGCCTTCCAGGGCACATTGACAGAAAGCTGGATTGGAAGCAGAACAGCCAAGATTCCAACTGTGCTCTGATGTGGGATGCGAACAAGGGCAGCAGCCCAACCTGCTCTGCCCAAACGCTGGCCCCCTTTTCTTGTTCTTGAAACCAATTTTTCCTTTCCAATCAAAATTTCTTTCTTTTCTTTCCTTTCTTCTTCTTTTTCTTTTTTTGGTAAAGATTTATTTATTTATTATTTGAAAGACAGAATTACGCAGATAGAGAGCAAGAGATCGAGCTTCCAACTTCTAGTGCACTCCCTAGGTGACCACAATGGCTTGGCTGGACTAGACTAGGCTGAAGCCAGGAACCTGAAATTCCATGGCTGTCTCCCACGTGGGTGGCAGAGGCCAAGCACTTGAGCCATCATCTGCTGCCTTCCCAGGAGCAGTAGCAAGGAGCTGGATTGTAAGCAGAGCAGCTGTGCTCAGATTGTGCACATCTAGCCACAACAGCCCCCACCCCAGTCAAAATTTCAAAATTTCAATCTCTTTCTTTCCATGTGTCTGTATTTAAAAAAAAAAAAAAGGAAAGATTTATTTTTTATTTATTTGAAAGGCAGAGTTAGAGAGAGAGAGAGAGATAGAGGGAGCGAGCGAGTGAGCGAGCTTCCATCCGCTAGTTCACTCCCCAAATGGCCAACATGGCCCAGGGCTGGTCCAGGCTGAAGCCAGGAGCCAGAAGCTTCTACCAGGTCTCCCACATGGGTGCAGGGGCTCATGAACTTGGGCTGTTCTCCTTTGCTTTCCTAGGCTTTTTAGCAGGGAGCTGGATCAGAAGTGGGGCTGCCTGGTACTCGAACTGGTGCCCATGTAGGATGCTGGTGTTGCAAGTGGCAGCCTTACCTGCTATGCCACAACACTGGCCCCTGCACTTTTTTTTAAGCTTTATTTAATTGAAAAGCAGAGAGGGGTGTGGTAGGATGGGATCTTCTATCCACTGGTTCACCCCCTAAATTATTTGGGTCAGGCCAAAGCCAGTAGCAGGGAACTCCATCTGGGTCTCCCACATGGGTGGTAGGAACTCGAGTATTTTGGCCATCATCCACTGGTTCTCAGGCACATCAGCTGTGAGCTGGATTGGAAATGAGTAGCCTGGACCTTCTGGCACTCTGACATGAAATGTGGGCATCTCAGGTGACAGTTTACCCCTGTGTGCCACAATGCCTTCCCCTGTCTGCACTTTATTAAATGAGAGAGAGTATTTATAGGTTTCTTGGAGCATAGTAGGTGCTTCATATGTGACAGTGATTACTGTCATCTAAGAATTGGGTTGTAAATGAATTTGTAATTTAGAAACCCTTAGAAATGAAATTGCAAAAGGGAAATCTCCCTTTTCCTAGATGGCAGAGGTGAAAAATTTGGTTTTTGTTTGATGAAGTTGAAGAATAGGTGTCGCAGCATGAAGTACAGTGCCCAGGTAATCAGCATAAATCCATGAGAAAGTTATTTAGCACTTCAGTTCCACTTTCTTTGCACTTAGTGGGAAATAACTCCTATTTGTATAATTCCTCTTCTTTTTGGTTCAAGAGTAACTGGCTTCCTACCTAAAGACTAACTGCATTTCTGCTGGCCTGGGAACATTAGTGTATCTCTTCATGTGTTCTTCCCCCCTTGTGTCTACAGGTTTTCATGGTTGATCCTGCACATGAGACCACATCAGAGTTGATTAACACAGCTGAGATGTTCCTCAGTAATCATATACCTCTAAGGTAACACTGGCATTGATTTGATGATGGGTCTTGTTTAACTGATGTTTTGTCGTTCTTCAGTGCACGTCTGGTGCAGCTGAATTGTAAGAAAATTAATACTTGGAATCATTCATGGCAGTTTGATTTTCCTTGATATAAAGTCAGTCTCTTTTAGGATAGAGAATTTGATTTTCAGTGAACAGAAGCTTACCACCATTGAATTACTAATAAATAGCCTATGTAAAAGTAGTTTGTCATCTCAGCTTGCTTCCCAGTAGAAGGGAATTTTCCTGGTTGATGTCCATGTTTCAGATCCCTATTCCACTACTGTTGGAGTTTAGAACTTTGCCAGTTGGGTTTGTTACACTGTCAGGGACCAGATGCATCCGCAGCCTTTGTACATGCAGTAGACATGTGTTTTCACTTGTGTTGCCAGCTCTCCTCACGGGACACTGAGTGGTTGGGTGTCAACCGTTTCTTACAGGAACAATGTTTTAAGGGATTTACATATAAGTGTTAAGATACTTGCACTTAAC
Organism: Oryctolagus cuniculus; assembly: GCF_964237555.1. Taxonomy (NCBI): domain Eukaryota; kingdom Metazoa; phylum Chordata; class Mammalia; order Lagomorpha; family Leporidae; genus Oryctolagus; species Oryctolagus cuniculus. The sequence goes on from NC_091434.1 coordinate 118,569,302, forward strand.
AGTCTCAATATTTCTAATAACTTTACATATTGATGAAATTTAAATTCTTAGGAAACTCTTGAAACAACAAATACTGCTGAATGTTTCATGCCCAGCACTGGGCAAACTGCTGGGGGTGATATTGAAGCCATATTCCTAGCTTCTTGGAAGAAATCCTTTGCATACTTTGAAATATGTTAACAAGATGTTTGATCAAGATGCTCTATCCTGCTGGTCATCAAATGTGTTAGGACTGAAAGACTTGAGATGCAGATGTTTTGAGGAGAAGGTGGATTTCAGATAGGCATTAAAAAAATAGAAGGTTTGATTGCTAGAATAGCACAGATTTGGAGTTTAATGAAGTTTTTCATGTAAAACATGAATATAACTTGGATAGATACAGGAATAAATTAACAGATTGCTCACCATAGTCATTTTTTTCGTTTTGAAATTTATTTATTTATTTGAAAAGCAGAGTTACAGAGAGATAGAGGCAGAGAGAGAGAGAAATTGATCTTTTCTACACTGGTTTATTCCCCAAATGGGTTCAATGGCCGGAGCTGGGAAGATTCGAAGCTAGGAGCCAGGACCTTCTTCCCAGTTTTCCATGCAGATGCAAGGGCCCAAGTGCTTGGGCCATCTTCTGCTGCTTTCCCAGGTACATTAGCCAGGAGCTAGATTGGAAGTGGTGGAGCCGGTACTCGAACCGGCACCCATATAGGATGCTGGCACTGCAGGCAGTGGCATTTACTTGCAACACCACAGCACTGGGCCCCAGAATCGTGCTTTGATTAAAAGAGAAATATTAGATCACAGCAGTTGGTGCATGGTACAAAAGTGGGCACCAGTTTCATATTGATTGACTTGTGCTGAGGAGCAAGAAGAGGTAAGGTAGTCTTGAGATTGCAAGGGTAGGTGAGAAGGTGGTGACACTTGAACTCCTAGGCCCCGGAAAGATGTGCTGTGGGCAGTTTGTGGGAGTCCCAGGCCTGTGGGCTGTTCGTTGACTCACTGTGTGAGCTGTTGTGCACCTGTACAGAAGTGTTGGGGGCTGCGGAGAGGACATCTGTCGGAGTCCCCGGCGACAAGGTGGCACTTGTTATGGGACTAGGCCCAGGAAAAACTGAAGTCTTCAATTTCTGGCTTAGCTAACAGAAGACGTCTGATGCCCTTTCTCAAAAGTGGAAACCTAGGGAGGGTTATGAGAAAGTAATGAGGTTCTGATGTTATAATTAGGTTTTAGCCCATGTGTTTATTTTCATAAGACTAGGCCATTTCTGCACATAACCTACACATGTAATTTTTGTCATAAGGGGGATTTTAAAAGAAAAGGACAGTTTTCATCTAAAAATGAGCTGTCTCCTCTTCCCACTCACATAGGAGAGTATTCCCCAAAGTTCATAGAATTATAGATCTACTTTAGTGCAAAAAAAAAAAGCCTTTGAAATTCATGCATAGCTTTTTATAGTACACATTTTCTGTGAACTTTAAAAAAATGTTTTTATTTGAAAGATATACATAGGGAGAGACAGAATTTCTACTTGCTTGTTCATGTTCCCCCTATCCCCAACCTACCCCCAAATGCCCTTAAATGGCCAGGGCTAGACCAGGCCAAAGCTAGCAGCCCAGAACACAATCTGAGGCTCCCTTATGAATGGCAGGGACCCAGGTTCTTGAATAACCAACTGCCACCTTCCAGGGTACACATTAACAGGAAGCTGGAAATCTGGAATTAAAAGTGTAAGGAGGGGCTGGCTTTGGGGTGCAGCAGGTTATGTTGCTCCCTGTAACACCCGTGTGAGCACTGGGTCGAGTTCCTGGCTGTTTCATTTCTTTCTTGCTTGCTTTTTTTTTTTTTTTTTTAAAGATTTATTTATTTATTTGAGAGACAGAGTTACAGAGAAGTAGAGGCAGAGAGATAGAAGTCTTCCATCTGCTGGTTCACTTCCCAAATGGCTACAATGGCCAGAGCGGCACCAATCCGAAGCCAGGAGCCAGGAGCTTCTTCAGGATCTCCCACATGGGTGCAGGGGCCCAAGGACTTGTACCATCTTCTACTGCTTCCCCAGCCCAGAACAGAGAGCTGGATTGAAAGTGGAACAGCCAGGTCTCGAACCAGCGCTGATATGGGATGCCAGCATTGCAGGTGGCAGTTTTACCTGCTGTGCCATAGTGCCAACCCCAGTTTCATTTCTGATCTAGCTCCTTGAGCATGCACCTGGGAAAGCAGTAGAAGAGGGCCCAAGTGCTTGGGCTCCTGCTACACCAGTGAGAGACCTTGATAGAGTTCCAGGTTCCTAGCTTCAACCTGGCCCAGCCCTGGCCGTTGAGGCCATTTAGGGAGTAAACCAGCAGATGGAAGATCTTTCTTTCTGTCTCTTGCTGTCTTTCTGTAACTCTGCCTTTCAAATAAATAAAATATTTAAAAAAAAAAAGGAGCTGGGACTTGAACCCAGGCACTTTAGTATGTGATGTGACAGTGAGGAACTCCTGTGCTTGTATTCTCCACACACCTTTTCAGAGGTAACTACAGGTATTCATTTGATGTGTGTGTGTGTGTGTGTGTGTTTAAGTATTTATTTGAGAGGCAGAGTTACAGACAGAGAGGGAGAGACAGAGAGGAAGGTCTTTCATCTGCTGATTTACTCCCCAAATGGCTGCAATGGCTGGAGCTAGGCCAGTCTGAAGCCAGGAGCTTCTTCTGGGTCTCCCATGTGGATGTAAGGACGCAAGCACTTGGGACATCCTTCATAGCTTTGCCAGGTACACCAGCAAGGAAATGGACCAGGAGTGGAGCAGCTAGCACCCAAATGGAATGCTGGCATTGCAGGCAGAGGCTTGGGTCTACTGTGCCACAGGGCTGGCCCCAATTTGATGTTTGATGTATACTTTTTTCTTCTATTTTAAAACCTTTGTTTAAAATTGGACTCTGTATTTTTATAATCATGTTAATCAATTACTATTGATATATTATTATTGACTGAACTCCATAGTTTACACTATGATTCATTGTTTGAATTGCACATGTGTGGATTTTCTCAAAAGTATGATGTCAGTATCTGTGTTACACATTTGCTGTCCTAAAAACCCTCTCTGCTCCACCTGTTTGTCCTTTCTTCCATTCCCCAGACTCCTGGCAATCACTGATCTTTTTCATTGACTCCATAGTTTTGCCTTTTCCAGAAAGTTACATAGTTAGAGTCATGCAGGCTGGAGCCTCTTCAGATTGGCCTTTTTCACCTAAACATACATTAAGATTCCTTAATTTTTTTTGACTTGGTGGTTTATTTTATCCATTATATCCATTAAAAGGGGCATATGTCGGGTGGGCATTGTGGCGTAGCTTGTTAAGCTGTCCCTTGGGACACCGACATCCCATATGGGCGTCAGTTCAGGCCCAGCTGCACCACTTCCAGTCCAGCTCCCTGCTGTTGTGCCTGGGAAAGCACAAGAGGATGGCCCAAGTGCTTGGGCCCCTGTACATGCATGGGAGACTTGGAGGGAACTCCAAGCTCCTGGCTTAAGCTTAGCTCAGCCCTAGCTGTTGCAACCATTTGTGGGGTAAACCGGCGGATGGAAGAGCTCTCTCTTTTTTTGTCTTAACTCTGCCTTTCAAATAAATAAATCTTAAAGAAAATGTTTAAAGAGGAAAAAGATAAAGGCTTATGTGTCTCAAGCAACAATAAAGGCATCACAGGGGTCACCCACATCCCGTAGTGGAGTTCCTGGGTTGAGTGCCAACTCCACTTTTCCCAGAGCTTCCCGCTAATGCATACTCTTGGAAGTAGTAGATGATAACTCAAGTACTTGGGTCCCTGCCGTACATCAGGGAGACCTAGATGGAGTTCCAAGTTTCTTGTTTTGGCCTAACCCAGCCTTGGCTGTTGTGAGCATTTGGGAAGTAAACCAGTGGATGGAAGGTCTCTCTTTGTCTCGTCTGCCTTTTAAACAGAAAATGATGATAAATAAATATATAAATTTTAAAAATTCTGTTTTACCGATACACTCCACTTTGTTTATCCATTTACTTGTCAATGGTCATACTGGTTCTGACCAAGTTTTGTCAACCGTAGATAAAGTTAGCGCAAAGATCTGTATGTGAATTTTTTATGTGAACATAAGTTTTCTGTTCCTTTGGGTCCATACTAAGGAACACAATTGCTAGATTGGGGGATAAGGGTATGCTTAGTTTCATAAGCGACTGCCCAGCTGTCTTCCTAAGTGGCTGTGCCATTTTGTTTTCCTGGCATCAGTGGTAGCAGGAGTTTCACACCCTCAGCAGCATTTCGTGTTGTCAGTACGTTTGTCTGTCACAGTAGGTGTGTAGTAGTATGCCAGTGTTGTTTCAATGTACTAGTCTCTGATGACGTATGTTGTTCACTTATTTATTTATCATCTGTATGCTTTGTTTGCTAATATGTTTGTTGAGACCTTTTGCCCATTTTTTTAATTTGATTGATTGCCTCCTTATGGTGATGTTTTAAAAATTGTATATTTTGGATACTGGTCCTTTTTCAGATAGCCCTTTTACAAAGATTTTTCTGCCAGTTTGTGGCTTGTCCTTTCACCATATAACAGTGTCTTTTGCAGAGCAAGTTTTAAATTTTAATCAAGTCCCACTTACTGATTTTTTTTTTTCCTTTCATGGATTGTGCCTTGGGATCAGCATGTCATTGCCAAAACCAGGATCACCTAAATTTTCTTCTCTATTGATATCTTCTAAGAGTTTTATAGTGTTGTCTTTTACATTTAGGTCTGTGATCCACATGAATTGATTTTTGTGAAGGGCGGAAGGTTTGTATTTAGATTCATTATTTTGCACATGATGTCTAGTTGTTCCAGCACCATTTATTGGAAAGATTGTCGATTGAACTGCTTTTGCTCCAGTATGGTGGCTGGGGTTTGTTTTTTTGCCAACCAGTCTATAGTCATACAGTGATGTCTCTTTGTGATTTATTTCCTTATTGAAAATTTAATAAACTTTAACTTTGCTTATAACTTTTTACTCCAGGATGAGTATTTTCTGCTTTTCTTATACCTGTAGTTCTCATGTTGCTTGTGTTATGACTCAAATGCCCTCTTTTCCATTTAACAGTCTGAAATTTCCATTTTCTCTAATTTTGGCTTAAAGGCAGAACAACATTTCCACTTAAAACAATAGCACAGCCCTTTGTGTCAGTCAAGGAATCTTTTTGTGATGTGAAAACTGCTTGTTCTAACAGCAGATTCGTCCATTCCCCCTTTGAGAACCTGCTGCTTTGCAAGTGGTATGGGTGTCTGCCGACCTTAGCAAAGTAGGATGAGAACTGGGCTTTTCACATAGGGATGGTTTTTCCCACTGGCTACAGTGGCCGGGAGGGCAGGGGCTGCCATTCCTTGTAAACAGTTGCGTTCTTTGAGAAGTTTCTTTTTCTTCTTTCCCTTCCCCCTCCAGAATTGGTTTTATCTTTGTGGTTAATGACTCTGAAGATGTTGATGGGATGCAAGATGCCGGAGTGGCTGTTCTGAGAGCATATAACTATGTTGCGCAAGAAGTGGATCATTACCATGCCTTCCAAACTCTGACACATGTATGTTTTTGTCCACAATGACAAAACATTCTTTTAATCTAACTTACTCTAAAAAAAGCAGTGTGTGGTAAGCAGATTTGTTATTTCTGTGAAGAGAAAAAGTAAAAGTTGTTCGCATGAATTCTATGTGTTTCACATTTCAGGGATTACCTCTACTTAAAATTATTTTTTTAATATTTATTTATTTATTTGAAAGGCACAGTTACAGAGAGGCAGAGGCAGAGAGAGAGAGAGAGTCTTCTGTTCACTGATTCACTCCCCATATGGCCACAACTGCCAGAGCTGGGTGGATCCAAGGCCAAGAGCCAGGAGCTTCTTCCGGGTCTCCCATGCAGGTGCAGGGGTGCAAGGACTTGGGCCATCTTCTGCTTTCCCAGATTATAACAGAGAGCTGTACCTTAAGTGGTGGAGCAGCCAAGATTTGAACCGGTGTCCATTTGGGATGCCGGTACGGCAGTCACCACTTTACCTGCTATGCCACAGTGCTGGCCCTCTACTTAAAATTGATTTACTAACAATAATAGAGTGCTGAGATGTTGTCATGTTCCTAGGAGCCCTCCTGCTATATCTCAGTCTTCTGTTCTTTGCTGATTTGAGATCCATAGTGAAAGTCTTTTGGCAAATGTGACATTCTGTACTTGTTTTAGAAAAAGTTTCCTTTTTTTTTCTTTATGAGTGTCATATTTTGTAGGACTTCGTTTAATATTCGAGTCATAAGATTCTATTTCACTTAACCATCCAGCTTTTCCATTTTTTACTTACAGTTCTGAAATGCCTTGATTTATGTGTACATTTAGGACATTTACTTGCTCAAGTTCAGAAGAAAATTCTCCTTGTTTGCTTGTATTTTTTTTCTTCCTGTTTTTGAGTATAACCAACTTTATGAGTAACAGTTCTTTTGTTTTAGTTAATGGTCACTATTAAAAACCATTTTTAAAGCTATTAATTTTCACTCTTTTTACCCCAAAACCTGATGTTAGTCTGCTGTTTATTATTTATATTATGTCTACTGGCAAGAGATTCATTTTTTATTTATTCACTTTTTGTTAGAGAGTTCATTTATTTCTCTAACATTTGCTAAAGTCCCTCTACGTGCCAGGCCTCATACTGATGTGAGGGGTACAATGTACAGTAAGATTTCACCCCTGTCCTCAAAGGCCCTGCAGCCTTGGCCTTATGAGGGCACATGTACAGATTGGTGATGCCATGTGGTGCGGCGAGCTCAGCCAGCTGTGACTGCACAAGGACTACCCCCACCCCATCACCACAACCTGGGAATGGTGTTTGGCATATTTTAGAGTGGGAAGTTGTGTCATTTGAGCCCAGGACAAATGGGAGTAAGTTGAACCCGGCTGCAAATCAGAGGTGGTATTGACAAGTGGTTAGTGTGGCTGGAGCCAAGTGTCAGAGGGGTAGGTTAGTCCTGGAGGCCATGGTAGGCTGCACAGCTGGGGTATCCACAGTAAAAGGGTTCAAACGTAAATTTAAAAATTCATTCTGCAGCATTGTTTGGAGATGGATCTGATGAAGGGAAAAGAGAGTGACAGGGATTCTAGTTGGTGGACTGATGCTGTGATCTCTGTGAGAATGGACAAGGAAGGTAGTTAGCAGGGCTATGCGTAGAAAAATAAGTTGTTCAGAATAATAAGTACTTTGAAGTTTGCTTTATAAAGGTTTTTTCTCATAGATATTTGTGTGAAGGAAGGGATTATATAAGTTTTCATTCTTTTCTGATTATTTTTTATTGTAAAAGTAATGATCTCTGTGAAACAATTCAAATAGTATTAAAAGTGTCAATTTAAAATTTCTGTCTCATCCCTCCCCCTTCCCTAATGCTTATTAAAGATAGGCACCATTAAACAATTGCCTGGTATCCTTCTACTTACTATACATATGCAAACATTGTTATTTTTGACCTGGGTTTTTTTTTTTTTTAAAGTATTTTAACTTTTTTTTTTAAGATTTATTTATTTATTTGAAAGGCTGAGTTATAGAGAGGCAGAGGCAGAAAGAGATCTTCCATCTACTGATTCACTCCCCAGATGGCTGCAGTGGCTGGAGCTGAGCCTATCAAAGCCAGGAGCTAGGAGCTTCTTTCGGGTTTCCCACATGGGTGCGGGCCCCAAGGACTGGGGCCATCTTCCACTGCTTTCCCAGGCCATAGCAGAGAACTGGATCAGAAGTGGAGTAGCCGGGACTCAAACCAACACCCATATAAGATACCAGTGTTGCAGGCAGTGGCTTTACCCACTACACCACAGCTTGGGCCTGTTTGGTTTGTTTTTTTAAAAACAGGAATTATGCCATACATATTTTATATCTCTAAGTTCTTAAGTTCAAATATTACTTATATGTGTTTGGGGCTTAACATGTCTGTGAGTTGATTTGGGATTTTTCAAAAAAAATTTACTTGAGAAAGTGAAAGTGTTCCCATCCACTGTTTCACTTCCCAAATGCCCACAACAGCCAGGGCTGGGCTGGGGCTGAAGCTGGGAACTGGGAATGCAATCGAGGTCTCCCATATTAGGTGACAGACTGAACTACTTGAACTTGTCACCTAATATGCAAGACCTCGAGCTTGAGCTACCTTGAACTATCACATGCTGCCTTCCAGTGGGTTTGCATTGGTAGGAAGCTGGAATCAGGAGCTGGAGCTAGGAATGGAACCCAGGTGCTCCAATATGTGACGAGTCCTAATTGGTGTTTTATCTTATAAGCTAAAAACCCACCCTGCGATTAGAATATTTTAAAAAGTTGAATTTCAGTTCTAGGACGATGTCTTAAGTATGTGGAAAAGAAAATTGCTAACATGCCCTAATTTATCTTTTTAAGAAAAATGGCCATGTTTTTCTCTACATTCAAAATTATTTTGTAATGAATGTGTTGACATTTGGATTTAAAAATGTATTTGGTTACCTGATTTTTCCTCTTCAGATCTATAACAAGGTGCGGACTGGAGAAAAAGTGAAAGTTGAACATGTGGTCAGTGTCCTGGAGAAGAAATATCCATATGTAGAAGTGAACAGCATTTTAGGAATTGATTCTGCTTACGATCAGAGTCGGAAGGTAGGAGATTCTTTGGTGCTTCTCATTTGGCTGCAACATTCTACTGTTCTTAGCTTCCCTCTGTTTTTTAAATAACGATCATTGTGATTAAGTGTGTCGGTACTTAACATTTAAAACTTTGGAAACCAGATCACTTTTTAGTGATTTTATTTTTGTGAAAATGTCATTGACTTTTAACATGCATCTTAACTGTACACTTGAAGAATTCTTTTTTCACAATGCAGTGGTAGTGTAATTCTCATTTCTATCTCAGGGAAGTGGGGGTAGGGACTGGTTCCAGGACATTCCGTTGATACTAACATCCTTGGATTCTCGAATCCCTTATATAAAATAGTATAGTCTGTGTATGTAAGCTGTGTATATTCTCTTATATACTTTTTGTTTTTTTAAGATTTATTTATTTATTTGAAATTCAGAATTAGTGGGAGAGACAGTTTTTCTACTTGCTAATTCACTCCCCAAAAGTCCACAATAACCAGGGCTGGGCCAGGAATACCAAATATTTGAGGGAATTCATGGAATATGTCATATTTTATATTTAGAACATGTTTAATTTTATCCTATGAGGGAAAAGTACAATAGCTTCTTCTTTGGGGTTGGATATGATAAGGAAAAGTATGTGCTTAAAAATTATTGAATAGAGTGGGCAAACTGGCGGAAAGGGTATTGGTATAGGTTTGATTCTGTGTAGAATGGAACGGACATATCACAGGGCAGGCTCCTCCATAGTTTACCCACACGTGGTATTTTCGCGATTTGTGCTGATTGGGGCCCTTCCCTGCACAAATAGAGCATTTATGTTTGAGCTGTTTAATTCCCTAGCTGTTTGAGTATAGGAACTCTCAAGGCCAGGATGTTGAGAAGATCCCAGAAGTCCTAACAAGCTAATGATGACGAAGAGTTTTTAAACTGCAAGGGATTTACCCCCACACAAGGAAGTCTAAGAAAGTACATTTGCTTGAAATGATGATTTGCTTTAGGACTACTTTTAATCAACATCATTGTACTTAGAAATATCTGTAGCTTTGTTACAAATCTGAGGCTGCGATATTTCTGTGATACTTGAAAGAAGTAATTATTTCTCAAAGAAAGCAATGCAATTAAAATTCAAACTGCAGGATCTGTAGGCTGCTGGGTATTTATTTGTATCTTTCAAAGCCAGTAAGATAATGGCATTAGGAAAAGTTCTAGCACACACATGCAGGCATTTTCTATTTGGCGTACTAACCCTGAGTCATTAATTTCAATTGCCACTTGTGAGTGGCTTAATATAAGACTTTATAATTAATGACTTTAAATTATATATCATTACTTAACATTTATAGTGATCTGTTGGTAGAAAATTTTCACATGTGGTTTTTAACTTTGTCTCTTTGGTAATTTGGTTGAATTCTGTTATTTGGTCCTGTAAACTATTTACAAGTGATAAAGAAGGAAGGTATGTAAAAGTCAAAACAATGTGCCATCTTCACAGAAAGCCAGTGTTACTTATTGTCATTTATAATTTTTTGTTATTTTATTTTGCTTTGTTTTCATTGGGTAAGAGGATGATTTTCAAATTAGGTTTAAATTTAAATTGAGGACATTTATGAAATAGTTGGGATTTCAAAGAGCAATTTAAAAATTTTAACAGTAATATAAGGAAATGGCTGGGACCAACCTAGAAGACCTCATTGCATTGCGGCTAAATCTGTGTCATCCTGTATTATCATGGTGAGATTGGACTAGACAGGAAGCAGTCTGTTACTGAGGACTGGTAGTATTTTGCCCAGGTGAAATCTTTTCTTCTTGTGCTGTCTAAAGAACAATTATAAACTATGCTGTGATTTTCAGAAAAGATTATTTACTAGGTGTTTATCAAGGATTTTTAAAATAGTCCTCTTTACATCTGATAACAGTTTTTACTTTGGAAACCTAGTCTGAAGAGCATCTCCAGTGTTTACAGTCAGGGAGAGCATCCATGTCTGGTACAGTCGCCAGTGTATTGCTCTGGCTTTTTTTTTTTTTTAAGATTTATTTTATTTATCTGAAAGAATTACACAGAGAGGTAGAGCCAGAGAAAGAGAGAGAGAGAGAAAGAGAGAGAGAGAGAGAGGTCTTCCATTCTGTTGGTTCACTCCCCAAATGACTGCACAGCAGACCTGAGCTGATCCGAGGCCAGAAGCTTCTTCTGGGTCTCCCACATGGGTGCAGGGGCCCAAGAACCTGGGCCATCAGAGGAGCAGCCGGGACTTGAACCAGCGCCCATATGGGATGCCGGCGCTGCAGTCTGGGGTTTTAACCTGCTGTGCCACAGCACCAGCGCCTGCCCTGGCATTTTCCTGCTGAGCAACCTCTTTTGTCCTTAGAAGGGCAGAGATTGGACTTAGTATATCTTAGAGCAAAGATGTTTTGTTTTTCACAGGTGCAGTTTTTTTGTTAGTGGTATGGGTTTAATTATTTCATCTCCAGCTTTCTGCTAGGGGCACTAATAATTTATGATAGTCTGTAGCTGTGCTGCCCATATGGTCGCTTTTAGCCACATGTGACTTCTTAAATAAAATCAATTAAAATTAAAGATTTAGTTGTCTATTCATAGTAACCTGATTCCAAGCACTCAGTTGCCATGTGGGATTATTGGTTATTCTACTAGATGGCACAGATGGAATTTTTCCATCACTGGAGAAAGTTCTATGGCACAGTGCTAACCATAGTACTTTTAACTCGTTCCTGGGAGCCTGGGCTGCACACACACCACACCACTTAATTTGCAAGGGTTTGTGGTTATATAAAAACTCAGTAAGATGTTAATTTGATTAATGCTGTCACTTTGTTTTTTTTCCTTAAAGAACTATCTTCAGTTATTTCTCCTTTACCATCACTTCTGTTAATTTTTCTTCCTTAGTACAAGCATGTACAAAAAGTGTATTATCTTAGCCGGCGCCGCGGCTCAATAGGCTAATCCTCCACCTTGCGGCGCCGGCACACTGGGTTCTAGTCCCGGTTGGGGCGCCGGATTCTGTCCCGGTTGCCCCTCTTCCAGGCCAGCTCTCTGCTATGGCCAGGGAGTGCAGTGGAGGATGGCCCAGGTGCTTGGGCCCTGCACCCCATGGGAGACCAGGAAAAGCACCTGGCTCCTGGCTCCTGCCATCGGATCAGCGCGGTGCGCCGGCTGCAGCGGCGGCCATTGGAGGGTGAACCAACGGCAAAAGGAAGACCTTTCTCTCTCTGTCTCTCTCTCTCACTGTCCACTCTGCCTGTCAAAAAAAAAAAAAAAAAAAAAAAAGTGTATTATCTTGTCTCATTTGTTTCATAAAGAACCAATACATGGTGTTTTGTGGGCCCTTGTGCTTTAGGAAGCAAGAGGCTACTATGAGCAGACTGGAGTCGGTCCGCTGCCTGTTGTTCTTTTCAATGGGATGCCCTTCGAAAGGGAGCAGCTCGATCCTGATGAGTTAGAAACCATCACAATGCACAAAATCCTGGAGACCACAAACTTCTTCCAAAGAGCGGTATACTTGGTAAGTGGCGATTCAAGGCTGAGTTTTAGAGAATAGTTTGCTTATGTTTTTGTAGTCTCTTGTAGTAGGCAATAGGATTCTTTAAGTATCATTGTTTATATATTGCCGTTAATAGTTGGTTAGATTCCTAGTACTATTATGATGAAAATAATCAAAAGAGTTCCGTTTATTGGAATTGAAGAGTTAATTTTAGATTTAAGATTAAATGTTTATTTTTAAAATATAAAAAGTTTATTTGTAAGGAATTTTGACTTTGGAAAGACTCATTATTTTTAATTTATATGTAAGTTCATGTATGTATAATTGTTGACATGTTAGTCACATTCCATGAAACTCAACCTTTAAATTATGCCATTTCATGGTTTTCAGTGAGAGTTACACGGAGTTGTGCAACTATCACCTCCAATTTGAGAACATTATTTGCACCTCTGAGCGAAACCTTGTGCTATAAATTTACTTTTAGTTCCCACCTGCAGCTGCCTTGGCGGGGCCAGACCAAATGATCTCGTGGCCTTATACGGCCCACAGGTTGCACATTCCCCACCCTTGTTAGAGGCCCACTATACATTACCTTATAGTATAAGCTGTCAGGTATGATATGACCGGCCCACCACAATTGACAAAGACATTCTTGTCACTGATTGATGCGGTTGCCTCCCAAGAACTAGTGCTCCAGCCGAATCATTACCTCCTGCCCCTTTCTTCTTCTGGAGATGATCATTTTTTATTTTTGGTTTTATCCCCAAGATTTATTGTATTTATTTGAAAGGCAGGGTTAGACATGGAGAGGGAGAGGGAGAGAGGAAGGGAGGAAGGGAGGGAGGGAGGGAGGGAGGGAGATAGAGAGATAGAGGAAGAGAGATTTTCTATCCATTGGTTCATTTCCCCAAATGGCTGCAGTAGGCAAGGCTGGGCCAGGCTGAAGCCAGGAGCCAGGAACTTCTTCCGAGTCTCTGATGTGGGTGCAGGGGCCCAAGCACTTGGAATGTATTCCACTGCTTTCCCAGGTACATTAATAGGGAGCTAGCTCTGAAGTGCAGCATCCAGAACTTGAACTGGTTCCCATATGGAATGCTGGGAATGCAGGCTGTGGCTTTACCTGCTTTGCTACAACACTGTCCCCCACCTTTTTTTTTTTTTTTTTTTAATATTTTGACACTTTAGATAATATAAAGTGACACCTGTAGAAATCAAATTCTTTACTATGGTTTTTTGTTGTTGCTTTTTGCTGTTGCAGCTCTAGCCTGTTGTTTATCATGTGTGTCCTCTGAAGTCTGCTTGTTTAGCCCACTGGCCATCTAATGAATAAACAAATTTCTTCAATATGTGATCCAGAAAGTTTCTGTTTTTCCCATGATTCTTTGTACTCATGTTGGGGCACACCTTCAGTATTCAGCTGGGTTGAATTCAGCCTTCAGTTCCTGCTCTCAGCTTCAAGGATAGAAGGGAAAGTTTGGGACCTTCTAAGATTTTTTTTCCTGGACATGCATCAGGGTATCATGCATGTGACACTTTAGACTCCAAAGAATGTGTCAGAAATCTCCAAAACCCCCTTTTTTATTTATTTATTTATTTTTTTGACAGGCAGAGTGGACAGTGAGAGAGACAGAGAGAAAGGTCTTCCTTTGCCGTTGGTTCACCCTCCAATGGCCACCGCGGCCGGCACACTGCGGACGGCGCACCGCGCTGATCCGATGGCAGGAGCCAGGAGCCAGGTGCTTTTCCTGGTCTCCCATGGGGTGCAGGGCCCAAGCACCTGGGCCATCCTCCACTGCATTCCCTGGCCACAGCAGAGAGTGCTGCGGCCGGCGCACCGCGCTGATCCGATGGCAGGAGCCAGGAGCCAGGTGCTTTTCCTGGTCTCCCATGGGGTGCAGGGCCCAAGCACCTGGGCCATCCTCCACTGCACTCCCTGGCCACAGCAGAGAGCTGGCCTGGAAGAGGGGCAAGCGGGACAGAATCCGGCGCCCTGACCGGGACTAGAACACGGTGTGCCGGCGCCGCTAGGTGGAGGATTAGCCTAGTGAGCCGCAGCGCCGGCCCCAAAACCCCTTTTGAACATCTCATTTCTCATCTTTTTCTTTGACATTGTTTTGATCAATGCCATGTTAGCCTAGGGAAACCCTTTTAGAAATACAACCATTTCTATAATAAGTTGAACGGAAGGGAAGAATAGCAAAAATGATTTCATTTTCTCTCAGTGTAACTCTTGACTCTAGACATGGATCCCTAAGGTTTAAAGAGTCTGGAATGATTTTTATTATACAATATATGAATTGACTGAGAGAAGACCTTTTGCTTTCTTCTCTAGAAAGAAGCTAACTGTGAGTAGGCCCGCGCCGCGGCTCACTAGGCTAATCCTCCGCCTAGCGGCGCCGGCACACCAGGTTCTAGTCCCGGTTGGGGCACTGAATTCTGTCCCGGTTGCCCCTCTTCCAGGCCAGCTCTCTGCTGTGGCCAGGGAGTGCAGTGGAGGATGGCCCAGGTGCTTGGGCCCTGCACCCCATGGGAGACCAGGAAAAGCACCTGGCTCCTGGCTCCTGCCATCGGATCAGCGTGGTGCGCCGGCCACAGCGCGCTGGCCGCGGCGGCCATTGGAGGGTGAACCAACGGCAAAGGAAGACCTTTCTCTCTGTCTCTCTCTCTCACTGTCCACTCTGCCTGTCAAAAAAAAAAAATTAAAAAAAAAATTAAAAAAAAAAAAGAAGCTAACTGTGAGTAGATCTCGGTATACATTACTGCTTATTTTTGTTCTTAACTAGTTTGTAGAGCTTGCTCACTTCTGGGGAAACAGTGCTGTGTGACAGACCAAATGAGCATGGATTTGTGGTTAATATTCGCTTTGTATTAGCTCTGTGACTTCAGTGTCTCAACTTCTTGATCCTCAGAATGAATGTCAGTAACACCTGTCTTGATAGATACACTGTACATAAAACATCCAGCTATGTGCTTGGTAATGACAGGGACCTACAACATGATAACTTCTATCCTTAGCTGTTATCAACGTAATGAAAGTTAAGTTTTTATTCCTGATGAATTATTATTGAACAAATATGCTCAGTGCCTCTCCTTCCATTTCTTTCTTTCTTTCTTTTTTCTTTCCTATAGGGTGAACTGTCCCACGATCAAGATGTGGTAGAATATATCATGAATCAGCCAAATGTTGTTCCTCGAATCAATTCTAGGATTTTGACAGCTCAGCGAGTGTACCTGGATTTAACAGCAAGTAGTAAGGAGCATTTCAGAAACAACTTTGGGCTTTTTCTGATTTATGCTTCAAAATCTCTGCATTTATTAGATTGTGATATTCAGAAGGTAATGCCAGAGTGTGACAATCTTTTTTTTTTAAATTAAGATTTCTTTATTTATTTGAAAGAGTATACAGAGAGAGAAGGAGAGGCAGAGAGAGAGAGATCTTCCATTCGCTGGTTCACTCCCCAATTGGCTGCAACAGCCGGAGCTGTACCGATGCAAAGCCTGGAGCCAGGAGCTTCCTCTGGATCTCCCCCATGGGTGCAGGGGCCCAAGGACTTGGACCATCTTCTACTGCTTTCCTAGGCCATAGCAGAGAGCTGGATTGGAAGTGGAGCAACCAGGTTTTGAACTGGCCCCCATATTGGTTGCTGGCACTTCAGGCCAGGGCTTTAACCCACTGCGCCATAGCGCTGGCCCCAAGACAATCTTATAAACTTGTTTCCTCTTGAGCTCTTAAGATGGGTTTCTTTTTTAAAAAGAGATTTATTTATTTATTTGAAAGGCAGAGTAAGAGACAGAGACAGAGGTCTTCCATCTACTGTATCACCCTCTAACTGGCTAGTATATGCTGGAGCTGGCCCAAGTTGAAACCATGAGCTTCATCCTGGTCTCCTATGGGGATGGCCGGGGCCTAGATACCTGGGCCATCTTCTGCTTTCCCAGATGCATTAGCAAGAAGATGAATTGGAAGTATAACAGCCAGGACTTCAACTGGCACTCTGATATGGGATTCTGACATCACAGGCAACAGCTTAACCTGCAGTGATACAACATTGACTGCTTAGCAAGGTCTTAAGGCTCATTCATATTGTTGCCTATATGGATATTTCATTCCTTTTAATGGCTGATTAATAATACATTAGATAGTCCACACATCTCTACTCTTTTTGTGGGAGACATTTGAGTGTTTTCCACTAAGAATACCTTTTAAGAACTAAAAGTGTGGGGCCAGTGCAGAGGCATAGCCGGTAAAGCTGCCGCCTGCAGTGTTGGCATCCCATATGGGCGCTGGTTAGAGTCCCGGCTGCTGCACTTATGATCCAGCTCTCTGCTATGGCTTGGGAAAGCGGTAGAAGATGGCCCAAGTCCTTGGGCCCCTGAACCCACTTGGGAGACCTGGAGGAAGCTCCTGGCTCCTGGCTTCGGATTGGTGCAGCTCCAGTCATTGCAGCCAACTGGAGAGTGAACCAGTGATGGAAGACCTCACTCTCTCTCTGTCTCTCCTTTTCTCTCTGTGTAACTCTGACTTTCAAATAAAGAAAGAAATCTTGGGAAAAAAAAAGAACTAGAAGTGTGAAGCCTGGGTGCAGTTTGTTTCTTATGAATTCCATTGAGACTCTGATGGTCACTTCTGCAAACTCCTGGAAATAAGGTGGAGCTGTCATCACTTGTCCATGGATCACTTTGGAGAAGGAAAATATGTATAATGGTGAAGTCACAACAGTATATTTGTTGCTATAGTTAAGTATAATGACATAAACATCTCCTTATAGTTGTTACTTCATAGTACTATTTTTAATCTACCTGCAACCTAATTTCTTTTTTTTAAAGAAAAAAATCTGTTTTTATATTGCTTACACCTATATAGAATTCAGATTTTATTTTTTAATGTATATTCTTTTTTTAAAGATTTATTTATTTATTTGAAAGGCAGAGTTACAGAGAAGCAGAGGCAAAGAGAGAGAGAGAGAAGTCTTCCATCCACTGGGTCACTCCCCAAATGGCTGCAATGGCTGGAGCTGTGCCGATCCGAAGCCACGAGCCAGGAGCTTCTTCCAGGTTTCCCACACCAAGTGCAGGGACCCGAGGACTTGGGGCATCGTCTGCTTTCCTAGGCCATATGCAGAGAGCTGGATCAGAAATGGAGCAGCCGGGACTTAACTGGCACCCATATGGGATGTCAGCACTATAGGCAATGGCTTTAACTGCTACAGCACAGCACCGGCCCCAAAACTGAATTTCTTTAGGCCAGGAAAAATATTTTTATGTTTTTGTGTATATAAGCACATAAACATACACAGAAAAAATATAAATATAAATGCAAATATATGCTTAGATTTGAAAAAGAAATACTTAGAATACTAAATTATTTCTTCACAGCTGGCCTTTGGCTTTTTATCATTAGTCTTTCTAAAGCAAGGGAAGGGGTATTATTACTCTTTGTCCTAAGTTTTTGTTGTTTTCATCATTTTAAGTTGAACAGGCAGGGTAGTCTTTGTAATATACGTGAATAAAGAGCAGCCGGTGTTGCAGTAGTGAGCAGTGAAGCAGGGATGGAGGCTGTGAGCTGAACCTGGTGCGTTTGCCAGTGAGGAGCGGCTTTCACTCTCCTGACTGAGTGGTGCTAGCACCATCACCCAGGCGTCTTGGACTTCTGCCATCTGGAACCTTTCTGGAAGGATACTGATTTTTTAAAACCATGATGCCATCTCTTCTCCACCACATGATGTTATGGTCAGATAGTGACTAAAAGGATGGGAGGTACTGCATGTGCAAGGTGCATCATTGGGTAAAAGGATAAATGGTTGGGGCCGGCACTATGGCACAGTGGGTTAACGCCCTGGCCTGAAGCACCAGCATCCCTTATGGGCACCGGTTCTAGTCCTGGCTGCTCCTCTTCCAATCCAGCTCTCTACTGTGGCCTGGGAAGGCAGTAGAAGATGGTCCAGGTCCTTGGGCCCCTGTACCCACGTGGGAGTAATAAATGTTTTAAAAACCCACAAATCTAATAAATAACATAAATATCTCACATAACGATCATCCATTCCTATCACTTCACAACTGAAGAATAATCTCCTAAGGTAAAGTGACAGAAAGCAAGATCTTCCAACCACTGGCTCACAACCCAAATGCCTGAAAGAGCCAGGAGCCAGGAATTTACTGAGTCTCCCACATGAGTGGCAGGAACCCAGGCACTTGGGCCATTACTCTCTGCATCCCAGGTATATGAAGAGGAAGCAGGAGAGATCTGGAAGAAGCTCCTGGCTCCTGGCTTCAGATCGGCACAGCTCCGGCCATCGTGGCCATCTGGGGAGTGAACCAATGGATGGAAGACCTCTCTCTCTGTCTCTACCTCTTTCTGTAACTCTGTCTTTCAAATAAATAAAATAAAATCTTAAAAAAAAAAAGATAAATGGTTAAGCAGATACACAGATTAGTAGATGGATGTGTAGGCACATGTGCTTAGCAGACAATGACAAGAACAGTAGCATGTGGTTTGGGGTGTAATGGCTTAAGATTGGTGAGATTGCTGGAGGCAGGAGGTTAATGGTCCTAGACTAGAGAGACTATTTTGTAGCTAGGAAGAAATTACTGGAGAGTTCAGCAAGGGGATGATGATGAAACTGGAGTTTTAACAACAGTAATCTGGGGGGAGATGATTGATAAGAGTATTGGAGAAGATTATGTATGTATTGGAGAAGATCCATATCTAAAAATAGTAAAAATGTCCTTTATTTCTGTTAAGGGTAAAAAAATGTTATTTTGGAGGCTGATATTTTAGTGTAGCAAGTTAAACCGATGCTTGAGACTCCTGCAACCCACATCAGAGTATGAATTTGTGTCCCAGTTACTCTGTTTCCCATCCTGCTTCCTCTTCATATACCTGGGATGCAGAGAGTAATGGCCCAAGTGCCTGGGTTCCTGCCACTCATGTGGGAGACTCAGTAAATTCCTGGCTCCTGGCTCTTTCAGGCATTTGGGTTGTGAGCCAGTGGTTGGAAGATCTTGCTTTCTGTCACTTTACCTTAGGAGATTATTCTTCAGTTGTGAAGTGATAGGAATGGATGATCGTTATGTGAGATATTTATGTTATTTATTAGATTTGTGGGTTTTTAAAACATTTATTACTATAAAGAGAATAGCTATTTCATGTACTTCATAGATATAATTCTAAGAAAACTTTGTGTTTTACGGTGATTAATGGAGTAGGAAGTCATATTCCAATAAACACAGAACATAAGATATCTCACTCATCTATTTTATTTTTTTTTTAATATTTATTTCATTTATTTGAAAGAGGGAAAGAGAGAGAGAGAGAGAGGTCTTGCATCTGCTGGTTCACTTCCCAAATTACTGCAGTGGCCAGAGCTGAGCTGATCTGAGGCCAGGAGCTTCTTCTGGGTCTCCCACACGGTTGCAGGGGCCCAAGGCCTTGGACCATCTTCTACTGATTTCCCAGGCCATCGCAGAGAGCTGGATTGGAAATCGAGCTGCCCAGATGTGAATCGGTGCCCATATGATGAGGGATGCCGACGCTGCCAGCCGTGGCTTTAACCTGCTGCACCACAGCACCAGCCCCTCACTCATGCATTTCTTAAAAAAATTATTTGAAAGACACAATAGCAAGAGGGAGAGGGATCTTCCATTTGCTGGTTCACTTCCCAAGTGACTGCATTGGCCAGAGCTGGGCTGTGCTGGAGCCAGGAGCCTGGAATTCTACCTGTGTCTCCCATGTATGTGGCAGGGACCCAAGTATTTGGGACATTTATCCACTGCTTTCCCAGGCACATTAGCAGGGAGCTAGATCAGAAGAGAAGCAGCTGGGGCCCCAAACCAGCACTCTGATGTAGGATGCCAGTGTAACAAGTGGCATCTTAACCTGCTTACCTCAATGCCAGCCTCACTCCTGCATTTTTATATATCTTAATTTATGGTTAAGTGAACTCAGCAGCTGAAAACATTAGACTGAAACAAAGCCTATTAGTTATATAAGTTTCAATTTTTTTTCTTCCTAGATAACTTCTTTGTGGATGATTATGCTAGATTTACTGTCTTGGATTCCCAAGGAAAGAGTGCTGCAATAGCCAATAGTATGAACTATCTGACAAAGAAAGGTAATTTATTTGGGGCTTATCTTAGATTTGACTTTTTTTTTTTGTACTTACAAATATGTTAATGTCTGTTGGGGAAAGAAAAATTCTTTAATTTCTTTTATTTTTGCAATGCTTTGAGCTCAGAAAATACTTGTTTAAAATTTAATTCTTTATAATAATGTTTAGAATCACTGTATAAATGTTACATTAGCTATTCAACTCAAAAAGAGAAATCCTGCATTGGCTCAGCATGGAAAACATTTGCAATGTAAAATTGGGCTGATGGGTTGAAAATGGGTTTGACTTGCCTCTTTAGTGGCAATATAGAGTTCATTTCATTTCTTGTTAGGGTTTATAAGATAAAGTGGGCTCTAGAAAGCTTGGTGCAATTTTTCAAGCTGATTTTATATGAAATTATGCAGTTAGGTTATGATGCTATCAAATAATGCCCTTTCAATGGCAGACAGGTTCTTTGTACTCATGCTTACTTCCTTTCAAAGGCACACAGGCTGTCAGGTTAGGAAGTTGTTTGCATCTGGGCTGTAGTCTTCTCCTGGAGAGGACGTTTGGCTTCCCAGAAACATGGAAGAACAATTTCTCCAGTTGGTTCCTCAAAGACATTGTTTCTAAGGGGTACTGGAGTAGTGAGGTAACATTGATGGGACCGAGGAGCAGGCAGAAGCACAGCTCATGTTTAAACTTTTGACTCCTTTGGTAGGCATTAATTACAGAAATGACATTTTCTTTTCTTCTACTCTTTTTCCTTTACCTTGTGCAGGAATGTCCTCCAAGGAAATTTATGGTAACTTAAAACTTTAGAATGTTCTATTCTTTTTCTTAATTATCTTACTTGGTTTCAGGCACAATTGTTATTCAAAATTTATTGACACTTGATTGTAATGTTTCTGGAACCTGTGGGTAACAGTACACTAAATCAATGCAGTTATCTTTTGTATAATTGCCTGCAAAGAATTATATTTCAAAAAGTTAAATTAATATAGTTAATGATTATCATATGTTACCTACATTTTCAAACACTCTTTTTCACCTGTATGCTAACAGATGCCCAGACCATAGTAGCATTAATCAGTGCATGTTCCAAGCCACTTGGAAGCTTATCCCCTTTTCCTTTTGGTAGAGAAGCTTCACTGCTTTCACTTTGTATCATTATTAAGCTTTCGTTGTCCTTTTTTTTTTTTTGTTTTTTGTTTTTTGCATGGTTTTCGGAAATCACTTAGTTTAACAACAACGTTGAAATATAGGATGTGTGTTTATCCTCCAACTCAGTTTGTTGTTCCTCTTTTTCTACAGATGAGTCCTTTATTAGGCCAGTGACTTTCTGGGTTGTTGGGGATTTTGATAGCTCCTCTGGACGGCAATTACTGTATGATGCTATTAAACATCAGGCAAGTATCTACACTGCATTCTGTGTTTCTGTTTGCATCCCTGGTTGTCCTTATGGGCATCTCTGTGCTGGTGGGATTGTTCTGGTGTGACATGGCGGTCCTGTTTTCTTAGTGCTTGAGGGAAACGAGCATTGTTTCTTCAGAGGTTTGCCAGCTTGTGAGGAAAGGGTTGCTTAAGGGAATCGGTTCTTTTAGGGCAAAACAGAGAGATATCCTCAGCACAGACAGGTTTGCATTGTGTTACTGTTCACGTGCTGCAGAGATGCTGCAATGACTGTGTTGCACGTTGTAGGAAGACATGAGGGGGCTGAAAGTGGGGGCAGCACCTGGCAGGCACAGGTGATGTGTGAATCTCAGGAGATCTAGGCATGAAGACGAGTACACTCAAGATGCTCTGGCAGATACGCTGCACATGACTAATAAGTTTGGGGCAAATGGCAATGGCAAGTGGCCGAGAAGAAATGGATTCTTATTGAGAGTGTTGTTGTCAGAGAGCGACACATCAAAATTCTTAGTCCTGGGGCTGGCCACAGCTTGCGATCACATATGGATGCCAGTTTGAATCTAGGCTGTTCCACTTCTGATACAGCTCCTTGCTGGGAAAAGCAGCAGAAGATGGCCTAAATGCCTGGGCCCTTAGCTCAGCTCTGGCAGTTGCAGCCATTTGGGGAGTGATCCAGTGGGTAGAAGATCTCTCTGTCTTTCCCTCTCTTGCTGTAACTCTGAGTTTCAAATAAATAAATAAATCTTAAAAAAAAATTCTTGATCCTGAACATTTTATTTTCCAGCATCATCCAAACTATGCAGCCCACTATTTCTTCTCTCTGCTCTGTCCTGCAGACCCTTACCGAACTTAGGAATACCCTTAGTTAATAGCCTTAGTGATTTCATTCTCAACTAATGTGTCAAGTGCCTTACTTTTTAAAAGATTTATTAATTTATTTGAGAGGCAGAGTTAGAGAGAGAGAGAGATCTTCCATCTGTTGGTTCACTCCCCATATGGCTGCAATGGCCAGGGCTGGGCCAGGCCGAGGCCAAGAGAAAAGAGCCAGGATTTTCTTATGGGTCTCTCACGTGGGTAGGAGGGGCCCACACACTTGGCCATCTCCCATTGCTTTTCCAGGCAATTAGCAGGGAGGTGGAATAGAAGTAGAGCAGGAGTTGGTGTTGTGGTGTAGTGGGTAAGGCCTCCGCCTGCACTACAGGAATCCCTGTGGGCACCGGTTCGATTCCCAGCTGCTCCATTTTCGATCCGGCTCTCTGCTGTGGCTGGGAGATTAGTAGAAGATGCCCCAAGTCTTTGGGCTCCTGCATCCACGTGGAAGACCCAGAGGAAGCACCAGGCTCCTGGCTTTGGATCGGCCCAGCTCTGGCCGTTGTAGCCATTTGAGGAGTGAACCAGTGGATGGAGGACCTCTCTCTCTCTGGCTCTGCCTCTTGCTCTCTGTAACTCTGCCTTTCAAATAAAGAAATCTTTTTTATAAAAAATAAAAAGAAGAAGAAGAAGAAGAAGAAGAAGAAGAAGTGGAGAAGGAGCAGATGGGACACAAACTAGTAGCTACCCATATGGAATGCTGGTATCTCAGGTGGCGGCTTTACATGCTATGCCACAATGCCAGACCCTGAAGAAAATATTTTAACTGAAGGGATATATAGGTACACAGGAAATGCACAAACCATAAGACAGTGTCACAGAGTAAACCTACTGATGTGAGCACCAGCAGGTCAAGAAGTGGAATATCAAATTCCCGAAAGTCCTTCCGTGTTACTACCCCTTCCCTCTCCTCACATCTTGGAATAAGCTTGCCTGCTGTTTACTTTATTGGCATGGAATCTTATAATATGTATTTGCTTGAATTTGTGTTCTTTGTTCAACATTTTGTGAGCTTTATCCATGTTGTTTTAAGTGGTGATATTTAGTTCTTTTTCATGGTATATCTTATAGCTGAACCACAGAGTTTTATTTAATTTAATTGAGGGGCATTTGGATTATTTTTAATTGGTACTGTTATAAAGAATGCTGCCATGAATATTCTCACACATGTCCTGTGATGTACATAGAAGTATAAATTTCTCTTACTTATGCAATAAGTTCATGGAAAATGGAATTAAAAGTTATGTTTATTTCAGTACAAAAATTCTGATGCCCATGCACAGAGGGGTCTTCAAAAAGTTCATTGAAAATGTATGTTATGAAAAAGCTGCATGGATGTCAGTATTTTCGCATAAAAATAAGCTATCTTTAAAAATATGTATTTATTTGTTTGAAAGGCTAAGAAGCCAGTGTTGTGGCATAGTAGATTAAGCCTCCACATGCAGTGCCTACCTCCTATATAGATGCCAATTGCTCCATTTCTGGTTCAGTTCCCTGCTGGTGTGCCTGGGAAAACAGTGAAGTATGGCCCAAGTTCTTGGGCCCCTGTACCCCTGTAGGCGACCCAGAAGAAGCTCCTGGCTTCAGATTGGCCCAGCTCTAGCCATTACAGCCATCTTGGGAGTGAGCCAGAGGATGGAAGAACTCTCTCTCTGTCTATCCCTCTCTCTGTAACTCTGCCTCTCAAATAAATAGATAAATCTTTCAGAGAGAGAGAGAAAGAGGAAGACAGGAAGGAAGGAGAATAATGATTGACCTTCATCCACTGGTTCACTCCCCAAATGGCCATAACAGTCAGGGTTGCTCCAGACCAAAACCAGGAGCCTAGAACTTTATTTAGATCACATGGGTGGCAGAGGCCCAAGACCTTGGGCTGTCTTTGCTGCCTTCCCAGGCACCTTAGAAGGGAGCTGGATTAGAAATGGGGCAGCCAGGACTCAAACCTGCTCTGATATCAGATTCCAGTGTCACCAAGTTGTGGCTTAACTTACTGTGCCACAGTGCCTACCCTGTAAGCTTGTCTCTTTGTTCGACTTTTCCATGAATGTTTTGAAGTACTGCCATATTCACTTCTTTGGTTTGATAGGTTCCAGACATCTTTTCCCACAGGGATTCCTGCCTTTGCAAGGGAGAGATTCATTTGTACAAAGAATCTAGAAAGGCCATGTGAATCAGGAAGGGTTTGAGCAGACCCTGAAGGATGGTTTCAAGTTAAGGAAGAAAAGATGGAGTATAAGGCGGGGTTTGCACGCCATTGTGGGGCAAGAATGTAACCGATGTCTGTGCTGCTTTTGAAGTTTTAAACATTTGCCATATAATTCTTTATTTCCCACTTTGCAAATAGAAATCCAGTAACAATGTAAGGATAAGCATGATCAATAATCCAAGTGCAGAGATAACTTATAAGGACACTCAGATCTCCAGAGCAATCTGGGCAGCCCTCCAAACGCAGACCTCCAATGTGGCCAAGAACTTCATCACCAAAATGGCCAAGCAAGAGACTGCAGAGGCTCTGGCCGCTGGAGCTGATATCAAGGAGTTCTCCGTTGGGGTAAGTCAGGCTCCGTGCATTTCACAAGGCTGCCCCCCCACCCCCCATCCTGTACTTTGCCATAAAAGTTAACCCCCGTGGGACATTTCCCATTCACAATCCAGAGTCCCAGGATTTTGCCTTGTTTTTAATTTGGAAGATCTTTCCAAGAAATAATTCTATCACATTTTAAACTTGCCTGTGTTTCAAGATGTGCATGATAAAAGTTTTTCTGTGTACAAAGCCATTTGTTCTGCACAGTTTTTTAAAGATAGGCAATGTTTTGATTGGTTTATAGAGCACAAGAGTGAAGTTTGAGCCACTTAAAAGTTGGAGCTCTTTTTAATTTAATTACATATTTACTTATTTGTTTGAAATGCAGAGTTACAGAGAGGCAGAGGCAGAGAGAAATATTCCATCTGCTGGTCGCAATGGCCAGAGCTAGGCCAATCTGAAGCCAGGAGCCAGGAGCTTCTTCCAGGTCTCCTATGTGAGTGTGGGGCCCCAAGGACTTGGGCCATCTTCTACTGCTTTCCTAGGTCATAGCAGAGAGCTGGATCAGAAGTGATTTAACTGGGTCTCATATCAGTGCCCATAAGAGATGCCAGCACTACAAGCAGCGGCTTTACCCGCTGTGCCACACTGCCAGCCCTGCTTGGGTGCTCTTGATGTGTTTCCAGTATAAACCCAAATTCATTTATGTAATTGTACTTTCTGAGAGTGTTTTAATTTTTTATAATTTGAAAATTTCATATAAAATAATGTGTATACATGAAATTTCAGTTATAAAAAATAGTTGTCACTTGAAATTAGCAAGATTTAAAATGTAGAATGGGGCAGGTGTCTGGCACAGCCATTGAGAAGGCTACTTCTGAGTACTTGGGTCCAATTCCTGGCCCTGCTTCTGCTTCCAGCTTCCTGCCAGTGCACGGCCTGGGAAGCAGGGGTCATAGCTCAAGTACTTGTTTCCCTGTCAAGTACTTGGGAGGAGACCTGGATTCCTGGCTCCAGCTTCAGCCTGGCCCAGGTCCAGCTGTTGAAGTCATATGGGGAGCGAACAAGAAGATGGGGGCTCCTTATCTGACTGTCTCTGCCTTTCAAATAAACAGTTTTTAAAAATAAAATGCAGCGGCCGGTGCTGCGGCTCACTTGGCTAATCTTCCGCCTGCGGTGCCAGCACCCTGGTTCTAGTCCCAGTTGGGGCACCGGTTTCTAGTTCCTGTTGCTTCTCTTGCGGGCCAGCTCTCTGCTGTGGCCCAGGAAGGCAGTGGAGGATGGCCCAAGTGCTTGGGCCCTGTACCCGCATGGGAGACCAGGAGGAAGCACCTGGCTCCTGGCTTTGGATCGGCGCAGCGTGCCGACCGTGGCAGCCATTGTGGGGGAACCAGCGGAAAAGAAAGACCTTTCTCTCTCTCTCTCTCTCTAACTCTAACTCTGCCTGTCCAAAATAATAATAATAAAAATAAAATTAAAATAAAATGCAGAATACAGATATTCTTGAAGAATTGTCTGCCAGTTGAACAAGTTACATGAGAAAATGGGAATAAGAAACAAGCAGTTTTATAAGGGGGAGAGGAGGTGCAGATGGAGAATTGAGACATCGTGATGTTGACTGTGAACGTTAGTAATTAGTTTCCAATAAAAGTACAGTTTATGATGTATTCATTATTATTATTCATTCTTAAGGTTTGCTTAATAACAGCTACTTTCCCTTAATAACCATTGCTTTCCCAGGGCATGGATTTCGGTCTTTTCAAAGAGGTCTTTGAGTCTTCCAAGCTGGATTTCATTTTGTCTCATGCCATGTACTGCAAGGATGTTCTGAAGCTGAAGAAGGGACAGAGGGCGGTGATCAGCAATGGCAGGGTGAGCATTTGTCAGGCTGAAACACACTTGACTTCACTTAGGTCCATGAACAGTCTTTGCAGAACTGTCCTCAGAAGCTAGTAGACTGTTCAAACAGAGATGATTAGGGCTTACCATGCATCAGTGATGTGGCTGCCCTTTATTTCCATGGAAGTATGCTTTTGACATCAGTGACCTTGTGTGGAGCCTTCCTGGTGTTGTGGGAGGTGGTGAGTGTGGTGGCTTTCAGGACAGAAGTCAATCTGACCTTTGACACATAAAGGAGTTTTTTTTTTTGTTTATATTCAGTGAGAATGAATGAAAACTACATTACTAGCATATTTTATGTCAAATTTATCACTGTAAAAATAATGTGAAGTGGATAAGCCTACCTTCTACGTAAGAGATTGATCAGTAAACAAACAGCTGTGAGTTGGTTAAGGCTTTATGTTTTGATTTTTCATTAATTTCATTGAGACATATACACTTGTCTTGGGTCCTTCAGGAGATTTGGGTTCTGGGAGAGACCACAAAGGGCTGCTGGTTGCAGCTGGTGCAGATGCTCTTCACACTGACTGTCTGCTCTTTTGTCCCAGATCATTGGGCCACTGGAAGATAATGAGCTCTTTAATCAGGATGATTTTCACCTCCTAGAAAATATCATCTTAAAAACTTCAGGACAAAAGATAAAATCACACATTCAACAGCTTCGAGTAGAAGAAGATGTGTAAGTTTTGCTGTAGGGGACATTAATTAGTTCTTCCCCAGTTGATTATATAAATTGGACTTTCCTCATTGGCAAAAGGTGGGACTATATGTGGTCACATTCACTGTCTATTCCAGGAAATTTTATTTCTGTAATAACATTAGCTCTTCCAGTTTTAATTTGTTCCTATTGAAACAAGCTGATTTACTTAGAAGGCTGCTATTTAAAGAACTGAATTATTTCTCTCCATTTTAATTAATTTTTTAATTTCGGTTCTGGAAAATTTCAAGCTTATGCAAAAGGGAGGGGCCAGTTTATTTTTTATATGGGACACTTACATAAGGACAGACTTTTGTTGGTCATCTGTTTAGTTATTCTTCAATTTAATTTTGTTCAGGAAAGGGAAGTCAAGTTAAGCACTTCCTTTTCTTCACTTACCAAAGCAGAATACTGAATTGTTTCCCTTGTATCCTCCAAAGGTGATGATGATATTTGGTTACTTTCATTTTTTAATCTTAATTATTTAAGTAATTTTATTAGCTAATATATTTTAGTGTTTTATTTCTCTGGCTGCACAAAAGTGGCCTGAGTGGACTGGGTCCCTACTGGGTATTTAGGGCTCATAAGTCATATGTTCCTAGTTTCTGTGTTAGACATCAAATGAGGTATATAGTTGGAGGATATAGTTCTATGTGTGGTGTTTTGAGGCACTGTTATACTTTTTCCCTCAGTGGCTGTCCCATTTTACATCCCCATCAACAGTGTCCAAGAGTTCCGGTTTCTCTATATGCTCACCAGTGCATGTTGTTTTGTCTTTCAGGTTTTTGTTCGCCATAGCCATAGTCAAGGGTGGGAAGTAGTATCTCCCTATGGTTTGATTTGCACTTTCCCACTGAGTGGTGTTGAGCATCTTTTCGTATGCACATTGGCCATTTGTCTATCTTTGGGAAAATATCTATTGAATTACTTCACTCATTTTTAATTGTGTTGTTGAGGTGTAGATATTCTTTGTATAGTCTGGATCTTGAAGATTCCTTATCAGATACTTGCTTTGCAAATATTTTCTCTCATTCTCTCAGTTGCTTTTTTGCTCTCTATAAAATGTCCTTGGCTACATGGATGGGAGTTAACAAGATTTCAAAGTTCTGCTAGATTGTTTCCTTCAATTTTTTCTTTTCTTTTTTTTTTTTTTTAAGACTTTATTTATTTATTTATTTATTTGAGAGGCAGAGTTACGGAGAGGGAGAGGGAGAGACAGAAAGGTCTTCCATCTGCTGGTTCACTCCCAACAGCCGAAGCTGAGCCTATCTGAAGCCAGGATCCAGCTTCCTCCAGGTCTCCCATGTGAGTGCAGGGGCCCAAGCACTTGGATCATCCTCCACTGCTTTTCGAAGCTATAAGCGGAGAGCTGGATCGCAAGAGGTCACAAACCAGTGCCCATATGGGATGCTGGTGTCATGGGCGGAGGTTTAGCCCACTACAGCACAGTGCTTGCCCCTTGGCTTTTTCATATATCATCATGGTGTATTGGTCAAGATGGGTGTGTTAGTGAAGCGTTGACTTTGATGGCTGCCTAAACACTCCCTTTGCCAAGTCTCATGTAATACAAGAGGAAATCTTTCCACCTCTGCCAGTACTACAGTTACTGATGAGATTTCTGCCTTCCTCAGTGGTTCTTAAGTGGTTCCAGGCCCATGCCCTGGCCTACTGGCTGCCCCCTTTCTGCTGACCAGGAAGCAAACCATGTCTCAGGCATAGTCTTGGGTTAGTGTCTCGGACCACTGGAGGCTTTCTGGGAGCTGCTTGGAGTCGTTATGCCTTAATACTTGCTAGACCATGCTTGCAAGACTTACCCTTTGCTAGTCAGAATTGGTCTGGATCTGTCCTGGGTAGTTTAGGGAAATAAGATAGTTATGGGACTGCCGAAAGATTGATGCTAAAACTCTTTAGCTTCTCGGAATTTTCTTGCCTTCTTAGAGCTTTTGTTAGTGCCAGGGCTGCTCCACCTTGGAGTGACACCCACCTCTTTGCCCCCATTTCCCTTTTGTAGCCACCACTTTTCATTCCTCATCCAGTCCTCCAGCTCTATGCCTGTGCTCAACTTTCTGAAGCTTGGTTACATGTTCTTTGATGTTCTGTTATGTGTCTTATGGCCATGTTGACACATCACAGGAAGCAAATGACCTGGATTATATGTTTTCAAAATTAGCATGGAGAAGATCAACCAAAGGAAGTAACTTGATGTAATTGTTTGGTGTTGAAAGATAAAAAGAATAAGCCTGATTACTCTTCACATATAATCACAAATGCTCTTAAAAATATTTATTTGAAAGACAGCATTATAGAGAGAAGGGGAGATGGAGAGAAAAATCTTCCATCGGCTGGTTCACTCCCTAAATGGCCGTAACAGCCAGGGCTGTGCCAGACCGAAGCCAGGAGCTTTATCCAGGTCTTCAATGCAGGTGCAGGGGCCTGAGGACTTAGGCCATCCTCCGCTTCTTTCCCAGGTGCATTAGCAGGGAGCTGTAATGGAAGTGGAGCAGCCAAGACTCAAACTGGTGCCTATATGGGATGCCAGCACTGCAGGTGGTGGCACAGTGCTGGCCCACAAATGCTCTTTTTAAAAAAATGTTTTTAAAGGTTTATTTATTTATTTGAAAGGCAGAGTAAAGAGGGGCAGAGACAGACAGTACCATCTTCTGGTTTAGTCCCCAAATGTCTGCAGTGGCTGGAGCTGGGGCTGGGTTGAAGCCAGGAGTCAGAAACTCCATCAGGTCTCCCATATGGGTGGCAGGGACCCAAGCACTTAGACCATCTTCTGCTGCTTTCCCAGGTGCATTAGCCGGGAGCTGAATGAGAAGTGAAGCAGCTGGGACTTAAACTGGCACTCATGGGATGCTAGCATGGCAGGTGGTGGCTTAACCTGCTTCACCATAATGCCAGCCCCTGAAGTACTGTTGTAAAATTCTTATTTGGGATGTTGTCTTTGGTTCTACAAGTTAGAGCATTGCTTTCAGGTTCATAATTTAGTTCAAGTTCTACCTGGGTTAATGGGAAG
Organism: Oryctolagus cuniculus; assembly: GCF_964237555.1. Lineage (NCBI taxonomy): Eukaryota > Metazoa > Chordata > Mammalia > Lagomorpha > Leporidae > Oryctolagus > Oryctolagus cuniculus. Next base: position 118,599,905 of record NC_091434.1, read on the forward strand.
CTTTGGAAGGTGCAGAGGAAACAAAAATGATTTTCTAAGTTACTTACTACAGAGTTGGTTATAATATTGAAGTTTGAAACAATATAGATGTTTAATAGCTGGATGATTCAATGGATTATCATGTATCTATAAATATATTATAGTTATTTAAAATATTGATATATCCCTGTATTTATTGACCAATAAAAAGACTTTTATACTTTAATTGAAAAGGCAGGTTGCCAAGTAGTGTACTTCTACATTTGTTTTTAAATATCCATGTTAAAATACAAAATTATTAGCCAAAATGTCAGAGCTTATTTCTTGATATTATCTGTATTGTTTATTTCTTATTTATATTTTTTCTGAATGTTTTTCTAGTGCAATATTGCTCTAAGGATCATAAAAAGTAATGAGTTCTCTCTTTCTCTCTGTCTCTCAAATACATAAATAACTGAAGTTATTTGAAAGAAGGTGAGGGAGAAAATTATACTGATAGCCCGTAATGGGCAAGCCATGGACAGGTGCTTGATAGGTTTAGTAAGAGCAGTGTTTATAAAGCCATGCGGAGGAGGTGCTATTTCAACTTCATATACAGAAAAGTGAGTAACTTGCACACAGTTATATAGCTAATCACTTATAAAATCATGCTTTTTCTCATGCCTGTCAGTTCAGAGCTAATGCCTTTATTCAAACTGTCTTGTTGGCATTCAGCATTGGGCTGATGTGTTTGGTAAGAATTGGCCAATTTTGGGATAAAGGGATACTAAGACTTCACTAACCCTATCTTTCAGGGCAAGTGACTTGGTGATGAAGGTGGATGCACTCCTGTCTGCTCAACCAAAAGGAGAAGCAAGAATCGAGTACCAGTTTTTTGAAGAAAAACACAGGTATATAATTAATGTAAAGTTTATGCATATTCTTGAATATTAAACTATGTTTGCCTTTGCCTCAGTTCCTTTACTTTTTCCCTACAAGTTAAGTATTTAAGTTGTGATAGAAATGGAAAATGCTGGATTTTCAGATACACATTCATATTCATATGTAAAATTCATATGCAGGCGTACTTCAGAAAGTTCAAGGTTAAGGTATATGCATAATTTTATAATTTGCACTGCAAACAACTCAAGATTTTTTTTTAAGATTTATTTATTTATTTGAGAGGCAGAGTTAGGGAGACAGAGATATCAACCGGTCTGTTTCACTAAACAGTCTGTTTTCTGCTACAAGTATGCACTCAGATATAAATGTCAACATACACGCAAGTCAGGTCTGAACAAAGATACTTCAAAAAGTTTGTGGAAAGTGGAATTAAAATGAATTAAATGAACCGGTGCCTGTATGGGATGCTGGTGCTGTAGGCAGAGACTTAACCTACTATGCCACAGCACTGGCCCCACATTTTACATTCAAATTTAATTTATTTTAACCTAGATCATCAATTGAGGGCATGCTGCATTCGCATTAATCATTGCGTGTGTGTGTGTGTGTGTGTGTGTGGCATACATAATGTTCATGTGTTGAATACACACAGTCACACTTCTCCACACCATTGGAAAGTCCCTTGCAGATGTTAGTACACAACAGGCCTTGAGACTTAGACATCTCCTGAGCACTAGGATTTCCTCACAGCACTATAAAGCACACCCCAGAAATCTGACCTTCAGGCAGTGACTTTAGCACACAGACCTTCTTCACGTTTTTCCATGTCTCAGTCATGACCTTTTACAGCTGTTTTTTAATGTTTATTTTGGTCTAGATCATGTTACTGTTAGTTGTGTCTTTTTGCCTTTAGTCCAGAAGATATCCCCCAGCCTCCCATTTTTAGTCATTTGTCTTTTATGCTGTTGACATTTTTTGAGTCTAAGACAGTTGTCTTTGGAGTTTCCCGCAGCTCAGATGTTTCCTCATGATTAGACCTGGGCTGTTTTTAGGGAGACCCCTGCACAGTTAAGATATGTAGCCCTTGCCTTGTCTGGCGGGTGCGTAGCATAACTGTGCCTCATGCTGTGTCCTACTCAGTGTGATTCTGACCTGATTACTCTGGTGTGGGTCGGTTTAGTGGCTTTGTCATAGCCAGTCCTTGTGGAGATGCGATTGGTGCCTGCAGACCGTTTGATGATCGCAGGTTGGAATGCAGACCCTCTGTTGTCACTGCTAGGTCTCCTGATTTTGCAGATCACCAGTGAACAGCCATTTCTGTGGCTCCTGGCTAACCCTTGTTGAATTTCGCCACCTGCACTCACATGTATCCGTCTTCACAACCCTTTGCCTGCTTTCAGCAGGTAACTCATTTTCTTGTTATTAGCACAGCAAACGTTTCCTGAGTGACCTTTCGTGTTTGCCCTTCATGGCCAAGATAGTGAGTCCTGAGTAAAGGAAGCCCTCTTCCTTTTCCAGAACATCCTTTTTCCATGAATCTCCTTGAGTTTTTAATAATGAAAGTGCCCTAATTACAAATTCTGTCAGGATAAAATTATATTGTGTGGTTTTTTTGTTTTTTTGTTTTATAGGCAGAGTTAGTGAGAGAGAGAGAGAGAGGGTCTTCCTTTTCCGCTGGTTCACCCTCCAATGGCCGCTGCGGCCGACGCACTGTGCTGATCTGAAGCCAGGAGCCAGGTGCTTCTCCTGGTCTCCCATGCGGGTGCAGGGCCCAAGCACCTGGGCCATCCTCCACTGCTCTCCCAGGCCACAGCAGAGAGCTGGACTGGAAGAGGAGCAACCGGGACAGAACCAGTGCCCCAGCCGGGACTAGAACCTGGACTACTGGCACCGCAGGCGGAGGATTAGCCCAGTGAGCCGCGGCGCCGGCCATAAGATTATATTGTGGTTAGAAGAATTTTTCTCATTGTGGTTGTATTAGTGAAATGAGTGTTTACTGTATTCAAATCAGAAGTCTCTCATTTATGCTAGAAACAGGAAGATCTGAGCTGTCTGTGTACACCCTAGATCTCAGAGTGTCCAGCACTCGGAGGACGAGCAGCAGGTACTGCCTGGCATACTGAACCAGCATCTACATCTTAATAGAATCTCTCTCAGTGATTCCTGTGAACAGTACTTCCTTGGTGAAGTATAATGCACCCTAGGCTAATGTATATGATCTCCAGATCTGACCTCGTTTCTATATCTTTTGACTTTATTCTGGCCATTTCTGTGACCAATATAAGTAGATCGATTGGTTGCTGCAGTTAGTGATTTTGAAAGATTGGGGGTAGTTTGAAATCCTTTCAGGTTGATTCCTTTTTGAATTGAAACTGAGGCCTCTGCTCCTCTTAAGTTACCTGTCAGTGTGGCTTCAGAGGAAAGCCTTGCCACAGGAAGTTGTGTGTGGTGAATGTGAATTCCCCCAGGTATCCTGCAGGTACAGGTGCAAGCCTAACGAGCTGTCAAGGTAATTCTGGTGAGGATGTGGGGAACATTTTTTTAGCTTTGTAAATTGGTTAGTTATTCAGGAAATTTGATTGACAACCATATTAGCCACAAAAGTATTCAGATCCTGTGATTCTATAATCTCATGCCTCCATATTCTGGAGTGTATAAATTGTTTACAGATCAAAAGCCATCTAAATGTCCAGCTAGAAAGAATAGCTTAAGTAAACCATGGCATAGTCTCTTGGTAAGTAAAATATTCCTTATTCATGATGTTTGATATATAATATTTGAATATAATTCTGCTAAAGTAGGGAAAAGAACAAAATGGTTTTAAAATTGCTAATAATATTCTATAGTTACAGCTACCTTTTATACAGACATCTGAAAAGGATTTTATAAAGATGCAGTAAAGTGATGGGACAGTGAGATTTTATATTTCCTCTTTTTCTCTGTGGGTTTTCTGGAATGTTCTTGTTTTCCTTTTATCATTTTGAAAAGATTGATTCACTCCTTCTTTCCTCATGTCCTTCTTGCCAAGGAGTAAAAGTCGACATAATGTTCAGTAACTCTCACGAGCTAGCATCAGTAGTTTTTAGCTGTTTTTGGTTGAATATAATTTCCAACTGATTTTCCTTGCTTCACACAGATCTTTCAAGACATTTCGAGCGAGCCCGTTATTAATGTTTTGCTGACTTTGAAATAGAGCTGATCACGTAGCTGACCACCATTACAGCCTAGTTATTCTAGATCTAAAATGTTTTCAAGTGCTAAGAGGGCTGATGGGTTCTTTTGGACAAAACAGTGATGACTTAACTTTGTTTCCTTTCTTCCATATTAATGTCTGATCCTTTTGATCTTTGTAGTGCCATTAAGCTGAAACCGAAGGAAGGGGAGACGTACTTTGATGTCCTGGCTGTCATTGACCCTGTCACCCGAGAAGCACAGAGGCTCACCCCCTTGCTCTTGGTAGGGACAGCTGCACAGGCGCTTGGCGTCGTCTTTGTCTGATGTTGTCATGTGTCCATGTTTCTGTGGGCTTCATTTTTCTCTGAGTCGTCTTCAAGGGCCGTTGGTAAATGCCACAGGGCCTGCTTGGCTGGGCAGCCTTCGTCAAGGTTGATAAAGGCTTCTGATGACAGCTTCATAGCTGTAGAAAGTTGGCTCAAGTTTCACTTACCACCTCACATCATTTAAAAGTTATTAACATCCTCATCTAGAGCAATATATCTTTGAATTAAGTTGATTTATGCTATATTTTAATTAATAATGGAAAGAGGTAACAGTTCTGATTTTTCCTTTTCCTTTTCTCTGACTACCACAGATTTTTTGATAGTGGTATGTCTTTTTGGTAGGTAAAAGATAATACCATCATTTCTTTCAGTTGAGTTTTTTAAGGTAACATTTTTGTTGAAGTATAATCACCTAACTTTTTGTAGATGTTTGTCATACTTCAGTTTGTGAGCAGTAGTAGTGAGCCCTAACATTTTCCTCTTTGAACAGATATCTGTTATCCATGGCTTCCCTAAAACTGAGCATTAAATTTTGTTTATGTAAGGAGCAGTCCTCTGCAATGGCCTGCTTCCTGTTTTTTTTTTTTTTTTAAACTATATCATACGATAAACATGGATTTTCAAAATTTTTTATACCAAAACAAACTTATCTTTAAATCCCATTTTTCATGAGCTTTTAAAAGGACCCTTGCCTGTATATGTGATTTAGGTTCTTCACGAGAGATATTTCCTGAACTTTCTCCAATGTACCTTTATGGCACTGATTGTTAACATCTTTTATTGAAGTGTTAAGAAATGTTCTTGCTTTTAACGAAGTGTAAAGTGATAAACTTCGGAAGAGAAAATTTAATTTTTTTGTCACCTGGTTTATCCTTTTAGGTTTTGGCTCAGCTGTTAAACGTGAATCTACGAGTGTTTATGAACTGCCAATCTAAACTCTCCGACATGCCTTTAAAAAGGTAAAACACTGTTTAAGATAAAATGGTTCCGAATCCAAAAGCTGATATTTAAAGATCAAGTGGTGGACATCATGTTTGAAAAGATCATTTAATAAAAGTTCAGTTTTCTCATTTTTTTTCCTCTAAAACATTATATGGACATGGAAGCATTTACGTGGCATTAACCCAGGCTACCTGTGTTTGTGCTTCTCATCTTTAGAGTAATTTCAAATTGGAGTACATGTATTAGAGGAATCTTGCTTAAGCTCACTTGCTTGTGTTTTCAAAGGGAGGATAGCTGTATGATGTGAGGTGCTTTGGAGTGGTCATTTACGGAAATGTAACATAAAAAGCATTAGCGATGCTAGTGTAACACTTGTTGTGGGATGTACCTTACCTGTGAATGTGCTGCCTTCTGCCAGTTATTTCTGAGTGGATCGAAAACAGTGTTTGCCAAGTCTCTGAGGTTTGCCAGCTTCTCCCCTGTCCTGGGGGAGAAGTGTTTACATACACAGTGTTTTCAAGCCAAGCCTGAGAACCTGTCTAGATCTTGGTTTTTAAGAGAAAAGTGAGTTCTCCCTGAAGGGACTTAAGTACCCAGGAACTTGGAGGTGCATGTGACCCTGATAGCAGCCACCCCCACGAGGGAATGGCCTCTCCTCAGCCCTACCCTCCTCTTGCATCTGCAGCTACCCCAGGACACATCATTAGGTCAAAAGGTGATTCTGGGAACACTTTCCCAAACCTGGAAGGATAGCCCTGGAAATCTGGATTGTTGAAAGCCATTTGTTTTCTTGTGTGAGTGCTTATAAACTCAAGGACATGTCACACAGAAAAACACTTAACACTTCTCTTTTTGATTTCAGCTTTTACCGTTATGTCTTAGAACCAGAGATTTCTTTCAGTGCAGACAACAGCTTTGCTAAAGGTCCAATAGCAAAATTTTTGGATATGCCACAGTCACCACTATTCACTCTGAATCTGAACACCCCTGAGAGTTGGATGGTAGAATCTGTCAGAACACCCTACGATCTTGATAATATTTATTTAGAAGAGGTAAGACCGTCATTACTTCCAAATTCCTAATTGTATATAAACCCATTTATGGTGCAATGGTGGTAGGCTCAGACCCAGTAGTAGATCACATCAGTCTAGAAGGGCCTCTTAAGACATTAGTGTCAGATGTAATTCAGATAACATGTACTTTACCCTTTTCTTTAAAGATTTATTTATTTATTTGAAAGGCAGAATGACAGAGAGAGGGAGACACAGAAAGAGCTCCTCTAGCCAGTGGTCCACTCCCCAAATGACTGCAATGGCCACATCTAGGCCAGGCTGAAGCCTGGAGCCAGGAACTCTATCCTGTTCTCCCACATGAGTGCTAGGGATCTAGTTACCTGGACCACCATCTGCTGCATTCCTAGGCACATTGACAGGAAGATAGATTGGAAGTGGAGCAGCCAGAACTCCAATAGGGGATGCAGCATAACAGGTGGAAGCTTAATCTGCTGCACCGCAATGCCAGCCCCTGTTAAACTATACAGGTTAAGAGTTCTAATATGTTCAGAGTTGTGCAGCCAGCACTTTGCGGCAGGCCCCTCTTTCCCCTTGCCTCAGGAAACTACTGATCTTCTTTCTGTCCATGTGTAGTTTTGTCTTTTCTTGAATTTCTTAAAATATAACCATACAGTATGTAAGTCTGTTTTGTCTGCTTCATTCCTTTTATGAAACGCATTTCAGATTTACCCATGTAGCTGTGCAGTCTTCAAGTAATTCAGTTTCAATATTGCAGGTGGACAGCATAGTGGCTGCTGAGTATGAGCTGGAATACCTATTACTGGAAGGTCATTGCTATGACGTCACCACGGGCCAGCCCCCACGAGGACTGCAGTTTACATTAGGAACCTCAACCAATCCTGTAATCGTGGATACCATTGTCATGGCCAATCTGGTAAATAATCAGTTCATCAGATGGCGCTATAGTCACTATGCTAATTGGCATTATCATAATTGATGATAGAGTGTTTAGCTTTCTGAACCATGAGTGAGATTAAAATTCATAATTGGCTCAGTTTGGTCAATAAAAAAACATTCATTCAGTTAAATGTGTGGATTAGAATTATGTTAAGTTAAAAGGATAATAGTAGAATCTTTGCTGTAATGTGATTGGCCTGTATGAAATAAATTGCTTCTGAGCTGACAGCCTTGATGTTTTTCCTAGAGCTTTGAAGCTTATTCATAAATCACACATTGATTCTTTTTTTAATGTCTATTTATTTTTATTAATTTGGAAGACAGAGTGACAGAAACAACAGAGACATCCTCCGTCGACAGGTTCACTCCCCAAATACTTAACAACAGCCAGAGCTGTGCCAGGCCAAAGCCGGGAGCTAGGACCCCCATCTGGATCTCCCATATGGGATGGGAAGGGCCCTAGTACTTAAGCTGTCATCTCCTGCCTCTCAGGATGTGTTAGTAGGAAGCTGGCTCGGACGCAGAGCTGCCGGGACTTGATCCTAAGCTCTGTATGTGAGATGCTGCCAGGCTAAGCGGTAGCTTAATCTGCTGTACCATGAAGCCAGCCCCATGTTGATTCTTCACTGACACACAGCCAAAAGGCAGACTACTTGGTTTGACTGGCCTGTACTTTAGAGTTTCCAGTGTATATTTGTTAATTTTTTTAAAGAGTTATACTGATTTATTAGCTGTCTTGTTGAAATCATAGGTGACTGAAAAATTGTTTCAGAAAAAGAAGTAGCTATTCCTTAGAAACAGGATTTTGATGTTTTAAAGAGAACTAAAGTTTGTCTTTCCTTCTTGTCCTAGGGCTATTTCCAGCTAAAAGCCAACCCAGGAGCTTGGATTCTCAGACTTAGGAAGGGTCGCTCTGAGGATATTTATAGGATCTACAGGTAGGGAATAAGAGATACAGGTGCATTTTCTCAAAACATTTTGAAGTCAGAATCAGATCTAGTTGAATATTATCCTGACAGTTAGCTGGACAACATGAATTTAATTTATAATTATATGTATGATGAAGCTGTGTTTTTCCAGTAAATTAAATATGGGAGAATCATGGTAGAATTGGATAAGAGATAGAAATAAAATATAAAACCCATGTATAGTTTTTTTATAATATGCATTTTCTGTGAACTTTTTGAAGTCCCGTAGTGTACATAAATTTCAAAACATTTGCACCAATATACACTTACTTTTTATTCTGTTTTCCATGAACTTTTTGAAGAACCCTTGAATTGTCAGGTTGTATTCTTCAACAACTCCTTTGCATTAATGATTTTCCAGAATGAAACCATGTAGTCATGGTGCTGCAGACAATAGGCAGGTGAGAAGTTTATTCATTCGGACAGAAGAAAAAAATAAACAACAAACTTCTCTGCTTGATCTTAAGTGATTTTAAAACACTTTGACCAGGGAGCCTTATTGTTGGTGCTAGCATCCTTGGTCTACATGGGTCTAGAAATATTCCTAGAACTTCCCAAGAGTAGCTTTTTGCTTAAGGTTTATTATATATATTTATTAGTTTAAGTTTCGTCTAAATTCTTATTAGCATAATTTAAGCTGGTTTTGAGCTGTGTGAGAAGACTTTCTGAGAAATTTGTCTAGGGCATACTTTCATTAGAATTGCTTTAAAGCACTGCTTTGTGTGTCCTTGCCTTTGCTCCATACTATCTTACCTGTCACACATGAAAGCAAGGTGCATGAGATCATTTTTCTTATCCAGGAAATAAAAGAATTGTCTATTATAGTAACATCTTCATTGTAAACAGATTTTTCTCCAAATAACATTTTTTCTGGATCTGGTTTTATAAAATTTTAATTGTTATTCCAAACTCTGACCCTTCTTTGTGCTGTTGTTCCCCAGTGTTCCCGCTTCCCTGAGAGTGAAGTGATCCCCACTCCTTAACTGTCTCTGGTTCCTGCCCTCTGGGCTTGCCAGATGGGTATTCTCAGTTTTGGGAGTGCTTCTTGCTGTGGGTTCACCTTTGTTAGAGTCTTTCTCTGCTCTACTGAATGACAACAAACATAGTGAATTCATGTTATTATCATGACTTTTTTTTTTTTTTTTTTTTTTTTTTTTAAAGATTTATTCGTTTGAAAGGCAGAGTTACAGAGAGGCAGAGGCAGAGAGAGAGGCCTTCCATCTTCTGGTTCACTCCTCAAATGGCTGCAATGGCCAGAGCTGGGCTGATCCAAAGCCAGGAGCTTGAAGCTTCTTCTGGTTCTCCCACATGGGGTGCAGGGGCCCAAGCCCTTGGGCCATCTTTCACTATTTTCCCAGGTGCATTAGCAGGGAGCTGGATTGGAACTGGGACTCAAACCGGCACCCATATGGAATGCCGGTGCTGCAAGCGGTGGCTTTACCTGCTATGTCACAGCACCGGCCCCTATTATCGTGAATTTCTACACCTTGAAATTAGATGACTGGTTAGTAGGGAAGCATTATTTTTTAGTTTTCTCCCTTTGCCCCATCTCCCTGCTGATAGAGCTTGTTAGGTACTAGCTTGGGTGCAGGGTCTAAACCTGGTTGATTATGTATCTAGACGGAAGGAAAGCATAGATTCCTATACAGTACTCTTCCAAGTAAGGAGTAGATGTGATGTGGTTCCAGTGATGGCACAGAGGGGACATTCCCCCTCACTCTCCTTTATGGAAGGTTCTCTGCCGGCTTAGATCTGTGAACATGTTCGGTTGTTCAGGGTTCATCATGTGCTTGCCATGTCCGAGAGCCTCCCGCTCTGACAGGTGACTTGAGGCGGATTGTAAAGGAGGTTGAGTGCACACTTTGTGTGCAGATCCAGACTGACAGTTGCTTCTGTGAAGCTTGCAATGACTTCCTTCAGGTTGTGGAAACATAGTTTGTTCTGAAAGCATCCTTTATGGTAAGGAGGATGAACAACACATCAGATTGTTGTCAGAGCGTTGACTGCCCTGTGAGAACTGGGATTTGTAGTATGTCTCCTGCTTTTCTCTCCAAGCCACGATGGTACTGATTCCCCTCCTGATGCCGATGAGGTTGTCGTCATCCTCAACAACTTCAAAAGCAAAATTATTAAAGTCAAGGTGAGTTGAGTATACTAACACAGCCACTTGTTTATTATTGGCAGAGTAGCTTTCTGTTATTTGGTAGCCCCTAGGTAAACATAACAGATCCTGAAACCAGTCCCAGATTCCCTTTGGGACTTAGCATTGTCGTTTATAGGAGTACTGCTGCAAGGAAAGTCTGTAACTGTGAGAATGTGACATTCTTGAACTTGGGGATCACACCTTCCGAGCAGTGTTAGATCCCATTCCATATAAAATGTTCTCAATGGATTCTGTCTTACTTGACTAGTCATAACAGTAGTATTGTTGATCAGCTTTTTCTGAGTACTGGGGAGAAATACCAATGAAAATTTCAACATCTGTAATAAAATGGTAGTTCTATTTGATTTCTTCTCACTCCTGCTTTTTCTTCTCAGCATTTTGAAGTTCTTAGTGGCCTAAGTTCAAGTAAAATGCATTATGGGATAAGTGATCATTACACATAGTAAAACCTAAAGTAGGCCATGCCTGGTTGAGCAGGAAATGGTTACAGAGCTGTAGAGAAGGTTCAACCTGTGTCTGTGCCAGTAGATCCTGCAAACAGGTTTTGACCTGAAGTGCTTCCTTCCTGACAGAGCTAGTGTAGGCTGTACTGTTCCCCAGAACTAGCTGTCAGCCTGGTGAACCATGCTTCTGGCTTTACTCAAAGTTTAATTTGATGTCCTTCATTGATTTTGCAAGCTGAAAATGGTTACCGTCTAATTAAGAGGTCCTGTCTCTTCGCTTAAGGTTCTGATGTGAGCATCCTGATGCAGTTGATTTTATTGACTATTTCTAGTCTCTGGGTGCGTTGCCCCTGCCTGTGGGAGAATTGTGTTGACAGTACTCACGATGTACATCAGTGCACATCGGTTTTTTGCCTATTAGACCTACTTGGATGAATAAGATCCATCCCATATGATTGCAGGTTCAGAAGAAGGCAGACATGGTGAACGAAGACCTGCTGAGTGATGGGACGAATGAGAATGAGTCTGGATTTTGGGACTCCTTCAAATGGTAAATTGGTATCACGAAAAGAAGTTGTGTTTTTAAGGGAAGTTTGAGACATATCTAAGTACCATCCTCTCTCCTCCTCTTCAGTATAGTGATGCTGACTGGGCTTCTCACATTCTGCTTCTGCTTTTGTGTAGCAGATTTTCTACTTACATTTGAAGTAGACAAATGTTTTCCTAATGTTTTAACTAAGTAAAAGAGATTATTGTCCCCTCGCAGTGAAGTTCCTTCTGTCCTTACATCTGTTGAATAGTACCTACTCTTTGCGGAGTTGATTGGTAGCTGCTCCTTTCTCTTTCCCACTGTACACATTGTGTACTGTGGAGAAGCCTGTGTTCCATCCACGCCTAAAGTGGCATGATGCCTTGGAGTGAGTGTCCTTGTTACCCTGGAGCGTGGTGCTGTCAGCCTGTGCTCTTGTGGCCGGTGAGGATCTCATGCCAGCTCGCACTGCATCTCCCCTCCAGGGAAGGAATGGGAAAGGACCATCCCCCTCTTCTCTCCTTAAAGTGCGATGTCTGTTTGCCTGCATTCCAAGCAGCCTTATTTTTACCTTTGTTACTACAGGGGCTTCACGGGAGGACAGAAGACTGAGGATGCAAAACAAGATAAAGATGACATAATTAATATTTTCTCTGTCGCGTCTGGTCATCTCTATGAAAGATTTCTTCGGTTAGTCTTCTTGGTTATTTTATATATGTGAATGATTTTGTCACAGAATTTGTAGAAAGGAAAGATTGTGTGTGATTCTGCCCACTGTGTTTGTGTGTATTTGAAGTACTTTAGGCACTGTGACTAGCTTGCCATATGTAATTGTAAACATCTGTTTTGATCTGGTCAACTCTGTAAAGTTGAGCTATGTAATGAGTGCTCTGTGTGTGTATTCCAAGGCTATAGACCTTACTATCCTGTGCAAGCATTGTAGATGGTGGCCCACAAGCGTTACTTATAATTAAGAGAAATTGGAAAGAATTTAGTAATTAGGAACTTGACGTAGAGAAAATGAGAACAGGCCCTGTGGAACATTTCACTGCCTTCTGAAGGTTCTTATCCTGTGCAAGAATATTTCTGTTTTATACCAGCTGGGACCCAGGGCACAGGGGACCTGCCTGAGTCTCACCGCCACACTGGAGAGGCCACAGGGGAAGGCAAGCAGGAGTGCCTTGTTATGGTGTCAGGAAGGCACAGCTCTGAAGATGCACCTTTTTATTTTTAATGCTTATTGACTTATTTTCATGTACTTGAAGGGGGGGAAGAGAGAAAGAGAGACAGAGAGAGATGGATCTCCCATCTGCTGGCTCACTTCCCAAATGCCAACAAGAGCTGAGGGTGGGTGAAGCTGAAGTGAGCAGTCCAGAATTCCATATCCAGGCTCCCGCAGAGATGGCAGGGGCTCAAGCACTTCGGCCATCGCCTGCTGCCTCCCAAGGTACATTAGCAGGAAGCTGGATTGGAAGGGGAGTACCAGGACTGGCACTCTCAGGACCTCCCAAGTGGTGGCTTAACCCACTGCACCACCCCTGAAGATGCATTTTTGCCTGAGAGTCACTTTCCTAATTTCCAGAGTTCATTTTACTTTCCATTTTCACTGCAAGTCTAGTATAGAAAATAATTAAAATGCCATGTTACTCCTTTTAGGTCTCCTATTTCCAAGAAAAATATTTAACCTGACATAGAGATGATAGTAATTATTGAATTTAATTAGATTCCTTAATTCAACACGTTTTTGTTTTCATAGCAGGGACTCCTGAGCTTGTACCCATCGGCCTCCCCTCCCCTCTGCCAGCTCTCCCTGGCAGGGCTGTCTGTTGAGGCCATCAGAGGCTGCACTTACATACCCCTTCCTTGGTACCAGACTTTGCTGTGGCTTGGCAGGGGTGTGCAGGTACTACAACCTGCAGTATTCGTTTGTACCGTAATTAGTATGTCACTCAGGAAAGCAGTGTATTTAAAGGAGTAACCACGGGGCAGATGTGGTGGTGCAGCAGGTGAAGCTGCCACTTGGGACACCCACATCCCATAGCAGAGTGCCAGTTCAAGTTCCAGCTGCTCCACTTCCGATCCAGCTCCCTGATAATGCGCCTCAGAAGGAGCAGGTGATGGCCCAAGTACTTGAGTTCCTGCTACCCATGTGGGAGACCGGAATGGAGTTCCTGGCCCCCGGCTTCAGCCTGGCCCAGTCCTAGCTGTTGTGGGTATTTGGGGAAGCAGCAGATGGAAGATCTGTCTCTCTGTCTCCCTTTCTCCCTCCCTCTCTCTCTCTGCCACTCTACCTTTCAAATAAATATAAAAAATAAATCTTTGGAAAAAAAAAGAAATCGTACCACAGAATTACAACCTTTGTGCCTCTTGGTTAGGTATATATTTATAGATGAGAAATGTTCCTGCCCACCCATTCAATGATAACTGTGTAAATAGGGATAAAAGTCTCTGTCTACTTAATTGAGCCGTCAGTTAGTCCTGCCATGAATGTTTAGCTGTGTTGTGATTGACTGTAGTTACTATTGTTGAGGTTAAAAAACATGGGAAGATTATTTATTGGCTTTTTCGCTTGGCAGCATAATGATGCTATCAGTGCTGAAGAACACCAAGACTCCTGTGAAGTTCTGGTTCTTGAAGAATTATCTATCCCCTACATTTAAGGTTTGTTTCACAGGGGAAAAATAACATTCTTATTAAGGAGATATTTACAGCAAAATATATACTTACTACTTTCATCTGGATACTTTAATTTTTGTCTGTTGATTAGGATACCTTAATTTAGTTGTCTGTTTATATGTTGATTATTCCTCCAGTTGGTCTGTTTGATGGGAATGTTTGTTATAAAACCAGACCAAAATTGTGACCTGTTAGAAGCTTGGATAGGATGAGTATAGAAGAATATATATTTTTTTCGAAGCAGATTTTGATGGAATAATGTTCCCTTCCTCTGAAGCTGGCATGTCTTACCTTAATTTAGAAAGCACACTGTTGGTTTCCATTGAAAAGAGTGATTGGTTTTATTATGAACCACTGCCATTTGATGATGAATTAATGATTCATCTGTGTAAAGCAAAAATAGCCATGGAAGCTTTTTGCTTTGTTTTTATCAGTCAGAATTCATCATCTAAATTGATTCATTTGCATCTCTCCCCCCTTTCCCATAGCATTTACTGAACAACTTTTAATGTATTCAGTAATATCTCTCCTAAGTAAATGATTCATTTCCAGTCTCCAGAAGTTACTTGTATTTAGAATGTGAAAGACTTCATTAATGGCAGCAAATTTGTCCAGAGTTTTGGCTGTGCCGTATTATTTCCTGAGTTAGATGTAGCCTTGAGGAAGTCTCAGTCAAACTCAAAAATGGATAAATGGACTTAAAGTGCATGTGCCGTAGAAACACATACACACACAGATAAATCTAAAATCCTATGCTTAAAACGATTTTTATCATTTTATGTATCAGTTATTTGTTAGGTCGCTGTTTTGATGAATGTATTTTACTTGTGCCCTAATCACGGAGGTTGCCTTACATTATGTCAGTTTTCTTAATCAGAACAAATGGTTGTTTGTTGTTTCCTGTGTCTAAAAACAGGAGTTTATACCTTACATGGCAAACAAATACAATTTCCAGTATGAGCTTGTTCAGTACAAATGGCCGCGGTGGCTTCATCAGCAGACTGAGAAACAGCGCATCATCTGGGGTTACAAGATCCTCTTCCTGGATGTCCTTTTCCCATTAGTTGTTGACAAATTCCTGTTTGTGGATGCTGATCAGGTAAGCACTTAGGGGTCAGGTTTTCCTAGTTGTAATAAAGGCAACAGATTTCCTTTTCCTTTTTTAAGAGGAATTTTTCCATTTGTGGTAACATACATGCTTATGTCAGAGTTTAAAAAATATGGGTGTGGCCGGCGCCGCAGCTCACTAGGCTAATCCTCCGCCTTGCGGTGCCGGCACACGGGGTTCTAGTCCCGGTAGGGGCGCCGGATTCTGTCCCGGTTGCCCCTCTTCCAGGCCAGCTCTCTGCTGTGGCCCAGGAGTGCAGTGGAGGATGGCCCAAGTACTTGGGCCCTGCATCCCGTGGGAGACCAGGAGAAGTAAGTACCTGGCTCCTGCCACCGGATCAGCGTGGTGTGCCGGCTGCAGCGCAGCAGCTGCGGTGGCCATTGGAGGATGAACCAACGGCAAAGGAAGACCTTTCTCTCTGTCTCTCTCTCTCACTGTCCACTCTGTCAAAATAAATAAATAAATTAAAAAATATGGGTGCCAGTATTATGGTCCTGCAGGTTAAACCGCCACCTACAACTCCAGCATCTCATATCAGAGTGCCTGTTGGAGTCTCAGGTGCTCTGCTTCTGATTCTACTTCCTACTACAGTGCCAATGAAGGCAGTATAATATGGCCCAAGTACTTGGGCCCCTACCAACCATATGGGAAACCCAGATGGAACTCCTGGCTCTTGGCTTCAGCCTGGCTCAGACCTGGCTGTTGTGGCCATCTAGGGAGTGGATCAGTGGATGGAAGATCTCTCTGTCTCTGTCACTGTGCCTTTCAAATAAGCCCATTTCCAGGTCTCCCACATGTGTGCAGAGGCCCAAGAACTGGGGCCATCCCTTGCTGCTTTCCTAGGCACATTAATAGGGAACTGGATTGGAAGTGAAGCGAACAGGACCAAACTGGTGCCCATGTGGAATGCTAGCACTGCAAGTGGCACTTCAGCCTGCTACATCACAATGCCGGTCCCAGGAGATAGCTTCATAAAGAGAAAAGCTTTATTTAGCTCACAGTTTGGAAGGTTTGAAGTCCAGGATTGGGTAGGGCCCATTGGTTTGCGTTCTGTTGAGAACAGCAGATGACCATGGCAGGGAGCGTGTCCAAGCATGTGGTCACATATTGAGCCAGGAAGCAGAGTGAGTCAGCTCAAACTCGGGCTTTTATAACAACTCTCTCTGGAGAACTCCATTCTGAGAATGCACCCCCAATGACCTGAGAGCCTCCTACTAGGCCCTGCTTCCAAGGGTTCCATCCCCTCTGAATAGTACCACCCCAGAAGCAAGCCTTTTTTTTTTTTTTTTTTAAGATTTATTTGAAAGAGTTACAGAGAGAGAGAGAGACAGAGAGAGAGGTCTTCCATCTGCTGGTTCACTCCCCAAATGGCTGCAACTGCCGGAACTGCGCCGATCTGTAGGCAGGAGCCAGAAGAGAAGCAAGGTTTTAACATTAACACATGGACGGTTGGGGAGATATTCAACAGTCATAACACAGCAAATAGTATTTTCCAACATCTCTTATTATCTGCCCAAAAGATAGGAGTTATTGGCATGGGTGATTGACACAGCTCAAGTGGTTGTGTGGCCTTGGTAACAGGGGGTAATGCAGATAGTCTTCCAGAACACGTGGTGGTGTTAGAACCTACAAACTCACACAAGTAAATGTACTTCCACCGCAGAGCCTCATCCTGATCTGGCTGAAACCTGAGCCAGTGAGAAAGAGAGGCTAAGCAATTGAAATTTCTTGTATTCCTGCTCCTCTGAACACTTAGAATACCGTGTGCCTCGTGCTAGGCTGTGTTTTACTTGTTAGTGATGGCATCCAGCCAGTAAGTGCAGGGATCAGGGTGGAGCTGGTGTCGTTACCCACCAGGCTCCCCTCTGTGCTGCCTTAAGGGAAGTGTTCTGTATTTTAACGAAACTGCCTTATAGATCTCTGCGTGGGTACTCACCAGTTGGCTTTTGATGCTCTTTTCCCAGATTGTACGGACAGATCTGAAAGAGTTAAGAGATTTCAATTTGGACGGTGCCCCATATGGTTATACTCCTTTCTGTGACAGCCGAAGAGAAATGGATGGCTACAGGTTCTGGAAGTCGGGGTACTGGGCCAGTCATTTAGCTGGGCGAAAGTATCACATCAGGTACTGAAAAAGGGGTACTCCTGATGACAATATACTATCTTTAAAATTAATTTTGAATATTTCAGATTGTGAATAAGTAGTACATTAGTTTGGTTCAAAATTGGGGTTAGTCTTTTGGGTATAAAAACTAATTGAAAATTGATCTCCATAAGGGATGAGAATGGGAAGGGAAGGGGGGGAGTGTGGGTGGGAGGAAGGTGAGGGGGAAGAAGTGTCATGTTCTCAAATCTATATATATTAAATGTATAAAGTTGTATTCCTTAAAAAAAGTTTAAAAATAATTAAAAAGTGAAAATTATAAAAACTTTAAGTATGAGTTTGGAGGTAGGTGTTTAGCCCAGCAGTTAAGATACCTATGTCCTATCCCAAATATAGTATACTGTGGGAAAAAAGATTCCAATCCTATCTCTCTTCTCAGTTCCCACCCCACAATAGATCACTTCCCCCTATTTATTTACTGTCTATCCTTGCACAGTTTCTTCTTTCATAAACAGCTATGAATGTGTATTCTTTTTTGTACAAAGTATACCATGCTAGTTACATTGTTTTATAAATTGCCTTTTTTACTTAGTGTCTTCAATATATAGAGAGGGACTTTTATTTTTAAAATTGTTTGATATTTTAGTATATGAGTCTTAATTTATAATGATTTATAATAAATAATAAGCAATCTATTAAATACATGATTTTGTATGTTTCAAGTGTATTTTTAGGATCAATTCCTAGAAGTAGAACTCAGGTTAAACAGTGGGTGTATTTGTTGCATTTCTCATGAACATTCCATTATCTTCTGTGGGAAAGGTATGATTTGAAAGATTTGAAAGTAGGGAGACTTATAGGATACAATAGGATACTTCTAAGTGTTCATGGAAAACTGGGATTAAAAGTATGAACTTATGGGACCAGCTCTGTGGTGCAGCAGATTAAACCAACACCTGCATCTTGAGCATCCCATATGGGCACTGACTTGAGGCCCAGCTGCTTCACTTCCTGTCTAGCTCCCTGTTACTGTGCCTGGGAGGGCAGCAGAAGGTGGCCTAAAAGCTTGGACCCCTGCACCTACAAGGGAGACCTAGAGGAAGCTCCAGGCTCCTGGCTACGGGTTAACACAGCCCTGGCCATTGCAGCCATTTGGGGAGTGAACCAGCAGATGGAGGATATCTCTCTCTCTCTCTCTCTCTCTCTCTCTCTCTCTCTCTCTAATTCTGTCTTTCAAATAATTTTTAAAAATAATTTATTTTGGAGCAAAAATTTTTTGAAATTTATGCCTAGTTTTTTTCATAATACACATTTTCCACATATCATGCAAAACATTTTTTGCACCAAAATAAGCTTGTACTTTCTTTCTTTCTTTCTTTTTTTTTATTTGGCAGGTAGAGTTATAGACAGTGAGAAAGAGAGACAGAGAGAAAGGTCTTCCTTCCGTTGGTTCACTCCCTAAATGGCCGCTACGGCCAGTGTTGCACCGATCCGAAGCCAGGAGCCAGGTGCTTCTTCTTGGTCTCCCGTGTGGGTGCAAGGGCCCGAGCACTTGGGCCATCCTCCATTGCCCTCCTGGGCCACAGCAAAGAGCTGGACTGGAAGAGGAGCAACCGGGACTAGAACCTGGCACCCATATGGGATGCCAGTGCCGCAGGCGGAGGATTAACCAAGTGAGCCATGGCGCCGGCCCCCAAACTTGTACTTTCTAAAAAATAAAAATTATTTATTTTCCTTTTATTACTGAATCCATTGCATTTGTTAGATATCTTTTGTCCTTTGGAGGACAGTTAAATAAGGAACAGTAACAAATACTAGCTAGTGGTGACAGAGCGTGGATTTTGCAGTAACCTCTTAGACATCTTTGAAGTGGTGCATGATGCAGCTTTCTTTTTCAAAGAGAAGCCAGGTACTTGGCTAGTGGCCTCTTCTGTAATTCAGTGGGGCCAGTTTTCCTGACATAATCCGTGATTGCTTGTAACAAATGTGTCTTCTCTATTCAGTGCACTGTATGTCGTGGATCTGAAGAAGTTTAGGAAAATAGCTGCTGGGGACAGACTCAGGGGACAGTACCAAGGGCTGAGTCAGGATCCTAACAGCCTTTCAAATCTTGATCAAGTAAGTGGCCATTTTTTATGGTAAAAACTTTCCAGAGCAATATACAATGTTGTGTCAGAAAATAAAGTATTTTTCTTCAGTCTGTTTTCTCCTCTCTCAGGACGATGTCTTATTTCTTCATGGAAAGGTGTGTGTCTATGACATTTTTATCTGACCTCAAGAGAAGGCTTAATGGGCTGGTGTTGACACATCGCAGGTGAACTGCCACCTGCAATACGGGCATCCTGTGTGGGCACTGGTTGGTGTCCTGGGTGCTCTCTTTCTTTTTTTTTTTAAGATTTATTTACATATTTGAAAGGCAGAGTTACAGAGAGGCAGTGGCAGAGAGAGAGAGAGAGAGAGAGAGGTCTTCCATCCACTGGCTCACTTCCCAGATGGCTGCAATGGCAGGCGCTGCATTGATCTGAAGCCAGGAGCCAGGAGCTTCTTCCAGGTCTCGCATGCAGGTGCAGGGGCCCAGAGACTTGGGCCATCTTCTTCTGCCTTCCCAGCCCATAGCAGAGAGCTTGATTGGAAGTGCAGCAGCTGGGACATGAACCGGTTTCCATATGTGATGCCGGCATTGCAGATGGCGGCTTTACGCACTATGCCACAGCGCTGGCCCCCAGGCTGCTCCATTTCTAACCCAGCTCGCTGCTAATAGCCTGGAAAAAGCAGTGGAGGATGGCCCACATACTTGAACCCCTGCCACCCATGTGGTAGACCCAGATGAAGCTCCTGGCTCCTGGGTTCAGCCTGGCCCAGCCATATGGGGAATGAACTAGGGCATGGAAGATCTCTCTGTGTCTCTCTCTGTAACTCTTTCAAATAAATAAATCTTTAAAAGAGAGAGAGAAGGCATACTAGTACTGAAAATGTCAGACCTGATGTTACTTGAGGAGAGGGAAAGATACTGCTGCCTCTAAACCATTACCTCATCTCCTTATGTTGTACTCAGCCTGATCTGACAGGTTTGTATCTCTGCCTGCTAGGATCAATTTGTTTTTCTGTTTTAGGAACTAAATAGCTCAGCATTCACATTATAAAATATATAGCATCATAATTGTATGATAAATAGGATGGTATATTTCAAGGGTGGTTAAATTACTGTTTATCAATATACTAAGCATTTTTCAGAGGTAAGATTATAGTTTATTTTAGATAGATAGTTTCACTATTTTAAGTATTTTATTTTATGTATTTATTTAAGTATTTATTTTATTTTATGTAAGCATACCTTAAAAATTTTAAAACTTTATCAGGATGTGTAGTATCCATAAAGAAAAATGTACCAAAAAATATATTCCAGAATACATATCAAGGAATTACTACAAAGCAAATGAATACTCATATACCACAACCTAGCTCAAAAAGTAGGATGTTGCTAGCTGCCTGATGTTATATTAATCACTCTATTTGCTTTTCTCTATAGATTTGTGACTTAAGCATGCATTCTAAAACACTGCAGTTTAATATTGCCTGATTGTTTTTCTTCTTTATCCCAATGGAATCATAAAAGATAAACCCTTTCAAGTCTAACTTGTTTTGCTCATCAGTATGTTGTAATCCATCCATGTTATTTTAGAAAGTTTTAGATAGATATTTATTTATACATTCTGGATTTGGGTTGTCTTCAGTTTTTGACTTCTGTGGATAATACTGCTATGAACAATCTTGCACAGGTACATGTATCTACAAGTGGGAATGCTGGATCATCAGATATGTTTGTGTTTACCTTTCTTAGATAATTCCAAACAAGTTTTTAGAGTTCTAGTGTATATCTCTATCAAGAGTTACATAGGCACTTTTTTTTAAAGATTTATTTTATTTATTTGAAAAGCAGAGTTACAGAAAGGCAGAGAGAGAGAGAAAGAGATCTTCCATCTGCTGGTTCACACCCCAAATTTTTTTTTCTTTTTTTTCTTTTTGACAGGCAGAGTTAGACAGTGAGAGAGAGAGAGACAGAAAGAAAGGTCTTCCTTCTGTTGGTTCATCCCCCAAATGGCTGCTACAGCCGGCTGCGCCAATCTGAAACCAGGAGCCAGGTGCCTCCTCCAGGTCTCCCTTGTGGGTGCAGGGCCCAAGCACTTGGGCCATCCTCCACTGCCTTCCCCAGGCCACAGTAGAGAGCTGGACTGGAAGAGGAGCAACTGGGACAGAATCTGGTGCCCCAACTGGGACTAGAACCCGGGTGCCGGCGCTGCAGGCGGAGGATTAGCCAAGTGAGCCGCGGCGCCGGCCTCCCAAATTTTTAATTATTCTAAATTATTACTCTTTAAATTGTTTTTACTTTCTGTTCTTCAAGATGGATAATGTCAGTCAATCTGTCTTCAAGCTTGCTAATTCTTTTTCTTTTTCTCTCTCTCTCTTTTTTTTTTTTTAGAAAGCTTTTATTTAATAAATACAAATTTCATAGGTACAGCTTTTAGGAATGTAGTGGTTCTTCCCCCAGTGCCCACCCTCCCACCCCCACTCCCATCCCACCCTATCTCCTACTCCCTCTCCCATCTCATTCTTCATTAAGGTTTATTTTTAATTGACTTTTATACAGAAGACTAACTCTATACTAAGTGAAGATTTCAATAGTTTGCACTCACCCAGACACACAAAGTATAAAGTACAATCTGAAGACAAGTTTTAACATTAATTCTCATCGTACAATTCATTAAGGACAGAGGTCCAACATGGGGAGTAAATGCACAGTGACTCCTGTTGTTGATTTAACAATGAACACTCTTATTTTTTATGTCAGTTACCACCCAAAGCTGTTGACATGAACTATCTAGGTATGGAATCCTTTTGAGTCCACAAACTCTATCAGTATTTAGACAGGACCATAAGCAAAGTGGAAGTTCTCTTGTCCCTTCAGAGAAAGGTACCTCCTTCTTTGATGGCCCTTTCATTCCACTGGGGTCTCACTCACAGAGATCCTTCATGCAGAACAATTTTTGCCACTATGTCTTGGCTTTCCATGCCTGAAATGCTCTCATGGACTTTTCAGCCAGATCCGAATGCCTTAGGGGCTGATTCTGTCTCTTCTCAGGTATTAGATTTTTCAATTCCAAATTTTCTATTTGGTTCCTTTATAATTTCTGTTTAGTAATATTGTCCCCCACTGTAGATTTATTTTGCATTTCTGTAATTAGTAACAAGGTAAAGTACCATTTTGTATGTTTATGGCCATTTAACTCTCTGGTTTTTATTGGGACAGGTGTTGTTGAGGGCCTGGGTGCATGTCCTGCTCTGCTTCTAGTTCCAGTTTACTGCTGATGTGCATCCAGAGAGGCAGCAGTTGATGACTGAAGTGGTTGGGTTCCTGCCACCCATGGGGGAAACATGGGTTAAGTCCCTGGTTCCTAGCTTGGTCTGGCCTCGTCTCAACTGTTACAGGCATTTAGCAGATGGAAATTCTCACTTTCTGCCTTTAAAATTAATTAATTAGAATCAATACTTTCCTAAAGTGCTTACTAAATATTTGGGTTGTTTGGTTCTTTTCTTGATTTATAGTTATTCCTTATACATACTGATGGTATATATCCTTTATTAGTTACAAATCTTGCAACTTTGTTAATCCAATTGATCAATGTATGGGTGATACTTTTTGAGTCCTACTAAGGTCATGAAGATGCTTATTCTTATTAGCTTTATTGTATTGTTTTTCACGTTCAGATCTATATTCCAGAAGGAATTTGTACTGTGAGGTACAGTTCAATTTTCATTTTTGTGTGGACATGCACTTAGTTCAGCATGATGTTTTAGAATAACTCTTGATACCCAGTAAATCAAGTCTTCCCACCTCATACTTCTTCAAGAGTGTCTTAGATTATTCTTTGCTGTTTGTTTTCCCATGACTGTTTTGGAATTAGTTCTTTAAGTTCTGAAGAGAAAAAATAGTACTTGGTAGGATTTATGTTTGGGTTATGTTTAGTTTCTTTTTTTTTTTTTTTTTTTTTTTTTTGACAGGCAGAGTGGACAGTGAGAGAGAGAGACAGAGAGAAAGGTCTTCCTTTGCCGTTGGTTCACCCTCCAATGGCCGCCGCGGCTGGCGCGCTGCGGCCGGCGCACCGCGCTGATCCGATGGCAGGAGCCAGGAGCCAGGTGCTTTTTCCTGGTCTCCCATGGGGTGCAGGGCCCAAGCACCTGGGCCATCCTCCACTGCACTCCCTGGCCACAGCAGAGGGCTGGCCTGGAAGAGGGGCAACCGGGACAGAATCCGGCGCCCCGACCGGGACTTTATGGGTTATGTTTAGTTTCTTTTGATAATATAGTTATTTCCACAGAGTCCCTGGACATATTTGTTATTTTTAAAACTATTGTTTCATTTGTGTGTAGTATTGCAGTTGAATTTTACGGAAAAATTTTCAGCATTTTGCCACTAAGTATGGTATTTGCTATAACTTTGTAGATATCTCTCATTCAGACTGAAGAAATTCCTTTTATTCTTAATTTTTTCCTTTAAATAAGATTTAGGGGCAGCGTTGTGGCACAGTGGGTTAAGCTTCTGCTTTCGACACCAGCGTCCCATATCAGAGTGCTGTTCCTAGTCCTAGCTGCTCTACTTTGCATCTAGTTTCTGCTAATGCACCTGGGAGGACAGCAGTTTATGCCCCAAGTACTTGATCCTCTGCTACCCATATGGGAGACCCTGGGTTCCTGGCTCCTGGCTTGGGCGTGGCCCGGTTCTGACTGTTAACAACTATTTGGGGAGTGAACCAGTGGATAAAAGATATTTTTCTCTCTCTCTCTCTCTGTTTCTGTCCTTCTCCTCTTCCTCTTCCTGTCACTCTGCCTCTCATTTAAATAAATCTTACAAAAGAAAATCCATTGTGTTCAATTTTATACGTGTTTATGTCTACTGAGATGATAATTTTTTATTCTCTAAATGTAAGTATATGCATAAATACAATTCCTGAATTATATACTCATGATTAATTATCCTTTTTACATATTGCTGGATTCTTTGTGCTAGTACTTAAGATTATTTTCATATCATTTATGTCAACTTCGTAAAATAGGTTGGCTATTGTTCTTTTTCATTTATCTTTAATTTGTGTAAAATTGACCTAATTTCTTTCTTAACTGTTGGCTATAATTGACTAGTGAATATGTTGGGGTTTTTCGTGTTTAAATCATAAATCCAATTTCTTTGATAGTTGCAGAACTGTTCATATTTTATCAGTTTTTTTTTTTTTTTTTTTTTTTTTTTTTTTTTTTTTTGACAGGCAGAGTGGACAGTGAGAGAGAGAGACAGAGAGAGAAAGGTCTTCCTTTTGCCGTTGGTTCACCCTCCAATGGCTGCCGCTGCAGCCGGCGCACCGCGCTGATCCAATGGCAGGAGCCAGGATCCAGGTGCTTTTCCTGGGCTCCCATGGGGTGCAGGGCCCAAGCACCTGGGCCATCCTCCACTGCACTCCCTGGCCATAGCAGAGAGCTGGCCTGGAAGAGGGGCAACCGGGACAGAATCCGGCGCCCCAACCGGGACTAGAACCCGGTGTGCCGGCGCCGCAAGGTGGAGGATTAGCCTATTGAGCCACGGCGCCGGCTCATATTTTATCAGTATTTTTAAAAATTAAAAAAAAATTTTAAGATTTATTTTCTTTATTTGAAAGGCAGAGTTAGAGAGAGAGGTTTTTCATCCACTGGTTCACTCCCCAAATGGCCACGATGACCAGGGCTGAGCCATGCCAAAGCCAGGAGCCAGAAACTTCTTCCATGTCTCCCACCTGGGTGCAGAGGCCCAAACACTTGAGCCGTCTTCCATTACTTTCCAAGGCTTATTAGTAGGGAGCTGCATATGAAGTGGAGCAGCTGCAACTGGAACCAGTGCCCATTTGGGATGCCAGCATTGCAGGCCATGGCTTTACCCACTGTGCCACAATGCTGGCTCCATCAGTATTTTTTTAAGTGGTATCTAACTTTTTTCTCACTCTCCTTATGTTGTTTGCAATGTGCTTTCATTACATTTTTATTAAGATGTAATTTATATCAAGTCTGTAGGATCTGTACTGATAATCTTTTTTTTTTTTTTTTTTAAATATCCTGACATTGCTTGTTTTTGTTTCTCTTTTTTCTTGATCTGCTCACCAGGAATGAGTGTGTCTTATTAGTCCTTTCAAAGCACCAGTGTTTAATGCTGTTGGTCCTCTGTGTTATCAGCAAGACTCTCCCTGCATTCCACATAATTTATATGTAGCATTTTCCTTGTCATCTAATTCAATATATTTCTTTTTTTTCTTTAAAGATTTATTTATTTATTTGAAAGGCAGGGTTAAAGAGAGAAGGGGAGAGACAGAGATCTTCCATCCACTTGTTCACTCCCCAGATAGCCACATGACCAGGGCTTGGCCAGGCTGAAGTCAGGAGCCAGAAGCATCTTCTGGGTCTTCCACGTGGGCAGCAAGGGCCCAGGAACTTTGGCCATCTTCTGCTGCTCTCCCAGGCGCATCAGCAGGGATCTGGATGGAAGTGAAACAGCCAGGACTCAAACCAGTGCCTATATGGGTTGCCAGCGCTTCAGGCTTTGGCTTAACGTACTACACCACTGTGGGGGCCTCAAATTCAATGTCTTTCTGTAGTTTCCCTTGTGATTTCTTCTTTGACTGATTCATGAGTTATTTAGAAGTGATTTCAAATACATGGGGATTTCGAAGTTACATTTCTCTTACTGATTTATAGCTCAGTTGCTCTGTGGTCAGAGGACATTCTCTGCTCTCAGAGTATAATTCAGCAATGTCAAGTTTGTTGACTTGCTTTATGATCCAGATAGGATCACTTTTGGTAAATATTTCTTCTGTTTTTATACTAGCTGTATAATTTTCCTACATAGGTCCATTGGGTCAATCTTAGTTTTATAGTATTATGCGTTTTTGGTCTGTTTTGAGAAAATTGTTAGTAATCTTTTTCTGCCTTGTGAAATTTGTCTCATGTGATTCAGTCAACTTTTCCCTTATTTCTTTTGCGACTATATGTCATTAATGCCTACAAATTTTGGAGTTATATATATTTATGATTAGTGTCTTTTCCATGCCTGCCATACAGTGCAAAAAAGTCTGAACCTTGTTTCTCAGATGTTAACCTATGTACAAGGATCAACTGGCAAACTTACTAGAGTGTTCATTCTGGGATCCCACATCAGATTCAGTGGGTATGAAGTTGGGCCTAAAGCTCTGCGTTAGCAGACCCCCTGGTTCAGGCTGACCGGCCACATTGTAACACTCAGAACTGGTTAACTGCCTTATCCTTATCCCATCCTGGATGTCTTCTCTATGTAGTTTATGTTCCGTTGTGTTTTCAGCCCCGGAAGTCATTCCTATTCTTGTGTAGCATGATGGCTCTCTGTTTAGAGTTAGACTGACACGGGTACCCTTCTCCTTTCTCCTGCAGTTCCAGCTTCTGTATAGGATCATTGCCTTCTGCTGGAAGAATAACTTTTCATTTTCCTTAGTGTGTGTTCAACTAGTGACAAATTTCACCCTTTTCTGTCTGACAGTATCTTTATTTCTTTTTATGGTGCTAAAATATACATAATATAAAATTTACCATCTTAACTGTTTCTAGATATATAGTTCAGTGGTATGAGGTACTTTCACATTGTGCACCCATCACTACTGTCTGTTTGCAGAATGTCTTTATCTTCCCTGTTGGATATTCCTTACCTATTAAATAATAATAATTTGCCATCTCTCTTCCTCCCATCCCCTCATAATTTTTATTTTATCTTCTATCTCTGTAAATTTGCTAGATACCTCACATTAGTGGAATCATAAAACAATCGTCCCTTCGAGCCTGGCTCATTTCACTTAGTGTCCTCAGAGGTTCATCTGCGTTAGATCATATGTCAGAATTTTCTTCCTGGTAAGAGTCCATTGTTGTGCAGGTGTTTGGCACAGCAGGTTAATCCACCACTTGGAATGCCAGTTTGAGTCCTGGCTCCTCCACTTTTGATACAGCTTCCTGGTAATGTGCCTGGGAGGCAGTGGATGGTGGTCTAAGCTCTTGGGCCCCTGCCATGCCTATGGGAGACCCAGATGGAGTTTTTGGCTCCCGGCCCAGCTCTGGCTGTTATAGACATATAAGAAATGAACCACTGGGTGGAAGATCTCTGTCTCTGCTTCTCCTTTTCTGTCTCTTCGCCTTTCAAATAAGAAATAAATATTTATTATTATTTATATATATATATATATAGAGAGAGAGAGAGAGAGAGAGAGATCTTCCATCCTCTGGTTTACTCTCCAGATGGCCACAACAGCCAGGGCTGGGCCAGGCCAAAGTCAGGAGCCAGGAGCTTCTTCCAGGTCTTCCATGTGGGTGCAGGGGCCCAAGTACTTGGGCCATCTTCCACTACATTCCCAGGCTCTTTAATAGGGAGCTAGACTAGAAGTGGAGCAGCCAGGACTTGGAAAACTCTGTTTTTCAAATAAATAAAATATTTTTTAAAAGATTTATTTTTATTTATTTGAAAGAGTTACAGAGAGAGGTAGAAACAGAGAGAGAAGTCTTCCATCTGCTGGTTCACTCCCAGGATGGCCACAACGGCCGGAGCTGCGCCAATCCGAAGCAGGAGCCAGGAGCTTCTTCTGGGTCTCCCATGCAGGTGCAGAGACACAAGGACTTGGGCCATCTTCTGCTGCTTTCCCAGGCCACAGCAGAGAGCTGGATCAGAAGAGGAGCAGCCGGGACTAGAACTGGCGCCCATATGGGATGCCGGCACTTCAGGCCAGGGTGTTAACCCACTGCACCACAGCGCCGGCTCAAATAAATAAAATATTTAAAAAGAACAGTAGTATCATCCTGCAGAAATTATGTTTGTTTTCATTAGGAATTTGGGGTACTTGCTGTCCAGGTTTATTATAATCTAGTCCTAAGATTTTGATAATTTGAAGTTGAACTGCAATCTTTGGCAGCCCTGATTTTGGCTCATTTAGAATCAGAAGGTGTTTGCACCAGAACACTCAACTCCTTTGGTCTGTAAATGCAAATCTTTGTTACTCAGACATCAGTGGCTGTTGAATACCCCCGAAAACCCCACTAATCAGTATTTGTTTCTGGGAAAAGGACCTCATAGTACAGGGTTATCTCTGTGAGTCTCCGTCCTCTCTGGGCCCAGTAATTCTGCATTGTCTTGTTAGCTTTGTAGCACCTTCAAGTGTGAGTTTTTTGTAATGGGTTCAGCTTTCCCAGCCGTCCTCAGGCAATACGACAGTCTTCTGTGCCTTGACCACCAGTACGAGAAGTAGAGTTCTCTCTCTTTCAAAGCACATAGAGAACTGGAACTGGCTATGTTTCTGACTCAGCTTCTACTGCGGTGCAGCAGAGTTCAACAGTCGGTAACAGACTTTCCTTGAGATTAATGTACTTCAAGACTAATATTTGATATCTTTTTTTTTTTTTTTTTTTTTGAGTGAGAGAGAGAGCTACAGAGAGTGAGAGGGAGAGACAGTGAGAATGGTCTTCCATACACTGGTTCACTCCCCAGATGGCCGGAGTGGCTGGAGCTGCACTGATCTGAAGCCAGGAGCTAGGAGCTTCTTCCAGGTCTCCCATGTGGGTGCAGGGATGTAAGCACTTGGGCCATCTTCTACTGCTTTCCCGGGCCATAGCAGAGAGCTGGATTGGAAGAGGAGCCACCAAGGCTGGCGCCACGGCTCACTAGACTAATCCTCTGCCTGCGGTGCCGGTACCCTGGGTTCTAGTCCCGGTTGGGGCGCCAAATTCTGTCCTGGTTGCTCCTCTTCCAGTCCAGCTCTCTGCTGTGGCCCAGGAAGGCAGTGGAGGATGGCCCAGGTCCTTGGACCCTGCACCCTCATGGGAGACCAGGAGGAAGCACCTGGCTCCTGGCTTCAGATTGGCGTAGCTCCGGTTGTAGCGGCCATTTGGGGGATGAACCAGCAGAAGGAAGACCTTTCTCTCTGTCTCTCTCTTTCACTAACTCTGCCTGTCAGAAAAAAGAAAGAAAGAAAAAAAAAAGGAAGAGGAGCAGCCAGGACTGGAACTGTTACTCATGGGATGCTGGCACTGCACGTGGTAGCTTTACCTATTACACCACAGCACTGACCTCATATTTGGTATCTTGATCCAACTTATTTTACATTTTAGTCATCTATTTGCACCATTTTATAGAAGGCTAAGAAAATCGTTGGCAGAGTTTTTCTTTGCAAATATCAGAGCTAGTGATTTGTGTACATTTTACCCCATCAATGTTTTTTCCATGTCAGTCTTAAGATAGTGAACTTTGTATCATGGGAAATTCAGAGTCAAGAATCTTGAGACAGTATCTTCAAAGCATGGAGTAGAGTAGACCAGAGACATCTGTAGACCTCCTGTGTTTGAGGACAAGTCTTAGTGGAAGAAGTGGATTCAAAGCTCCTTTGCAGAAACCACCGCTCTGTGGGGGTGCTTCAGAGGTTCCTGGAAAGTGTAATTCAAAAGATTTTATTTTGGCAGAAAAATTCTTTGAAATCTTTGCATAGTTTTTTCATAAAATGCATTTCTGTGAACATTTTTGACGATTCCTTGTATTTAGTTGACTTTCAGTTAATCAAAAGGGATATTCTTAAGATTGCTGTTGTGGAAGGAAGTCTTGGTGCCAGCCATTTGTGAATTTTAAGCAGAAGTTTCTCTGTTGCTTCTTATGGGCCGATGTTTTACAGCTCTTCTAAATTTTGAGATTTTCCACAAAGCCGTAAATAAATTTTCTAACTTTTGTAAGTCTTTTGGTTTGAGTTCTAAGCATTTATGATTGGCATGTGATTTGTAATGATCAACTAAAATCACCAATTGTGCTGTTATTTAAACTTCTCCCAGAACATTAGGTTCTCATGTTTTATTTTCTTTACCAAACAGGATTTGCCGAATAACATGATCCATCAGGTGCCAATTAAATCTCTCCCTCAAGAATGGCTTTGGTGTGAAACGTGGTGTGACGATGCCTCTAAGAAAAGGGCAAAAACCATCGATCTGGTGAGCTGCCCACGTCTCTCCTCTGCCTCTCCCCGCAGGGAGACGTGTGACTGAGTGATGGTCCACACCGCTCTTGATGAGTTAGCTTCTCTTTGTGGTTGTATAGCTCGGGCACCCTGCAATATCTTGTGCTAGTTTCGGGCCTGATGGGACTGTTCCCACGGCCGACGGTCAGCCTTGTCACCTGGCAGTTCTTTGAGCTTTGGCATTTTTCCACATGTAGGTTTCTGCTTGCTTCTTCTTTCTCTTAGCTCCCCGCTGACCTGTTGCTTCTGCTAATAAGTCACTTGCTTACTCATGGGTGCTCTCTTTGTCCAGTTAGGGCTTGTTCCCCACGGGCAGGCATACCTTTGAGTGCTATGTAGTGTGTGCTTTCCTCTGCGCAGCTGAAGTATGTTGTTGTGGTTGTCACAGTGCAATAATCCAATGACCAAAGAGCCCAAGCTGCAGGCGGCCGTGCGCATTGTCCCCGAGTGGCAGGACTATGATCAGGAGATCAAGCAGCTGCAGACCCGGTTTCAGGAGGAGAAGGACGCCGGGACGCTGTACAGGGAGGAGACGCGAGAACAGCACCAAGAAGGTAGGTGCACACCCTTGACCTTGGGTGAGCGTTTCTGTTTGTTGCAAAAGTAACAGAGTGGTGCATGAAGGGGAGGAGACACTGTGAGCCCTCTGCCATGAGTCCCCTGGCACGGACCTTCTGTCCCACTATCTGCCAGTGTGGTTTTCATTCTCCTCTTCCAGTTGGCCTTCTAAGGAGTGTTTATTAACATGATCGCTGTACCCCCTATTTTTTGCTGGGAGGGAGAAGGAGGACTTTAACTGTAAGTATTGTTCTTCAAGGCTCATGAGTTCTGTGATACATGAGCCATACCTGACACTTGCGGAGCTCTTGGGAGAGCCCTTGGGTTGGTCTTACAGCTGCCAGGCCCTGGTGAGCACTCACGTTGAGACTGAGATGACGTATGGGTCGGCTGGGGAAGAGTGCTTGCTCCCCACCACAGTGGGGGATGGAGCGTTTGTATCCAATTCAAAAGGCTAGAAAGGACTTAAGTCGCTGTGTAATGTCTCTCCTTTTGTGTGTCCATCTGGTGTGATAGCCACTTGAAAACATTATTAGTATACAAAGTTGACTTTTTTTTTTAAAGATTTATTTATTTTACTTGAAAGAGTTACACAGAGAGAGAAGGAGAGGCAGAGAGAGAAAGAGAGAGGTCTTCCATCTGATGGTTCACTCCCAGGTTGGCCACAATGGCCAGAGCTGTGTTGATCTGAAGCCAGGAGTCAGGAGTTTCAACTGGTTCTCCCACTTGGGAGCACTTGGGCCATCTTCTACTGTTTTTCTGGGACATAGCAGACAGCTGGATGGAAAGTGGAGCAGTCAGGCCTCGAACCAGTTGCCCATATGGGATGCTGGCACTGCAGGCGGCGACTTTACCTGCTAAGCCACAGCATTGGTCCCCGAAAGTGACTTTTTACAAACTAACAAGTTGGGATCTGGATTTTGAGATTTGTTTAACTTTCAACTAATTATAAAAAAATAAAGGCAGAACATGGATTTTAAAGATGATGCAATATTAAATATCACAGCTAGAAGGTCCTCTAGTCACCATAAAAAATACGCTTAAATGCGTCAGTCAAACCTCAAGGATTTCCAACAGAGAAATGAGCAAAGAGTGTGGACACACTGTTGAAATAAGAGGAAAATGTAATTAGGAAGTCAGTCCTTAGAAACAACCATCGGAACAAAGCAGCCTGTCGTTAGTATCCGCTACATCGACAAAAGCAGACATGTTGGTCATGCCATGTTGACAGTGCTGTCTGTGTTCTAAGGACACCTTGCTGAAGCTTTGTGTGTTAGGGCAGCCCTTGTTAAAAAGCAGAGTATCTGGGCTGGCGTGTGGCGTAGCGGGTTAAGGCGTAGTCTGCAGTCCCTGCACCTCATGTGAGCACCGATTTGATTCCCAGCTGCTCCACTTCCCATCCAGCCCTGCTAGTGTGCCTGGGAACGCAGTAGAGGATGGCTTGAGTGCTTGGGCTCCTACTACCCATGTAGGAGACCTGTTTGGAGTTCCTGGCTCCTGGCTTTGGCTTGGCCCAGCCTCAGCTGTTGCTGAGAGTTGGGGAGTGAACCAGAGGATGGAAAATCTGTCTGTCTCTCCCTCTATCTGTGTAACTCTGCCTTTCAAATAAATAAAATAAATCTTCATTTTTTTTTAAAGTAGCATGTCTGTATTAGGAGCCTTTATTTATTTTTTAAGATTTATTTATAGGGCTAGTGCTGTGGCACAGTGGGTTAACGCCCTGGCCTGAAACGTTGGCATCCCATATGGGCGCCAGTTCTAGTCCCAGCTGCTCCTCTTCCAATCCAGCTCCTTGCTGTGGGCTGGGATAAGCAGTAGAAGAAGGCCCAAGTCAGAGTTACACAGAGAGAGGAGAAGCAGAGAGAGAGAGAGGTCTTCCATCTGATGGTTCACTCCCCAATTGGCCGCAATGGCCAGAGCTGTGCCAATCTGAAGCCAGGAGCCAGGAGCTTCTTCCAGGTCTCCCACATGGGTGCAGGGGCCCAAGGACTTGGGCCATCTTCTACTGCTTTCCCAGGCTTCTGCAAAGAGCTGGATCGGAAGTGGAGCAGCCAGGTCTCGAACCAGCGCCCATATGGGATGCCGGTGCTTCAGGCCAGGGCATTAACCCGCTGTGCTACACCACCGCTTCATGGAACCTTTAAAATGTTTATACTCTCAGGAATTCCTCTCTTGAAGATTTATCCTAAAGAAAAAAAATTCAACACTTGAGAAAAAGTTAAATGGATTAAGAAATTTATTTTACTGTTTCTTATGAATTGAAAAGCATTGAAAGCGGTACAAACAACCGAGAATGAGCTTCACTGACACATAGGAAGATGTTAATATGCTGTTAAGTGGGAAAAGACTCCTGACTGAAGACGCACACGTGTTTACTCTGAGTGAATATTGCACTTGTGAAGCCAATTTGTTTGGAGCGGTGTAGGATGTTTCAGTGTGTTTAAAATAAAGCTGTCTCTTTATTTTGCTTTTTGCTTTTAAAAGTAGAACAAGGTGGGGCATTCGGTACAGGGGTGAAGAGGCTGGTAGGGACGCCTGCGTCTCTTATCAGATTCCTGGGTTTGAGTCCCAGCTCTGCTAACTCCATCTTCTTGCTGAAGTACATCCTGGGGGGCAGCAGTGACGGCTCAAGAAGTTGGGTCCCTGCCATCGCCATGGGAGACCTGGTTGCATTTCCAGCTCCTGGCTTTGGCCTAGCCCAGTCCCAGCTGCTGTGGGGATTTAAAGAAAGTTCTGAGCCTGAAAGCACCAAACCAAAAATATAAAAAGAGATGCAAGGAAGGGAGGGGTAAATACTGCGTGGCAGCGGGGGAGAGCGCCTGCCTGGTGTCTGTAAGCCCTGGGGCTGATCTGTGTTCTCTGTTCTGCCTTTGCACAGGACTTCAGAATCGGGAAGAATTATGATATCCGGAGGAGAATAGGAAACGATACCATTTGAAAAACAGATTTTATACTAAATGCTAGTTTTCTGATCTGTCTATACAACTGCTGATAAACTGGCGGGCGGTTGAGCCACACCTTTTGATTCTGAACTTCTGATTCTGACTTCTGCACACCAGTGGGCGCCTGGTCCTGGGTGGAAGCTCTGTTGGATTTGTACCTGGAGGAAGGCAAGTGGCTGATCCCGGGGGCTCTGCAGAGAGCAGTCCTCCGGCTGGAGAAAGGAGTGGCAGCAGCCGCTGGAAGAGCACGAGTCGCCTCTGTGCCGACACCGCGAGCACACACCTGCTGCACTGTCCTGGGAAGCAGAGTCGCCGCGTTCCTCCTTACCTCAGTTTACCTGCCGCCTAGCTGCGCTGCGCTGCCCACCCTGCTCCGGGTCAAGCCAGCAGAAGCTCCGTCCAAGGCCTGTGTGCCTCGAGGGTAACACCAGTATGCCCTTGTGCCCGAACATCAGGACTGTTGTTTTGTCAAAACCCAACCAACAATCACGTGTCTTCAGGGTTGGCTCAGTGCCGTTGCTAAGCAAATTAATTCTGGACAGGATGGGGTGGGTTGGGTGAGGATAGGGAAGATATCAGGAATAGGAGGGCTCTGGGAAGTCTGGGGTCCTGGGGGGCGGGCACAGAGGAAGACCAGAAATTGGCCATTCTCTTTTTTTTTAAATCATCGTTACCATCATGCTAGACGGGCATTTGAAATGAAAAACTATTAATTGTTCTCCACCCAGTCCTAATGAACTTTCTAGGTGATTGTTTTGTAAACAATTTTTGTATTTGTGGAAGTCTGCTTTTTCTTCTCACTTCGTAAGAACACGTCTGCTCTCACTCGGTTTCCTTACTGGATACAGCCATACTGAGCCCCTGGAGCGATCCCCTCCGCTCCCCGAGGGGTGTGCCCATGGCCTGCTCTGTCCCATGTGGGTTTTCTCTACAGAGTACTGCCAGGTCCCGGAGCAGGAGAGATGCTGCCCGTGGCCTCGTGTTTCTCTGGACACTGTCCTCTGTTCCTTCCCCCACCCCAGTTCCGTGGATTACTTTTGGCCTGCAGCAACTGCCCACCCCAGTTCTGACTTCAGTCAGCTGCACTGTGAAGCCCGGCAGCCCTTGGGCCATTCCTTGGTGCATCTTCATGTGAGCAGCACAGCGCTGCCCCTGGGGGGCCGCCTTTTCCAGAGAGGGGGCGGTGGTGTCCCTGGGGGAGGCCCCAGTGCCCCGGCCCCGGCCCTGCCCAGGCCGCCGGGGTGCAGCAGCACAAGCACGGGTGGGCACTGAGCTTGCCTTTCAGTGCCACGCGGGCGGTTTTGGTTTTGTTGTTTTTTTTTTTTAATGTTTTACCTGCGTTTTACAAATGCAAGGAGTGAGCGCACATAGACAGCTGAGTCCTCACCTTCTTAGCCAGTCACTACACTGGTGTGCAGTCTTATCACAAATATCAAGTAATTTATTTTTCCCCTTTGGAAATGTAAAGGTTGGTTGAGGAGCCTCCCGGTAGGTCTGCAGGAGCGTTTGACTTAGTTTTTATAAGTCCATTAGCTACTGGGAAGGGCTGAGCTCAAAGAAGGGTCAAGCAGGTAGCTTGATCTAAGACGGAAAAGCTGCCCCCACGTGGCTGCTGGGCACAAGGGCTGGAGCACGGTGACCCCTGCCTGCCCCTGACCTAAAAGGGCTAGATCGGCAAAATTAAAGACGCTTGTCCCAGCGGCACCCGCACGCTGCAGTGGGTGTGAGAGAGCATGCTGCCGCTGTGTCCGGGGCTGTTTCCCCGCTCGCCGTCTGGGAGATGAACAGGGACTTGCAAGTCCCGGGGATGTGCTTCTGAAGCGCCAGCTTCTGCGGGGCACGGAGCCGACCGCCTTGCTCTGCGTCCCTCCAAGGCTCCTTGCGTATTCTTCATAAGAAGGTGCAGTCAGCCACGTTGCCCACGTAAGGTGCTGCCCTGGTCACTCCCTGCCCTGGCTGTCACCACCCTGACAGGTACCGAGGGACCGGCTGGCTTCCAGGGTGGTCAAGGCCGTCCTCCCCCTCCCCGGGCATCCTTTCTTGTTTCATGGGATGTGATGGCCTTTCAGAATGCCCTTGGAGGTGCTGCTCTGGCCCCTGCGTGGTGCTGATCAGCCTTGCCCAGCGCCTATATACTAGAAGAAAGTGGGAGTGGGAGGACAGGCAGGGAGGGGCCTTCCCGAGGGGCTGGCGTTGGTTGTGCCGAGTGCTCAAGCTTCCGCAGACTCCACAGGGTGTCGTTCTTAGCCATCATTCCATGGAATTGATTTTTCCCCCTCTCTGAGGCTGTAGTGGAAGGTGTTCTCCCTAAATAAGTGACGGAGAACTGAGAAACCACGTGCCATGTCTGAGTGACATGAAATGGTGTAATAGCGTGGGCCTGTTTTTGTGTCCCTGAGGGCAGACCCTGTCACAACCCGTTGCTGGGGCCAGGAGGCGTGTGGCTTCCCAGGTTGGGTTTTTGAAGTGTGTACTGGACCCCTTCACCCCGAGAGGCAGGGCACGTTAATTTTCTGTGGGATTGATAAAGTTGTGAATCCGTTGGAGTGTTGCATTGCAAATTGAACCTGCAGAAGTTGGCACATCTGCACAGGCATCATGGTAGGCCCGTGGGTGGCTTGAACGCGACGCTCTGGAAAGCAGAGATGCCATCTATTAGGTCGTAAAGAAGCAGTTCCCCTACAGGGAGCTGGATTTCTTGTTGCAGCTCTGCCTGACTGAATAACTCGTATCTGATTGCAGGGACTGAATCCTCCACTCTTCAGAGCACTGAGAGCTAGGGACCGTAGAGCAGGTGTGGAAGGGACAGGTGGTCCTGGGTCCCTGTAGCCAGGAACTGTGGTTCACTTAACGCTAGTTAGGAACAGGCCAGATAGCAGCGAGCATAAAACGACCCCTGCACCTGCCAGGAGTCAAGTTGGATACCTGAAAGCACCCCTTTCCTCAAATGGCTGTGCCTCATTTGGTTTGAGTGAGCAAAAAAAAATAATTCAGAGTTGCACGGGAATTGTAGTCCACTTTTCTGAATAGGATGTTAGCGCGGTAGTGCCAGATTTCGTGGAAATGTGATGTATCGCTCAAGCCACCTGCTGGACAAAAATGGAGAATAAAAACTGGAGCGCCTGCTCTGTGCAGTGACTGAAGGATCTACTCCACGCTGTGTGATTTTAATAATTCATTTTTTAAGGACTTGATTGTGTGGGGGACCCCTTTGTGAGATGATGAGAGCTAATAAACAGAGCTTATCATGTGTCTTGCTTGGTAGGGTAACATCTTTTTTTTTAAATTTGTTTTCTCTGCCTTGACTGTGAGGGAAAGATCTTATGCAGGGCTTCGGTAATTACCGGGTTGAGTTCAAGCAAAGCGATTAGACTCCGTTAACTCAGGTGATTCTCTATATTTTAAACTGTGCAGGATGCAAGTTTCTCGCTGTTTCTTTGGCCTTCGGTTTCCTTACCTAATACAGGAGCAGCACGCGTGCATGGTCACACGATGGCAGCAGCGAATGGAGGAGAGGATCCTGCTCCCCCAGGGTGTCACCGAGTGCCGAAACTTGATTAAAACAAAACAAAACAAAACACAAAATCAGCTTCAGGCGGCTGCGTGCTGCCTGCAGTTTCAACTCCAAGGAGATGAGACTGCCACAAGCCAGTGGCCCCCTCTGGAGTCTGTCCCAGTTGCCTAGCAACGCAGAGGCCAGATGTGGAAGGCTGGGGAAGGGGGGTATGGAGCCAAGGCCTTGAGCCACCCTGCGCTTTCTGCATTGCCTTGGCACCGTGGAGGTTTCCAGAGAAATGAGCAAAATACTTTAAGGTTGACAACTGGAGAAAAAGGTTATCGAGTACCATGTTTTCCGACCGATTGTCCCTGGAAATAACAAGGTAAGCGTGGGGAAACATTCAGGATGTTAAAGAAGCGATGTGCTTTGCAAACTCTTCTCCGCGGCTGTTTGACCGTAATCCTGCTCCGTTAAATGCAGCGCCGGGTGTTGGAGTGTCTGTAGAATCCCTGCATCGGAAGGGGACTGGGCAAGCATTTCCTGAGGCTGTAATGAAAATGAGCTCCGCCCCGCACAATAAACTTCTCTCTTCTTTAAAACCATCTGGATGTCTACGTTAGGGAAGGGCAAGCTGACGGAGCGCACGGGTCAGCGCTTTCATTTGGCACAAGTGGCAAGGCCTGATGGGCGAGGGAGGGCTTTATCTGAAGCCTTATCTGGCACTGGCATGGGCTCTGGTTCAGCTAGGTCTTTGGATATTCAGGGAAGTGCCCAAGTGTCATCTCGGTCCCCAACCCCTGCAGGCAGCTCCAGCAGGTGTCAGCAGGCAGCCGCCCCAACCTTGTCACAGAGTGCCTCAGAGGGTGGCATGAAGTTTGTTGAGGACCAGTGCCTGCTGTTTAATGCCTACTGGGAGCCAGAGGAGGGGCCTTTGGCAGGAGGTACCCCTGCAGGAGAGAGCTTAAGCTGCAGCCCTGAGTGCAGGAAGCTGGCCCTGTGGACTGGGAGGGTGGAGCTCCAGTTGGTATTGATGTCATTGAAGGAGTTACAGAAACTGTGGCCAGGACAGAGACACAGGACAGCAGGGTCAGGGTTTGATCTTAGGGGACAGAGGGAAGCCCCTGAGGAGTTTAAACTGGGCACTGATGTGAAATGGGTGTTTTCTCAGAATAAACATTTCAATGACGTATAGCACATTCAGAAAAGTAGACAAGCACACGCCTCATGGATTTTCACAAAATGAAAGCAAGGGGGCTGGTGCTGTGGCATAGTGGGCTAAGCCTCTGCCTGCAGTGCCTGCATCCCATATGGACGCCGGTTCGAGTCCCAGCTGCTCTTCCAATCCAGCTCTCTGCTGTGGCCTAGGAAAGCAGTAGAAGATGGCCCAAGTCCTTGGGCTCCTACACCCATGTGGGAGACCCGGAGGAGGCTCCTAGCTCCTGGCTTCGGATTGGTTCTGCTCTGGCTGTTGCAGCCATCTGGGGAGTGAACCAGTGGAACCTCTCTCTGTCTCCCTCTCTCTGTCTAACTCTACCTCTCAAATAAATCTTAAAAACAAAATACTGACCTCACATTTGAAAAAAAGTAAGAGCACTGTACAGTCGTTGCCAAGAAATGAAGTTGGGTCTGATTTTGTTTTAGATAACATTTCAGGATCTGATGATGCTCTGGCCTCCAGTGGCAGAGGAGCCGCCTGCAGGGAGCTGACCTACTGCCCGTAATCAATCATACAGGCTAACACCGTGTACCAGAAAGTGAGAGGCAGGCAAGGAGTGGGGCGGCTCATGGCACTGGGAAGGCTGGAAAAGCTGAGCAGAGGTTTTGGTGGTGCCCAGCGCTGGGGAGAGAGAGTCTGGAGTTAATGTCTCCAAACAATCGAGAGGCTTGGTAAATATTTCAGGCTTCCCAGGGGAAACTCCGTGGGCGTGTGCTCTAAGACAAAAACCACAGAAGACCCCACCCTCGTACAGCCTGAAGTGAGGTTGTCAAAGAACCAGGAGACCCAGTGGGAGCTGCCTCTGGAGTCAGGCAACTCTCATGGAAACAGAAGGGAATCCAGAGTCTACACTATGTTATTCAAAATACCCTGCACGGGGCCGGCGCTGTGGCATAGCAGGTAAAGCCGCCGCCTGTGGTCTCGGCATCTTATATGGGCACCGGTTCCAGTCCCCGCTGCTCCCCTTCCTATCCAGCTCTCTGCTATGGCCTACGAAAGCAGCAGAAGATGGCCCAAGCCTTGGGCCCCTGCACCCGCGTGGGAGACCTGGAAGAAGCTCCTGGCTCCTGGCTTCGGATCGGCTCAGCTCTAGCCCTTGCGGCCAATTGGGGAGTGAACCATCAGGTGGAAGACCTCTCTCTGTGTAACTCTGACTTTCAAATAAATAAATCTTTAAAAAAAAAAAAAAAAAAGGACAAATGGGTGACATCTA
This sequence comes from Oryctolagus cuniculus, assembly GCF_964237555.1. Classification (NCBI taxonomy): domain Eukaryota; kingdom Metazoa; phylum Chordata; class Mammalia; order Lagomorpha; family Leporidae; genus Oryctolagus; species Oryctolagus cuniculus. The sequence continues at coordinate 118,639,680 of NC_091434.1, forward strand.
ATCCAATTTAAATTGTTAAAAAAAAAAAAAGACTGGAAGAAATATTGGCCTTTTAAAAGTGGTTGGCCAAGGCCGGCGCCGCGGCTCACTAGGCTAATCCTCCGCCTTGCGGCGCCGGCATACCGGGTACTAGTCCCAGTCGGGGCGCCGGATTCTGTCCCAGTTTCCCCTCCTCCAGGCCAGCTCTCTGCTGTGGCCAGGAAGTGCAGTGGAGGATGGCCCAAGTGCTTGGGCCCTGCACCCCATGGGAGACCAGGAGAAGCACCTGGCTCCTGCCATTGGATCAGCGCGGTGCGCCGGCCGCAGCGGCCATTGGAGGGCGAACCAATGGCAAAAGGAAGACCTTTCTCTCTGTCTCTCTTTCTCACTGTCCACTCTGCCTGTCCCCCCCCCCCCAAAAAAAAGTGGTTGGCCAAAAAAAAGAAAAGATTCATTTCAAAAGGTAGAGTGATAGAGATCTACTTACTATCTGCTGGTTCACTCCCCAGATGGCTGCCACAGCAGGCCTGGGTGCCAGGGACCCAAGCACTTTGGGGCATCTTCTGCTGCTTTTCCAGGTGCATTGCAGGGAGCTGGGTAGGGAGCAGAACAGCCGGAACTTGAACCAGCACTCCAATATGGGGGCCAGTGTCGCAGCAGTGGCTTAACCCACTACGCCACATCAGCCCTTTGTATCTTCTACTTCTCTATTGAGGTTTTCTGGCTTTGCTTCTTTTGTTTCAAGAGTATTGATAATGTCTCACTGAGGCATCTCAATAATGCCATCTGCTGCTTTCCCAGGCCACAGCAGGGAGCTGGATCAGAATTGGAGCAGCCGAGACTTGAACCAGTGCCCATGTAGGATGCTGGTGTCACAGGCATCGGCTTAACCCACTGAGCCACAGTGCTGGTCCTGAGCTCCATTTCCATTTGCTCTGACAAAATTCCTGGGCCTGGGTACTTTATAAAGAAAAGGGGTTGAGGTCAGTGCTGTGGTATAGCAGGTTAAAGCCCTGGCCTGCAGTGCTGGCATCCCATGTGGGGGCCGGTTCTAGTCCCAGCTGCTCCACTTCCAATCCAGCTTTCTGCTGTGTCCTGGGAAAGCAGTAGGAGATGGCCCAAGTCCTCAGGCCCCTACACCCACGTGGGAGACCTGGAAGAAGCTCCTGGCTTCAGATTGGCACAGCACCGGCCATTGCGGCCAATTGAGGAATGAACCAGCGGATGGAAGACCTCTCTCTGCCACTCCTTCTCTCTCTGTAAATATGACTTTCAAATAAAATAAACAAATCTTAAAAAAAAAGGGGGGGTTGATTCAATGCATGGTTTTGGCTGCCGCAGGGCCTGGCGCTGGCCTGAGGACCCATGGAGGGATGGTGCAGCAGTGGCAGGAGGGCAGAGGGAAGCCAGGGAGCCCAGAGGTGCCAGTCTCGCTTCTTTATAGCGCCCCCTGCTGGCAGTCCCGTGAGGACTCTGCTAATTCCTTCCAAGGGGAGCACCCCAGAGCCCTGCTGACCTTGCACTACCCCTCAACATCAGCAAGCACACCGGGGACTGAGTATCCAACACACGACCCTTAGGGACACATTGTCACGTGACAGAGATTGGGGGCACAGGGTCTCAGGGCTGGTGAGCCAGGCTTGTCCCACTGGGTGGAGATTTGGGCTACAGGGATTGTCTCTCTCTGCCCAACCCAGGTACAGCCACAGGCACGGGGGTGCTGCTGGCGGGCGGATGAAGGAAGGAACCAGCAGAGTGCATCCAGGGGCCGATGTTCCCAAATATGTTTCCCACGATCCCTTTAGTCCCGGCTGAAGATGGAACCATCCTGGGCCACAGATGGCAGCCGAACCTCCAGGTGGGTTCTGCTCTACACAGTGATGGCGGGGGGCAGCTGCTGAGCGTGGGCCAGAGCCCAGGGCTCCCCCTGGCCTGGCTTGCTGGGGTGGAGGTCTCTGAGGTCCCCAGGAACTGGCCTGCCCAGGTGTGTTGCTTGGTGCGTCTTCCTGACTGAGCTGTCTGTGTTCAGCCCCAGTCTTGACAGACGGAGAACATGAGCAGTAGGAGGCAGATGTTTAACCGATGCTGGTAGCACCTGGTTAGGAGCCGATACAGAGCCTGCGGCATGGTACCCAGCCACGGGTGTGCCACACTGCAGCCTCCTTACTGGTACATGCTGAAATAGCTGTCACACAGAGTGTCCAGGGGGCTGGCGTCGTGGCACAGTGGGTTAATCCACTGCCTAAGACATTGGCATCCAGCAAGGGCACCTGCTCAAGTCCTGGCTGCTCCACTTCCCTGGGAATGCGCCTGGGAAAGCAGCGGAAGATGGCCCAAGTGCTTGGGTCCCTGCACCCCTGTAGGAGACCCAGATGGAGCTCCTGGCTCCTGGCTTCAGGGTAGACTAGCCCCCTCACCATTTGGGGAGTGAACCAGTGGATGGAAGATGCCCCCACCCCCGCCTGTCACATAAATAAATAAACCTTTAAAAATTGTGAAAAATGAAATTAAAATATAAGTTTACTTTGATGCCCTCCCCAACACTGGAATACATGTACAGTTTTTTCCCTAATCCACATTTCCCAGGAATTTTTAATAAAGTGCCCTCACATATCCTGGGCAAGATTCCTTTTTCAGGTACGTGTGTTGCAAATATCTTTTCCCGGGGCTATCCCTTTTGTTTGGTGCTCTTTATTGTGGTTTTCAAAGAACAGACCTTAATTTTAACGTGGAGGTTTTTTTTTAATTTAAATTTTTTTTAATTCGTTTTTTTTTTTTTTTTACATAAAAAGATCACCACTCTTTTGGGCCTGTGTCTTTTTGTCCCAGTCCCGAGCCAGGGCTCTGAGCTTTATCTCTCCGGCCTTCTCAGAGTCTTAGGGGTGTCTTTCCCCCAGGACCTGGAGGGTCTCTCGCTCGCTCGCCTCCTGCACATCCCGGCAGGAGCACGGCGTGGCCGGCAGGTGGCACCCGCGCCCCGCCGCGCTGATTGCGGCGTCGCCTGGGACTCGGCCTCGCTTGTTCCTGTCTCTCAAATGGGCTCAGCTCTCAGCGCTGCTTTGACAAGAGGCTCGCGGCCCGCTTTCTGAAACGCGACCGGCGCCTCGCTCAGCTCGGCAGGGCCCCGAGGGGACGTCCGCGTGCGAGACCCTTGACTCCTTCTTGGACGCTCTTGCGGCGACGCCCACCCCTGCTGGGACATGTTTTTTCCGGTGCTATCTGCATAGCTGGTAGCATCCGCGCGGTGCAGAGAAAGAACAATGAGCCAACGGCTTCATGTCAAACACAGCTGGAAGTCGCGCCCTCTTCTAGTCTTCCTGCACAGCCAGCTCTACCGGCCCTTACCGACCACCCAGCGCGTCCCCTGCCCACCCGCTGCGGCCGGAGAGGGACAGCGGCGGGGACAGTGGCCTGTCCGGTCCGAGGGGCGCACGGCGCCCTCTGCTGGCCGCGGCGGGGGACTGCGGGCTCCCCTGCCGTCTGCGCACTGGGGACGCTATGGCCTCGCCGATGTCCCCTTCGCTGGACAAGCGTGGACTTGGACCCACGCGGAACTCACTGTGCAACAGGCGGCGAGGCTGCGGGCCTTTTGGAAACACCAAGAGAGAACCCCGCGTACTTAGGGTTTAGGAACCTCTGGTTGCCAAATTAAAAACTCAGCATCTGTCTCCAGGAGGGGAGGCCGGGATGTGCGTGGTCTGGAGGCTCCCGCGAGACCCCAGAGGGGCTTGATAGCAGACAGGGAAGCGTAGGGGTGGACGCCCACGCCGCCCGCGTCCTGCTGGAGCCCTGGCGGGCAGCGTCTTCCTGGAAAGCAAACTCAAAGGGGGAATCCAGGTGTGATTTCTTTTCAAAAAGATTTATTTATTTGAAAGGCAGAGTTACCGAGAGAGGTAGGGAGAGTGAGAGAGAGGTCTTCCACCCACTGGTTCTCTCCTCAAACGGCCACCACTGCTAGAGCTGGGCCCATCTGAAGCCAGGAGCCAGGAGCTTCTTCCAGGTCTCCCACGCAGGTGAAGGGACCCAAACGCATGGACCATCTTCTGCTGCTTTCCCAGGCGCATTAGCAGTGGGGTGGACTGGAAGTGGAGCAGCTGGGACTCGAACCGGCAGCCATATGGGATGCTGGCACTGCAGGCGGAGGCTTAACCTCCTATGCCACAGCACAGGCCCTGTTTATTTTTAAAGATTATTTATCTGAAAGGCAAAGTTGGAGAGAAGGAGAGAGAGAGAGTCTGAGGGTCAGGCACTTGGGAAAAGCTTAGCTGCGCAGATCCCTCTTGTTTTGAACGCCAGCTGGGGCCACTGTTGGAAGGACCCTGATTCTAAGGTGGAGTGCTAGTGTGGCTGGTGGCACAGTGCCATCTGCTGGCCTGTCCCTGGGATCTCAGGATCTTCCCAGCAGCATCTGGGGAGGTCCCAGGTGGAGTCGGGTGGCGCGCATGCAGCGGTAGGTAACACGGCATGCGTGTGGCCCTGCTCCCAACACAGGCTGGGGCATTGACCGCATTTTCCAGGCATGCACACTGGATTGTGAGACAGAGAGCGCCACTCTCTGATCTTGAGCAAACACATAACCTGGCATGGCTGAGTTTGAAGAGAGCGTGCAGAACACGGAGAGGGGGTGTCCGGAGGCGAGAGGGAAGAAGTCGGGGGGGCCCTCGCCATGACTGAAGGGTGAGAAAAGACCGACTCCTGTTTGTGCTTCGAAGCTACACACGGATTGGTTGATTCATTCGCTTAGACAGAAACACAAATCCGATGCCTGATTGGCGCTCGGCTCTATGTAGGCATCCTGAGCCCAGGCTGATGGCCAAGAAACCCAGGGGGTGAGTGTTGCTCTGACTGCTGTGGGTGTGATGAGGCAGCTGTGGCCAGAGATGGAGCGGGGCGGGGCGTGCGTAGGGAGAGGGCCTGGGGTCGGGTAACCCCGAGGCCAAGGACGGGCCTCCCAGGCCTGTGTGTCCCCGGGCAGGGCCCCAGGGAGGGGGGCAGCCACTCCTGCAGGGCTGGCCATCAGTGGTCCCCGAGTGGAGGAGACTCAGTGATGAGGCTGTCCCGCTTGAGTGAGTCACAGCTGGCCAAGCCCTGAGCCTCTGACGCAGCCTCTGCGACTGTGGACTCTGCCATTCATGCTGTGAGTCATGTTTTGTGGCTTCTGCTCTGTGTTCTGTTACAATAAAACCGCAGGGTCATGGCCAGCGCGGTGCGTAGCAGGTAAAGCTGCCGCCTGCAGTGCTGGCATCCATATGGGCACCTGTTTGAGTCCCGGCTGCTCCGCTTCCAATCCAGTTCTCTGCTGTGGCCTGGGAAGACAGTAGAAGATGACCCAAGTGCTTGGACCCCTGCACCCACGTGGGAGACCTGGAAGAAGTTCCCGGCTCCTGGCTTCAGATGGATGCAACTCCGGCCATTGCAGCCATCTGGGGAGTGAACCAGCGGACGGAAGACCTCTCTCTCTCTCTCTCTCTCTCTCTCTCTCTCTCTCTCTCTTTCTCTCTCTCACACACACACACACACACACACACACACTCTGCCTCTGCCTCTCTGTAACTGTGCCTTTCAAATAAATAAATACATAAACCTTAAAAAAAAAAAAAAAACACAAAACCCTGCATGGTCAGCCCTTTTCTCGGCTTCTTCCAGGAATTCTGTGGGGCAGTGGGTGGCGGTGGGGAGGCTACACCGCTGTGGACATTTAAGGAGGGAATTCTGTGTCTCTCTGCTTCTCCCTCCCCAGCCAAATAAAAAGAAGCAACTTGGGGGAAAAATGGCTTGACAAACACCCACTTCCTAGCTTTTGCCATATTTGGTTCCCCTTATTTTTTTAAATTTTTTATTTGACAGGCAGAGTTAGATAGTGAGAGGTAGAGACAGAGAGAAAGGTCTTCCTTCCCTTGGTTCACCCCCCAAATGGCCGCTATGGCTGGCGCTGCGCCGATCTGAAGCCAGGAGCCAGGTGCTTCCTCCTGGTCTCCCATGCGGGTGCAGGGCCCAAGCACTTGGGCCATCCTCCACTGCACTCCCGGGCCACAGCAGAGAGCTGGACTGGAAGAGGAGCAGCTGGGACTGGAACTGGTGTCCATATGGGATGCCGCGCCGTAGGTGGAGGATTAACCAAGTGAGCCACGGCGCTGGCCCCCTCCCCTATATTTCAAAACACAATCCCAGATATAATGAGGACCGCTGCTCCTCTGCTCAACAAACCTCAGCTTTTCTTCAGTTTCTGAGCAAAAGTGCTGCTGGGGCGAATCAGAGGCGGGGCGGCTGCTTCAGAATTTTGGTCTTGGCATTTCCAGAATGCTCTACGACACTGACCCGTCATGGTGGGAGATCGAAGGCACCAGTGGCCAGTGGCCAGAGCCAGATGAAAATAGCACTCTGACCTGCAATCTGCAGCGGCCAGGCCGTGCACAGCCGCAAGCGAGGAAGCCGCCCCGGCTGGCTGGCAGTGTCACAGGAAGCCACAGCACGATGACCGCCCTAGCAATCCAGTGGCCAGCGGCGCTGCACGAATGGCTGACAGCTGCCCTAATTTTTGCTGCTGCTTCTAGGACCAACCAGAGAAGGCCAAAGATGCACCTCTAAGCAGCCCCCAACCCTGGCTTCCCCAGGCCAGCAGCCTCCAGTCTGGTCACACCTGACGGCTTCCCATGTTCCACCGCGAAGCCTGCCACTGCTCTGCCTGCCTTTTTAGGTCTGCACCAGAGGTGGTGGGGACGGCTCACTCCCCGGCACCGGCAAGCCCGGAATCCACAGCGCCGGCTTTTCTAGTCTGGTTGGCCTCTGTTTATTTCCATGGGATTAGCACCGCCTTGCAGAGCGGTAAGAGAAGTTCTTTTTTTTTTTTTTTTTCTTTTTTTTACAGGCAGAGTGGACAGTGAGAGAGAGAGACAGAGAGAAAGGTCTTCCTTTGCCATTGGTTCACCCTCCAATGGCCGCCACAATGCGCTGCGGCCGGCGCACCGTGCTGATCCGATGGCAGGAGCCAGGTGCTTCTCCTGGTCTCCCATGGGGTGCAGGGCCCAAGCACTTGGGCCATCCTCCACTGCACTCCCGGGCCACAGCAGAGAGCTGGCCTGGAAGAGGGGCAACTGGGACAGAATCCGGTGCCCCGACCGGGACTAGAACCCAGTGTGCCGGCGCCGCAAGGCGGAGGATTAGCCTATTGAGCCACGGCGCCGGCATGGTAAGAGAAGTTCTTGAGAGAGGAGGAAATTCTCAGATCTCAATGAAGAAAGAACATCAGAGAAGGAACGAGGGGAGGTAAAAGGAAAACTCGCTTAATTGATCTAACAGCACAATATGTTCAAAATCATAATAGCCGCCATGTACTCAGTTCCGTATGCTCATAGCTTTGTATTTAATCTATCATCTGGATTGTTAGGGTAGTGCAAACAACGTAGGATACCGTTACAATGGACACGGGGCCGGGTACCTGTGTCCAACCCACAGTACACATGTGCAGCCACAAGGGTGCGCTCTCGGGGGAACTGAGGGCTCGGGGTGGGGGTGGGGGGCTCAGGGGTGACAACCGGACCGCTCCCAGTGGGATGTGCAGGTTCAGGCAGGGAGTTATGAGAACGCTCAGCACCTGTCTTTTAATTTAGCTGTAAGGCTAAAACTACTCTACAAAAACAAAGCCTTTAAAAACAGGTGTATGGCAAAAACAAACAAACAGAGAGGCTATCCAAACACACAAGCATATGAGAAGGCACACGAGGCCATTCCTGACCTGAAAGACACAAACGTACACCCACCAGGAGGCTCCATGCTGCAGCTAGAATGACTGACCTTCACGAGCCCGACGTCAAGGTTGGGAGGGATGGGTCAAGGTCGGGAGGGATGGGGAAAACGGAACCCTCCCCCGCAGGCAAAGTCTGCCCGGCACTCGGCAAGTTGGAAGCCTGTTCTTCAGTCTCATGGACTTTTCCGTGGCCTAGAAATTCCACTCCTTGGTCTTCATCCAAGAGAAATGAATCCAAAGTCCACCTAAAACACTGAAGAGCAGCCCCACTTCTAAGTGGGCAAAGAGTCAGGGCAACTTGGGGAGAGGGAAGCACACTGCAGGCCTCCCAGGGGCACAGGCGCAGAAAAGTACAAAGGCTGGGCCTGCGCTGTGGCGCAGCGGGTAAAGCTGCCACCTGCAGTGCCGGCATCCCATATGGGCGCTGGTTCTAGTCTCAGCTGCTCCACTTCTGATCTAGCTCTCTGCTATGGCCTGGGAAAGCAGTAGAAGATGGCCCAAGTCCTTGGGCCCCTGCACCCACGTGGGAGACCCGGAGGAGGCTCCTGGCTCCTGGCTTTGGATCAGATCAGCTCCGGCCGTTGAGGCCAATTGGGGAGTGAACCAGCGGATGGAAGACCTCTCTCTCTCTCTCTCTGCCTCTCCGTCTCTCTCTGTGTAACTCTGACTTTTAAATAAATAAATAAATCTTTAATAAAAGATGCCTAATGTAGAATATGTGGGCAAAGCATATAACATATTACCACATATGGGCCTTGCCTGAAACATGTGTAACAATCACATGTAGCATTTCACACACAACACACGTGACATATGCTCTACCTAACATGAAACAGACATGGCATGTGTACATAACATGCGACGTGTCAACATGTACCTCACATCACATGACACACATAGCACGCAACACGTAGGCCATGTAAAGGATCTAGGTGTGTAGCATGTGCCACGCATCTGCAGCAAGTAGCATACATGAGGCGCCGTGTTTACGGCACAGGCCGGGTGTGGCGTGTGCCAGGGACAGCACATGTGCATGCATAGCATGGACCGGGCGTGGCTGGCACGAGGCTGGGCCAGGCTTTTCCTGCTGGGCACAGCCAGACTCCTTGGACTCCTCACACTCTGCCCTCGTGCCTTCCTTGGGGAGAAAGAACAGGCCTTTGTGGCGCGGCTGGGAAGGAGAGCAGGCTGGAGCTGCGGTCTGCCCCAGCCCCTGGTGCCACGCGAGGCAGTCATGCTGGGCAGCCAGGCCCCAGGCCGGGGGCGGGGGGTGAGAGAAGCCTGCTCCCCTCCCAGCGTCCTGCGCGGCTCCAGCAGGGAAGCTGCCACGCGGGGAGAGGGCTCCCGGGGCCGCCCGGATGGACATCGGGGGCTCTGGGTCTGGATTCTGCATGGCGGCGAGCAGTGCGCCCAGGAGGCCCACCCTGGGGGCTCCGCTGTGTAAATGAATCCTGCACACGGATGGGAGTCCCCCTCCCCGGCCGCCTCCCCTGCCCGCCCAGGTCTCAGCCACTGAGTGTCCCTTGGGCCTAGGTCCTCTGTCTAGCTCTGGGGTTCTTGGACCTGGCTACTGGCCCAGGGTCTCCTGTTTTAGGAGCTTGAACCCTGAGTTTTAGCCTCAGCTTCTGCACATTGATTTTTTTTAAGCATTTATTTGGGGGCTGGCGCCATAGCACACTAGATTAATCCTCTGCCTGCAGCGTCGGCATCCCATATGGACGCCGGTTCTAGTCCCGGCTGCTCCACTTCCAGTCCAGCTCTCTGCAATGGCTTGGGAAAGCAGTAGAGGATGGCCCAAGTCCTTGGGCCCCTTCACCCATGTGGGAGACCTGGAAAAAGCTCCTGACTCCTGGCTTCAGATTGGCACAGTTCCAGCTGTTTCGGGCACCTGGGGAGTGAACCAGAGAATGGAAGATCTCCTCTCCTCTCCTCTCCTCTCCTCTCCTCTCCTCTCCTCTCCTCTCCTCTCCCTCTCTCTTTCTCTCTCTCTGCCTCTCTCTAACTCTTTCAAATAAATAAGTAAATCTTAAAAAAAAAAAAAAGGTAGAGCAGCCAGGACTTGAACTGGCACCCAAATGGGATAGTTGAATTGCAGATGGTGGCCACATCTCTGGCCTCACAAAGGTAAAATCTTAGGGGGTTCCACACTCACCAAAGACATATACTGCTCTGCCTTCCTCAACACATGGTCCAAGATGGCTGCTTGAGCTCCAGCCATCACAGCCTCCTCTTAGCCACTAGGTAGACGGCAGGAGAAGTCTGCTGCTTCTCTTTCAGAATTGTTTGCTGAAGTTGGAAGTGATTTCTCTCTTGATGATGAAGCACATCTCATTGTCAGGACGGCTGGGAGGCACAGTTTTGTACAACTAGGGGACGAAGGGGAGGACCCATGCATGCGTGGGGCCCGGGGACAGCAGCACAATGCTCAGGTCCCTTCCCGTGTGAGCTCCTGAGCCGGAAAGTGCGGGCGGCCTGAGCTGGCCGCGAGCTCCCCCTCAAGCCTTCCTCGCCAGGCCCCTTGGAGCTCTTCCTGTGCAGGAAGCTTTGTCCTTTGCGGGCCACGCCCTGGCGGGGCGCGGAGCTCCAGGGCCTCCCGCCAGCGGGCGCGGGCACCGTGGGAGAACAAAGGGGCTTTGCTGCGCTGCAAGCCGAGCCGCGGACTCCCCGGAGCCTGCGGGAGGCCCTGTCTTGAATGCTTGCCTTTTTGTTTGGGAAAGAAAAGAGTTTTCCGAAGCCCGGGGATCCCCAGGCCTGGGGAGCCGCGCAGTGGGGCCCCAGCACAGAGGCAGCCGGGACCTGTGCCCCCCGCAGGCTGCAGGGGGCGCTCGGCCTGGACCAACAGGGAGGCCCCAGGGCTCGGCCAGCGCGGGGTGGAGGGGTGGGAAGGGGAGGCTGGGATGAGTGCGAAGGGGGTTGGGGGCCTGGCCCTGAGTGGGGGGTGGGGGTCTAGCAGTACAGTGGGGTCAGGCTGGGTCCCTGGGAGGGGTCTCTGCTCACCTGCAAGGCAATCAGGTAGACCTGGAGTCCCCACTGCTCGGGACACCCCCTTACAGAGCAGCTGGGGAGGATGGACAGAGGCTGCGGTCCTGGCAGAGGCTCCGGGTGAGCGCCCTGTCACTGCTAGGGGACCTGCCTGCTCCCAATGTCGCCCGAGAGGGGAGGAAGTGGGGGGGGGGAGCGGGGGCAGTCCCTACAGAACCAGGAGAGACGGCTGACTTACATGGACACATTTTCTCCCCAAGATTTATTTATGTATTTGAAACACAGAGTGACAGAGAGAGGAAAGAGAGAGATCCATTCATTAGTTCACTCCCCAATAGCCACAGTGGCCAGGGCTGTGCCAGGCTGAAGCCAGGAGCCTGGAACTCCACCTGGGTCTGGGGCCCAAGCACTTGGGCCGTCTTCTACTTCTTCGCCGGGTGCATTTTAGCAGGGAGCTGGATCCCAAGTGGAGCAGCCGGGACTCGAACTGGTGCTCCTGCCAGGATACTGCTTAGCCCAGTGCACAATGCTGGCCCCTGGACAAAAATTTTTCTTTTTTAAAGATTTATTTATTTATCTGAAAGGCAGTTACAGAAAAGCTGAGAAAGAGAGACAGAGAGAGGTCTTCCATCTGCTGGTTCACTCTCCAGATGGCTGCAATGGCCAGAGCTGCACCGATCCGAAGCCAGGAGCCAGGAGTTTCTCCAACGTGGGTGCAGGGGCCCAAGGACTTGGTCATCTTCTACTGCTTTCCCAGGCCATAGCAGAGACCTAGATTGGAAGTGGAGCAGCTGGGACTCGAACTGGTGTCCTATGGGATGCTGGCATGCAGGCAGCAGCCCCACCCACTAAGCCTCAGCACCAGCCCCACAAACATTTTTAAAAAGACGTAAACCCACTTGCGAGGGCAGTCAGGAGTAGTCAGGGCGCGTTCGGCGCCAGTCTGCTGTTACATACAGATCGCAGGAGGCCATTGTTTTAGACCCAGCAGCTCCTCACTGGGCCCCCAACAGACCGGGCTAAAAATCAAAATGGAGTCACTCTTGCTCAAGTTGCACACCACCATACTGAAACGAAGCTGTTTTCAGGCCCTCTGAGAAATCAGGAGAGAGGGGACATGATGGCCACGGTCCCCAGCCTTGCTGGTTTCAGTGGCCACTATATAGGAGGGGCCCCTGGCTGAGTTCTTACCCAAAGGTTAACCAAGCCCGATCTCCCCATGGTTCTGTCTCCCCGCCCCGCCTTACAGGAACCTTGCCATGCCCAGTGGTTCCTTGTTCCTCGTCTCTGCTTCCTGCAGCCCTTCTGTCTATAAAACCCACCCTCTCCTGCTCAGCCCATCGGGACGTTTAGGCTTTAGGCGATGAGGCGCTGTCCGATTCTAGAACTGAGCTACTTGCTGTGGGCTGCCCTAGGACGCTGCTCGGTGCCTTGTGAGTCCAGACCCTCCCCTGGGTCTGCCCAGGCCCACTCTGGCTGAGAAGCCCCCAGACCTGTGTGGCAGGCAGGGGCCCAGGGAGGGTCTTTTGTTTTCATTTGGAGAAGAGAAGAAGGACCCGCCCACCTCCTGGGAAACATGGGGAGAACCTTTTGGGCCAGGAAACAAGGGGAGAAGTGGAGCAGTGCGTAGGGTGTGCCCAAGGGAGGGGCTGGGGCCCACCTGGGTGTGCTCTGGGTGGGTCTGGTCTCTTGGCTGTGGGCAGCTCCTGGACTTGGTCTTTGGGTGACTCGGCCACGGTCACGGTCGCAGGTGCTGCTTTGTGGGCAGGGGTGGGGCTGGTGCAGAGGCCCTTCCAGGCCGGGCTCCTCCCAGGAGGCACCAGGCCCAAGGGCCGAGGGCCAGCTCTTGGACCCCGGGTGAGGCCCTCCTGGGATAGTCATCCCCATGTCATGGATACCGCTGCTGTATCTGCTGCATGGTCCTGGCCGGGGGCTGGGGTTCCGTCTTCCAAGGTTATCTAAGGACAGGCTCCTGGCTGTGCTGCCACGGAGGGGCCCAGGGGATGCGGCCAGGCACATCCAGGTGGGGGGAGGGGCGTCCACTGAGACCCAGCTCCCCTGAGAAGACAATGGGCATGGCGGCGTGTGCAGGGCTGACAGAATCTGAGCCGGGTGTGAGGACGGGGGCAGCCCATCGGCTGTGGGTGAGGACTGGGGTAAGGCCACAGGGAGCAGGCCCAGCAGGCCAGGAGACGGGACGGCAGGGCTGGGTGGCAGCTGGCCATGACGCTGGTAGGGGATGGGGCTGAGGGTGGGGCCACTTCGGACTGAACCCAGAGAGCCAAGGAGAAGCAAGGTCAAGTGGAACAGCAGTGCAGGAGGGGGCAGGGAGTCATGGCGGAGCTGGGGGGCTGACTGTGGGGGGGTCCCCACAGCAGGTGGCAGGAAGCGGGTGAGGACTGGGTTGGGGGCCAACCAGAGGCTCCCCTGGCTTCGGCTCCGGTGGTCACCCCAGTGGACATCATTCCTGCTAAGCTCACTGCCAACAGTACCACCTGGGTCTGTTGCTGTTGCCAATGGGGTTTCCAACACATTTTTCTCCCTGGTTAAAGAGGAAAGTGGTCTTCAGAGGAACGGAGCCCCTGGAAAGCACAGGACACCTCGGGTAGGGGCTCTCCAAGGAAGGAGCAGGCTGAGCACTGGTTCCTCTCCCTGAACAGAATCCAGCTTTAAGACAGGTATGTAGGGGCCAGCGCTGTAGCGCAGCGGGTTAAAGCCCTGGTCTGAAGCACCGGCATCCCATGTGGGTGCCGGTTCAAGTCCTGGCTGCTCCACTTCCCTTCCAGCTCTCTGCTGCAGCCTGGGAAGGCAGTAGAAGATGGCCTGAGTCCTTGGGCCCCTGCACCCATGTGGGAGACCTGGAAGAAGCTCCTGGACCCTGGCTTCGGATCGGCACAGCTCTGGCTGTTGTGGCCTTCTAGGGATGAACCAGTGGATGGAAGACAGACTCTCTCTCTCTGTCTCTCCTTCTCTGTGTAACTCTGACTTTCTAATAGATAGATAGACCTGGCGGGAGACACCTGGCCACAGCAAACCTCAGCACTAAGAGAGCTGGAAGAAGGGGGGTGGGTGGGGTGCTCCTTGGAAGGCAGGAGAGGCCTAAGCAGAGGCTGTGCGCCTCTGGGCTCACACAGTCTTTAAAGAGTGGCGGGAACAACTGGAACCCGGGTGTAGACTGTGCAGAGATGCCAGGATTTTATCCATTTGGGCCTGCAGAAAGTTCCTGCAAAAATTATGCACAGATTTCAATTTCTTTGCACCTCAACTTTTAATTCCATTTTGCCATGAACTTTAAAATTATTTGAGAGGCAGAGAGAGCAAAAGTGTGCTCCCAGCCAGTGCCGTGGCTCACTAGGCTAATCCTCCGCCTGCGGCGCCGGCACACCGGGTTCTAGTCCTGGTTGGGGCGCCGGATTCTGTCCTGGTTGCCCCTCTTCCAGGCCAGCTCTCTGCTGTGGCCCGGGAGTGCAGTGGAGGATGGCCCAGGTGCTTGGGCCCTGCACCCCATGGGAGACCAGGATAAGTACCTGGCTCTTGCCATCGGATCAGCATGGTGTGTCGGCCGCAGCACGCTGGCCGCGGCGGCCATTGGAGGGTGAACCAACGGCAAAAAGGAAGACCTTTCTCTCTGTCTCTTTCTCACTGTCCACTCTGCCTGTCAAAAAAAAAAAAAAAAAAAAAAAAAGTGTGCTCCCACCCGCTGGTTTACTTCCCAAATGCCTGCAAGGGCACCCAGCTGGGGCAGAAGCCGAGCGGGAACTCAGTTCCGGTCTCCGACATGGGTGGCAGTAACTCAGTTGCCTGAGCCATCACCGCTGCCTGCCAGGCTCTGCATTAGTGGGGGGCGGAAGCCGGGTGTGCAGCTCGGGTCCCCTGATGTGGGACGCAGACTCTGGAGCTGCGAGGCTGAGCACCTGCTCACCCCCCGCCCCCCGCCGCTGCCACACTTCTGCAGAGCACCTGTGTTCAGCTGCAGGGATGTGTAACGGGGTTGGGCTCCGCGGTGGGATGTCCTTACCAGGAGACAGCTGTAAAGTATCCAGGAGGGAAATATTCCCATGACCACACCCAATCCTGAAGTGTCTCAGACGCGCATGCGCGTGGGCGCAGGGGTGTGTGGACAGATGGAAAAGGATGAGAAATGTGACAGGGGCCAGCGTCACTGTGCAGCGGGTTAAGCTGTGGCCTGTGCATATGAGTGCTGGGATGAGTCCCAGCTGCCCCATTTCAATGCTACCCAGCTCCCTGCTGTGGCCTGGGAAAGCAGCAGCAGATGGCCCAAGTCCCTGGGCCCCTGCACCTACGTGGGAGACCCGTAGGAAGCTCCTGGCTCCTGTCCTTGGCCAAGCCTCAGCCATTTGGGGAATGAACCAGTGGATGGAAGATCTCTGTCTCTGTTTCTCTGTAACTCTGCCTTTCAAATAAGTAAATAAATAATTAAAAAAAAAAAAAACAGGCACGTGACAGATCACCTCCGGGGACATCTAAGTGAAGAGTGATGGTGTCCAGGCACCAAATTCTCTCAGCCTCTCGGTCATGTGAAGCCTTTGGAAGCAGAGGGCAGGGGCCACAGACAGTGGCCCAGTGGTGTATTTTTCCCGGCCTTTCAACTGGGGGCCACCTTCCGAAACCCGTACTAGGGGCCAATGAACTGCTCCTCTCTGGGGTGACGACGGTCACTTTGTCCTCCTGCATCGCCTCCTTCCAGGTCACCGCTCTCTGAGCCCCCCTGCCAGCCCCCCAGCCCCCGCTGCGCAGCCACCACACACCACAGCACACCAGCACACCTTTTGAGGTTTATTTCGTCTGCTAACATTCATTCTCAACCTAGACAAAAACAACTGGAGGATTATGACTTGCTGTTCCATCGTCAATCATTTTTTTTTCCTTTTGTACGAATGACCCAAAGATTTCTTCTCGACACTTTTTTTTTTTTTTTAATAAGAAGCTATAAATAAATAAAGCTTTAAACGCTCCCGGGTTTGAGTGAGAGAGTTCCAGTTCCCGAAAAGTTCACAGACTTGTTGCTCAGGGGACTCTTCCTTCCCCGGCTTGTCCCTGCAGGAGGGAGCGTGGCCGAGCTCATTGTGGGTTTGTACCTGTCTCAGCCCTGGGCAGGACCCCTGGCCGCCCGGGGTCCTCAGAGTCAGATGGGGGTGGGGCGCCCTGTCTGTGGTGTCCTTTGAGAGGTTACAGGAATACTGCAACCGTGGCCCCAGAGCAGGTGGCCTGTGGGCACCTCAGCCTGGTGCTGGCCCCAGACAGGACTATGCGGCAGAGATGAGGAAGGCACCGTGCTTCCGCGAGCTGGGACGGCGGGGCATAAGTTAAAACATGTTCCAATATGTACAAAGCAGATCTTCCGTGTGTGGGCCTGTGCACACAGGAAGCCCAGGGCGAGGAGGGGCCGCCTGCAGCCAGGCCCCTGCCTTCTGCTGGGAGGTCACGGTGCCCTGTGTGGCTTGTGCAAGGCCCCCAGGGCTCCCCTGGACATGTCCCACCCTCCCTCTAGGTGCACACCCAGCCTACATGGAGAGCGTCAGAGCAGGTGCACCCCATGTTAACGACCTTGACCGCCTTTTCAAAGGAGCCACTCCCTCTACTCACCTTGGGGCTTGGCTCCTCACCCCTGTGTGCAGACTGCCCAGCCCCAGGCTGCAAGGTGACAGACAAGCAGCCATCAAAGCCACTTCCTGCCTGGCAGCAGCCTCACCTGTCGTCACCCTAGCTCTTCCTGGGCGGCAGAATCCCCTGGCTCCCACACCTGTGGTGGCCCAGTGTAGCCTGGGGCAGGGAGGAGGCCCCGTGCAGCTTCAGGGTCAGGGACATGCACTTGCTCTCTGGGCCCAGCCAGGGGAAGAAGCTGGCCTGGTCCAGAGTACATTGGGATGGGGCACAGGGCAAGTGCTTACAACGGATATGCAACATGGCTTGTAGTAGGGCCAGTGGCCAGCCCACAGGGCTGCTGGGAAGAGGGCGGGGTGGGAGGCAGGGAGCAGGGGTGGGGAGGGTGTAGCATCTGGGTGCCAGGGAGGCCACCAGAGCCATTTCTTCCAGCTCAGAACCTGGGAGCCGGAGTCCCCTTTCCTGGCCGCCCGGAAGCACCACAGCCCCAAGGCACGGCTCACAGGCGATGGCCAGTGGGAGCAGTGTCGTGAGCCCTTGAGGAAGTGTCCAGTGATGGCTGGGGGCTGGTGCGGCCTGCTAAGGGACCCCAGTCCCCACACCTCTCCTGAGCCCCGTCTGCCTGGGAGGTTGCTGCATCCCTGGTTACGGCCTCTCCCTTTTGGGATGCGCAGAAAGGGGGGCCACACAGTGCGGGGGCCCCTCCCCACAGCCCACCCCAGGCTGGGGACTATGGGAAAGGTGGGAGGTGGTGGGGGGGAAGGACTCCATCAGTCTGCTTTGGTTTTTCGACCCAAAGCCTTCTGATTGTGGCTGGAGTGGGAAAGGGGGCCTCCTAGGCCATGGGGCACTGAGGCCCCCGGAGGGCAGGAGTGGCTGCCTGGCGCTGGTTTCCAGCCCTGCTGGCTGGGCCGGAGGTGAGTAGGAGCAGGTGTGTGCATAGTTGCAGTGAGACTCACTCCTGGCCCAGCAACTGTCCTCAGACCTCCAACTGCTGTGACGCTGCGGGGTGGGGAGGGGCAAGAGGGCAGGGTCATTGCTTGCCCCAGAGGCCCTGCCACGCCCGTCCCCACCAGGACATTCTAGCACTTTCCTCTGACCCCCTGGCCTGGAGCAGATAGCAAGAGCCACTTCGCCCAGCCCCACGGATCCATCGCTCCCAGGGCGCGGCCGCCGAGGGTTCCCTGTGCATGACAGCTTCGCGGGGTGGGAGGTGGGCCCTCGGGGTGCTGGCCCGTGGGCCCCGAGCGTCCCCCCGCCCCGCCCGCGCCGCCACTACCACTTCTCGATGATGTGGCTCATGTAGTCCTCGGTGGGCACGCGGCCCGGCTCCTCGGCGCCCTCTCGCGGCAGCGCCTCCTTGGCGCGGTGCA
This sequence comes from Oryctolagus cuniculus, assembly GCF_964237555.1. Classification (NCBI taxonomy): domain Eukaryota; kingdom Metazoa; phylum Chordata; class Mammalia; order Lagomorpha; family Leporidae; genus Oryctolagus; species Oryctolagus cuniculus. The sequence continues at coordinate 118,657,386 of NC_091434.1, forward strand.
GCAGGCGCTCCTCGCGGCTCTTGAGCCGCTGCTCCCGGCGCTCCAGCTGCCGCTTGTACTGGTAGCGCTGCTGAAAGAGGTCCTTGGCATAGTCATAGAGTTGCATATCGAGTTCATTAAGTTCCTCGATGCGCCGGATGGTGTCTTCATCCACCTCCACGCCCCCCGCCCGCGTGCTGTTGTACTGCATGAAGGGCCGGATGAACTTGAGGTTGAACGTCCGCTCGAACAGATACTGCGTCTTGCGCTGGAACTCGGTCAGGCCGAAGAAGGCCATGCCACGCAGGTTCTTCTTGGCGCTGTCCAGCAACAACTGGGCGCGCTTGCCTTCGGGGATGAAAGACAGGTTGTAGCAGCCCACGAGGCTCAGGTCGGCCAGCATGCGCACCTGGCGGTTGTTGGCCAGGTTATAGGGGCAGTCCATGAACTCCTGCAGCGTGCAGCCGGACCAGTCCGTGCCCTCGTAGCACGGCGGCAGCTCCTCGGGCGTGGGCGTGCGCCCGTCGCACATGTGCAGCGACGTCTTCCACGTGGCCCCGCGCTGCACGTGCCGCCACTCGCTCAGGTAGCGGGACACTGGGTCTCGAAGCAACGTGATGTAGTAGAACTTCCTGCCCGGAGAAAGGAGAGGGGAGGTCAGGACCGGGGCTACGCTAGGGCAGGGGCCCGGCTGCAGCATCCCAGACCCGCCACACAGCTCTGAGACTGATTGTTGCATTCTCTGTATGCAAAACCCCAAGCCTGGGGCTTGAGATAGGACTGCCCCTGCCAAGGGCACCTGGCTACCAAGTGTGACCCCACCATATCGTGCAGGGTCAGCCTCAGCTTCCTCCTTCCCACCGGCTCCCGGGGAGGCGCAACTCGGCTTTCATCTGCTGGGGACAGCTGTGCAGCCACAGCCCCCTGGGACCAGCAGATGTCAGGAGCTGTCGACAGTGCAGACGGGGCTGCCACAGGAGCCACTCATCAAGGGTCAGCGAGGTTCACCCCAGGGCCCCCAGAAGCCATAACCCATAACAGATGTCGTCTCCCAGATATTTCCGAACCCCACCAAGATGCCAACCCCCTGCATGGTGCACAGGGAGGACTCACTCCAGGAGGGCTCTGCCCCTGCCCCCCGCCCCCGTGTGGTGGGGGCCCAGGACGCTCTTGGTCCCTGGCCTGCGGGAGTCAGGACACTGCAGACAGGTGAGCAAAACATGGCAGTGGTGGTGCCGGCTGTGCCTGCAACAGCCCCATGGGTGGTGGGAAGGGCAGCCCCTGCACCGAGGAGAACTGGGCAGCCTAGACTGTCCTCAAGGGAGAGCAGCAGGAGCCCAGGGTTGCCCTCATCACCTCTTGGGGACTCTCCAGCCCCAGGACTCCCCAGATGGTGATGGGGACCTGCATCCATCCTGTCCTCCACCTTAGCAAGAATGCTCAGCTCACGTTGCCTCTGGACAGCCCCCGGGGGATCTGCACATCTCCTGGGGGTAAGGTGACCCCAGGGCTGGGCATTGTGCCCCGCAGGGGCAAGGGTGGCGAGGTCCCATTGGGGAGGCACCCGAGCTGATGGAGGCATGGCTGGGAAACTGGAGGTGCTGGTTCCCAGCGCCTCCCACAGGGGACTTGGGGGTTCTCTGCAGGGCTGAGGGTAGAGGAGGGGGGTTGCGGGGAGCCAGCTATGGCTCCAGGGGGCAGATGGCATGGCCGGTCCTACTGAGATCAGCAACTGCAGCCCCAAGCCTGCACCTCACCCCCCAAGATCCACACCTGCAGCCCAGGTTCCCCATCAGCACTTGACCTCTGCACAGAGGTCAGGGTCACCCGTCCTCCAGGCTCCTTTGATCACAGCCTAGAGAGGGTGTTAAGTTTCGCCCAGACCACAGGCCAGACCCACGCTGGTGACCGTGGCTGCAGTGCCAGTGCTCTGTGCCTGGTGAGACGGTGGGGCTGACACTGTCAGAGGCCTGTTTGGGTGCTTGGGGCCCTGCAGACAAGGTCACAAGGGGTGTCGCAGGTACAGTGTGTGTCGGGTGCATATCGGGCAGGTCCCAGGGGACATGACAAGCCCTCTCATCCTTGCTGCATATTTAGTGCCACCTGGCTAGTCCCTGCTTACTGACAAGGGATGCATCTGGGGGTCCCCAGGGGTCCCTGTCACCTGCCTGGCTCTCACCTGGGAATGCATGCAGGTGTCAGGGTCTGCGACACAGGGAGGGTGTAGGGTGGGAGACAGCACAGAGGGGGCAGCTCAGGGGCAGGGACTGGGTGGTCCTGCTTGGCTCTGCCCACATCTGCCATGCAACCCCGCGCCTCTGCCTGGCGCAAGGCACTGTCACCCCCAAGCTCTGGGTGCCAGGCTTGCCCGCTCCATTCTGTCCCCACCGCCCTCCTCTGCGCTGCCTCACGTCGTCCTGAGCCTGAGTGGCCCTGAGACTTCTCGAGCTGCTCCAGGGTCATGGGGCACATGCGCAAGAGGGCAGTGGCCGCCTGGGCCCCACAGCGCCAGCACTGTGGCCGGGCTGAGGGGCCAGCCTCAAGCTCTGTGGTCTGCCCTAGACAAGGGTGCTTTGCTATGAACAGGTTTTGGCTTCCCAAGCTCATGCAGGTATTTAAATGCCTAAGTCTTTGGCTGACTGTGCATGGATTAGTGCTCAAGGGTGATGGATTAAGTGCGGCGTCCGAGAGGCGGGTAGCCTTTAGGGCATCGGCAGCCTGCCCCAGGAAGGCAGTCTGTGAGAGTGGGCTGGTTCCAGGATGCAGTTCGGCTCAGCCTCTCTCTGCTTCCTGGCTCACCAAGGAAGGGGTCATCCCTGCTGTCCTCCAGCCCCCTGGCTGCCTGTGCCCCCGGGACTGTCCCATCCGAACCTCCGAACTCAGCCAAACACACCTTCCTCCTTCCCAGGTACGGTGATGGCCAGCTAAGCCGGGGTGAGCTGCCCGGGCAGGCCTAGGAGTGTCAAGTGTCTGTCCTGGCAGTGGGGGTTGGGCAGGGATTGTGCCACCTGCAGCCACCCCCACGGGGCTGGGCTGGGCTTCCCCTCCTGCCCCAGGACCTGGCAGGCTGTGAAGCCGCCTCTGCTACTGGGCCACCTTCAGTCACCCTGCAGGCTTCTGGCTTCACCCCAGGCATGCCTCCACCACAAAGTCGTGAGTCCTCCCAGCGTGCTCTAGGAGAGGGGAGGAGCGGGAAAGGGCAGGGGCTGGCAGGGACCCCACCCTGGAGGACAGGCCCCATCCTGCCCAGCTCAGGCGGGGCCCTTGAGAGTGGCCCTTCTTGAGCAAGGTGCTGCCTGTGTTGGATGGGGCTGCTGCTGGCCCACGATGCTCCCCAGGCCCCTCCTGCAGCCACACAGCCCACCAGCAGTCTCTCTTGGCCCATCTCTCAGGAGTCTGCTTCTGGCCTCCTGGGCCAGGGCCTGAACAAGTCCACTGTTGGGATCTGCCCGGAGTTCCAGGCTCCTGGCTTTGGCTGGGCCCAGCCCTGACTGCTGTAAAAATTTGGAAAATGAACCAATGGATGGAGGATCTCTGTTTCTGTCTTTGCCTTTCAAATAAATGAAGGAAAAAAAAATTGCTGCTGCAGGACTGGGGGGAAAAGCGCCCCCACCTGGCCCTGTGGAGAGCAGCTGGGGTGGCAGGCTGCCCTGGAGGGTGTGTGCACATGCTGTGTGGCTTCGGGAGCTGCAGACGGCACGTGCCTGCAGGACGGTGGCCGGTGCAGGGAGGGGCTGCTGGCCCACGTGCTGCCACGGCTTCCCCTCTGTGGCACACACAGGAAAGGGAACAAAGCTCCCGTGCCCATGTCTGCAGGAGCAGCATCTTGGGTGCGGGTGGGCCAAGGTGGGTGGAGCGGGGAGCTGGGCGGGTGGCCCACTCGGCAGGGGACAGCCATTAGAACAGCGTGACTGTTCACTTCCTGTACTTAACTCAAGCATATAACAATTTACCCCTTGGGGTCTGCAAAAACTGGAGTGTGGCCGCTCAGGGCGGGCCACGGGTTCTGAGCCGTCTTTGTGTGGGGCTGAGGGCATGGGGGTGGAGGGGGCGCATTCCCCCCTTCACACTGCTGCATCCGCTCAGCCGGCATCACGGCGGGCAGGGGGCAGGCAAGGATGTGCCTGTGGGATGCTCTCAGTCCATGGAGACAGGGCCAGCTAGGCTCCTGCAAAGCACTGTCCCAGTTCCGCCTGCCTCGCCTGCTCTTCCTGGGCCCATGGCCTTGCAGCCCAGGGATGGCGGCTGGGGACCTCCCTCTGCAGTGCACAAAGAGGCACATGTTCTGGTCAGCAGTGTTGGGTGCCCTACTTAGAGCAAAACAGTAAAGTGCACCCCTGCCCCCCACACAGCACAGTGCTCTCCCTGGGGAGCCTGAGCAGCTGACTGAAGCCTCCCTAGCCTCTGGGGCCAATGTTGGCCACAGGGCCCCCTGGGTGCTACCTGGTGCTGGATCGGGTGGGACGAGAACAAGGCTCACCCACGGCTGCTTGGTGCCCACGTGACCATCGGGATGGGGCGTGCTGCACTTCTCTGCTCAGGACATCGCCTGCCGTGCCATTCTCGGATACAACTGCCATAGAGACAGAAGACTGTGGGACCCGCCCATGGGGCCAGCAGCACCATGTGCATCTTCCTGCCCCTGTCTGCACACGTGACACTGGGCGAGGGGTGACCCTGCCAGACCCATACCCCTGCAGCCTCGCCACATCGAGCAGGGCACCGCCAGCCGGCCCCGCCCACACCCTGTCTCCCTTGCTGCCCATTGCACCTACTGTCAGACCATCAGCTGTTCATGTACCAAACTCCCCTCTAAAAGGGGGCGGCGAGGTCGGAGCGTAGTGTGGTGTCAAAGACCCCCTTCCCCAGACCCAGGCCAGACCCCTGATGCGCTTGCTCTGGAGGTGCTGAGGGGGTGGCTCATGACCCAGGGTACGAGAACAGTGTGCACACTCCAGGGTGGGTCCCTGCTCTGCCCTCTGGTGTCTAGACAACTGGCATCCGATCCCTGCGCCCAGCCCACAGAAAGTTGGAGGGCCTCTTACTGACCACGGTCCACACAGCAGGGTCTGTACACACAGTGCTCCCCAACAGGGCTTCCACAGGGGAAGGTGGGCACAGAGGACGACAGAAGCAACCAGAGGCAGACTACATAGCTCATTTACACTGAAATGGCTCACTGAGCACCAGCAAATGAAACGTGGGGACTGAAAATCTGGGATGACAAAGATGGCCCTTGAAGCAACAGGACACGAAGAGGGGACGGAGGACTGGCTGTCAGAACAGGTCCCCACTTTTCTACAGCAACACCACATGCTAGAAAACAACAGGGCAGCGTCTTCAAGACGCAGAGGGAGATGACCAACTGGATCTCCTCTCTGCCAAATTTTCAAAACCAAGTGAGGCAGGAGTGTAGGAGACATTTCCAGACAGACTTAGGAAGTTTATCACCCGCAAATCCTGTCTCAGGAAGGTGCTGGAGTATGTGTCTCATCTAGTAGACAAGAAAAACAAAAAAAAGTGGGGAAAAACAAAAAAAAGTGGGAGACAGGAGCTGCAACCCAGGAGAGAGACCCCAGATGTCAGGACCTTGGGCCTGTCAGGAGCTGAGTTAAGAGTTGCAGAGAAAAAAGGAGGGGGGCAATAGAATATTGCTTGATCTAACAGAATGGTAGGAATGTGGCAGGTTTTGGAATCATTTGGAAAAACATGTCTACGAATATAGAAAACAAAGCACATTAAAAGATAAGGCAATCATCAATTTCAGGAAAAACAGAAAGTCACATACAAAAGGGAAGGAAGTACATACTAGGCTCAGAACTAAACAGCAGTTCCGGAGATATCATAATGCAAACAATGATTGCTGACTCTACAGGGAGGATGGGCTGTATAAGGAGAAGGATATGTAAGAATGCTTGAGTTTCACCTCCAAAACACTGAGTAAACAGTGTTTAAATCAATACATCAAGAAACAGCACTATCACTGATTTATAAATATGGAAGTAAACACCGGAAGAATGGTGAAAATTATTGCAAATGTTCATAGGGAGGTTAGAAAGGAAAAAGCAAATGTTAGTTTTTGTCATTAAGTATACGTTACTTAAAAAAACTAAAAGCAAATGTATAGGAGGGAAATGGACATTGTGTGAGATTTGATGACTGTTTACAGCTCTTGTCCTGACTGTTGAAGAACAGTGCTTTTTTCTTCCTACTCTTCGCTGAACTCTTTACTGACTATAGGGTTAATCTTACGAGTATAAAGCAGACTGAAAGTAGATCATTGTTAAAAAATAAGAGAGGGAATAAGAGAGGGAGGGAGAAGAATCATAATGTTCCTAAACCTGTATATATGAATTACATGACATTTGCTTACCTTAAATAAAAGAAGTTAAAATTTAAGAAACAAAACAAAAATTCAAAGTGAAAGAGAAGAAGAGATTGGCCAGAAAAGCACACGGGAGCATGCTCACGGAGGGAGTGGCACCTGAAGCCACAGCCTGATGGAAAGTGTGGTGACAGTAAGCACAGGCAGGGCTGCTGGCTCCTGACGGCAGCTCTGGGACGTGAATGGGGACAGTAACCGTGCAGTGTCTTCATGGCACTTCATGGAAGGTGTGAATGCCCCGGGGCAGCGACTCCTCGCCCCCACACCGGCCTCAGAAACCTCGGTGTGTGCACCAGGAGGTATGGACCGGACTCTGTGCACCAGCCCCAAACGTGCACCACGTGGTGAGTGCAGTATCAGCACCGTCTACTTCCCTGGGGGACTCTACACCAGCTCTTCACCATAACAAAGCAAATGGGAAGCACAGGGTGTGGCAGGGACTCCATGGGCTCTGAGGATTATGTTTATCAAGTTCTCAAAAGGGAACAAAACCCAGGAAGCTGCGATTCATCCTGATACACTTGTACACGTTGACATTATGATGAGACGACACACCAGAAAGGTCAAGTCACAGGCAGCCTGCCTAGTGCGTGCCGGGGAGGGCACCACAGCTGCTCATGGTGGCTCCACGGCCCTGATCACGTCCTCACTCTTAAGGGGAGGCAGCAGGTGTTCCAGTGTTTATTGTTATGATTGATTTCTGCAGTGTCCCCAATGCTTCACGACAGAAAACAGGTCCCTTCTTTGGAAGGGAAGGCAGACAGTCCCAACTGAGACCCTGTAGAGTGTCCCGAGAGGCCCCCTGGCTGGCTTTACGGGTGCATCGGCCTCTTCCAAACCCCAGCTTCCCACAGCTCCCAGCCCCTCCTTACCCCTGCTGCACCCTCCGCCTGCCTCCCCTCCCACCCCAGCACCCAGCCAACTCCAGGCCTCCCCTCTTTCCTCCTTCCCCCTCATACCCATTGTCCACCTGCTGCGGTGAGCAAGATGAGGTCCCAGAGGGTGCAGGGGGCCCCTGCGGGTTGCAGTGAAGGGGGAATGTTCCTGTTCAGGAAGGGCGAGGGCAGCCAGTTTCCAGGTCTGCCGGGTGCCTGTGGTTTGGTAACTAGCCGTGCATTAATGAGCCTGACTGCTTTGCGGCCTCCCTGGAAAGGGACCAAGGGTCCCGCCGAGCCCAAGCATCCGGCTGGTGGTTGGCTCTGCCGCCCGGGAGAACCGTGGGGGTGCAGACAGGGCTGCTCCACTCCCAAGGGCCCCCTCCATTGCCGCCCATTCAGATGCAGGGGCCGGGACCCTGCTCCATGCCTTGGTTGGCAAACGATGCTCTGCCAGGGTGGCAACCTTCCAGTACCTTCCATGAAGGCGGTGCTAACTGCATCTTGGCCTCGTGGTACCCTCAGCATGCCCAGCTCCAGAGCAGGCCTTTGTGGACACCTACTGTGTGACGCGCACCGAGACAGCCCAGGGTCATGGGGAGTGGCGAGCAGGCCCTGCCTTCACCTCCTCCTCTGAGTGGGACTGAGGAGCTCCTGCCCAATAGATCAGACTGAAAATCAAAATGGAGTCACTCACGCCAAAGCTTCCAGTGGAAACCAAGTTCTCTGACCTGTGGAAAAGTCATTTCCCAATCAGGCCGGCTGCAGCTGGCATGCTAAGGCCACGCCTCTGGCCCTCATCCGCACACAGGAGATTACCCTAATCACCCTGACGCTAACCTGCGAATCTCCTGTTGAAGCGACTTTGAAATGACCTAACCCACTTCTGTTCCTGAGTCTGCCCCCATCAGCCCCGCTGTCTAGAACCCCAGGCCCCTGTGCCCAGCCCAAAGGAACACTTAAATTCTACTTGATGGCACCAAGTGTTGTCTGATTCTAGAATTGCAAATAAAGCCCACTAACGTCTGGGACTCTGTTGTCATTTTGTTCTTTGACAAAATACTGCTGCCAGGGAGCGGCTGCTCTCACCTGTTAGAGTCTGGATTCTTAGAGGACAATCTTCACACAGGCCAGGAGTCCCTCCCCCCCCAGGGGTGGGGCTTGGAGTTCCTTGGGGCAGCAGCTGACAGCAGAGAGGTGCTGGGACCTGGGAGAAAGGCAGCCCCCTCTTGCTCATCCTGGCACCTGACTCTAGCACCATGCACACCTTCAGAATAACACCAAACGGGGCTCCGAGAGGGGAGGCGCTCGTCCCACCCACGGGTCACACAGGCGGCCTGGCTCTTCCTGAGTTGGGGTGGAGTGAGTCTCCCTTCGGAAAGCCTGGCACTCCAGCCAGAGACAAGACTTCAACCTGGCCCAGGCCACACGAGAGAGGAAGTGCAGGATGCTGGGGTGTGGTGATGGGCCCACAAGGCAGTTCCGCCCAGCACAGCATCTGTCTTGCAGGGAAGGGGTCTGACGGAGGTGGCGCCGCCACCTGGGGAGGATGTTCTATGGCATCACCTATCCCGGAAGCATGGGAAGAAGCCGACCACACACACAGCAAGACAGGCCTGGGGCAGCCTGTGCAGCGGCAAGTGCGCTCTGCAGTCAGGGTAAATGATGTTTATGCTCAGGGCCTGCCGCTGTGGCGTAGCAGGTACAGCTGTCTGCCGCCTGCAGTGCCAGCATCCCGGAAGGGCGCTGGTTTGAGTCCCGGCTGCTCCACTTCCGATCCAGCTCCCTGCTATGGCCTGGGAAAAGCAGCAGCAGATGGCCCAAGTGCTTGGGCCCCTGCCACCTTCACGACAGACCTGGAAGAAGCTCCTGGCTGCAGCCTGGCTGTTGTGGACATCTGGGGAGTGGACCAGCAGATGGAAGATCTCTTTATCTCTTTCTCCAACTCTGACTTTGAAATAAAGCTTTAAAATAATCCCACCCCAGAAGGTAACGGGTCATCCCATGGAGCTCCCAGGACGGCGAGAGGACGGGTTTCTTCAGCTTGTCCTTACTAAGGACTTGCGCTGACCGGGAAGGGCCAGCTTGGCACGCTCTGCATGGCTCTGTCCTCGATTGAAAAGCCCGGCCAGGGGGCATCTGTGCCGGGCATGCTGCTTTCCTTGGGTCACACTGGGGCGTCTCATCCACAAGGCTCAGACCCGCAGCTCTGTGGCCAGTCCCTGGGCCGTGGGCGTCTGGGGCCCGCACAGCCACACCCTCGCTGTGTGAGCACACGGCCGTTCTGGTGGGACCACAACCACATGAGACATGGTGGTGTCCCCGCCTTCTGACAGTCACTGGGGGAGAACACGTGCCATGGTGATCCGAGGGGCTGGCTTCAACGCAGTGACCGCAGGACAGGCTCCGAGTCGCCTTCCACCCCCACAGTGCCTTTGGTGGCCTAGGATCCGGGCCATCAAGGTCAGACCCAACCACACTCCAAGGGGTCCCAGGAATTCAGAGGGACTGCTCGGGAAGAGGTGCTCATTCAGAGCGGGGCTGGGGCGCTTGGAGGCACTCGGGAGCGGGCACCCTGCTTCCTGCCCCGACCCCAGTCTCCCTGGGCCATCACAGGGCTGTGGCCCGAGTCCTTGTCACACGGGAAGGAAGTCACACGCAGCCACCACCAGGGAGTCCATGACAGAAAAATGCCCCAGGAAGCCCTGGCCCCTGACAGTGCCAGGCAGCCTGGCTCCTGCTCCGTTCCTTAGGAAAAAAAAGAAAAAGAAAAAAAAATCGAAGCTTGAAGCTGAGCTTGGCTCCAAGTCCCACTGGGAAGTGGAAGCCACAGAGCTCTGTGTGGGGCTGGCGGCCCCCTCCTTCCTGTGGCAGGAAGGGGCCCATGTGTACGGCTCCCCAGGGCCACTAAGGCCAGAGCTAGCTGGCAGCTGTGTCCTTGCCCTTGGAGGGGGCCCAGCTGCAGGCAGAGGCGGCGGTGGGACGACAGCCCGGAGGAGACAACGGGCTCCCGGGGCGTGACAGCAAAGGACGCCCGGGTCAGTGCAGCTTCCCCGCTGGCTCCGGCCCACCCTTTCTGCTTTGCTCCCTGCACCTGACCCGGCAGTGCCTGCGGGAAAAGCCCTGATCGCCAAGTGCTGAGCTAGCAGCAGCAGGCGGGGGAGCCCGCTGCAAACGCAGTGGAGAGGATGCTGCACTAAGGCAGCTCTCCTGGACACATCTGCGGGACAGAAGGGGCTGTCCAATCATGTCCGACCAGAGAGAGGCTCCGTGCCTGCAGGGGCCGGGGGCCAGGTGGGCCCAGGCTTCCTGGGGGAGGGGAGGAAAGGGGAGGAGGGCTGTCCTGCCTGCCTCTCCTCCCTCAGCCACCTCTTGCCTCGGAAGCCCAGGACAAGGTAACACCTGCAAGCGACAGAACGCCAGAGGGGAGGCAGGTTGGGGCGGGCTGAGCCGCTATGTCAGTGCCTGAGGTTTGGGCTGGAGAGATGTGGGCAGCACCCAGAAAAGTGAACGGGGCCCAAGGCCACCTGCCCTGCCTCCTTTTCTCCACCCACCCCCCCGCCACCCCCAGGGGGTGGGGGGCTGGGCTTGGGGCTGGGACGGCTGAGGCCGCAGGTGTATTAGGTCCTGCAGGAAGGGAGCCCAGGACAGGCGGGGCCTAGCTGACCTCCCAACTTCGCTCTCTGCCCCGCTTCCCTGCCTCCCTCCCGCCAGGGTGGGTCTCCCTGCTCACCGGCTGAGCTGAGCTCCTACAGATGGGCGGGAAAGGGCAGCTGTGCTCACGCGCCCCCTAAGTGCAGGCTTAGGAAAGTGCAGGCAGGTCCCCGAGGAGGAAGCAGCCCAGGCTAGGTCTGGTCACCAGGATGTCCTCAGAGACACCCTTCTCTGCCCAGCTTGCTTTGGCTGGCTGGAACGTGGATGTGACTGCTGGGTGCCTCAGTCATCTTGGGCCGTAAGGCAGATGCCCCACTTCCTGGGGCTGGTAGAGGCCAGAGAAAGAGCCTGGGTCCCCAGTGTTTCCTGTGGCTGCACCACAGGCTGGGCTCTGATTCAGAGGAAAACAAACCGCTGCCCTAGTTTGACCTCTGAACCCGTTCCATCGATTGAGAGCCAGTGTATCAAGGACTGGGGCATGGTGGGCAGGCAGCTCCCTGGGTGGGCGCCTGGCAGTGTCGGGCACAGTAATAACTAAGTTAATGCACTCCCTGAACCCTCGGTGCGTCACTGGCCATCCTCGACACCAGCGGCTCCCATTCTGCAGATGCAGATGCTGAGGCCCCGGAAGTGCAGCCTGCGAGGGCTGGAGCCCCGGCCCGCCTCCATCAACCTGTCTGCACTGCTTCCCTACTGAGCCAAGGCCCGGGTGGGGGCGGAGCAGCCTGGAACCGCCAGCCCTGGGGGAGGCCAGGCCCCCTTGTCCAGGCAGGGCTGTGGTGCTTTTTAACTCAAGTATGAACAGAAGCATGGACAAGCCATCTCCTTTAGATCAGGAGTCAGAGAAAAATGGGCACGCAGACCTGCTGTGCAGGCCGACAGCCCTGGGCCGGAACCACTGCACACAGAAACCTGAGCGCTGTCCTGGGCAGCGCGGGGCGGAGCCAAGCCCCGGACTTTGGCCGGACCTGGGCGGGCCTCCCTCTGCTCTCCTGGACAGGCGCCCCTGCATCGCACACAGCCCTACCTCACCCCTGCGGGCTGGTGGCAGATGGCTGATGACAGAGTGAGGCCGCCTCCTGGAGGGGAGGGGGGAGCCGAGATGACAGCTCGGCCAGAGTCCCGACAGCATGTGTGCCCCCTGCCGGGAGGCCAGATGGGCAGGAGCCCAGAGGCAGGAGGGCACTGGGGGCAAGGGCAGCGCCCCCGCTCAGCACCTCTTTCCCTTTCCCACGCACGCTCCACAGTCTGGCTCCCAGGCAGGGTGGGAGTGGGTGATTCAGGGCCGAAGCCTGCAGCTTCTGGAGCTGGAGGGGGCGGGGCCTGTCCGCAGTGCTGGGCCCAGCCACAGACACACCAAGCTCTCAGCCATGACCCCTGGCCTGTGGCCTGCGGACTGGAAGGCCGGGCTGAAAGTCCTGCTGACTCCACCCTCCACGCCAGGGGCTGCCAATCTCTCCACTTTCCTGCTCAGCCCCACCCCCAGCACCACCTGTCTTGTACACAGGCAGAGCTGTCTCCTCCGACCCAGAAGCCTGGCTCAGGGCTGCCGTCTGTGTGGCCCTGGGCAGGCCACTCCGCCAAGCCCACTTTCCTGCAGGGGAATGGGGACAGGGTTCTCAGCCCCTGCTGCACAGCGAGACGTGGCCTGGGGATCTGCCCACAACACAGGCACCGCTGGCCTCTGTCACGCCACCCCAGCCAGCAGCTCCAGGCCACCAGACAGGTCCCTGGGTGACTTCCATCCCCCTGCAGGCAGCAGCACTCACGCCTCTGCCTCCCCACTGGGCGGGCTCCTGCGGCGGTGGCAGGCACCCCTGAGCTGGGGGGAACGAGCCCAGAGCCTCCAGCTTGGGAGTCCTTGGACAGTCATGCTGTGCAAGGCTCTGCTACACACAGAGCAGCCAGGGAGGCCTTAGCGGAGGAGGTGACCCCCAGGGGTTAGGACCTGAGACAAGGCGGTGGCCGCCAGTGGCAGCACTCGCACCAGGAACTCAAGGGTTCTGGGCCTGTGTCCTGGAGCTGCCCTGTGTCCCAGTGCTGCCTGTGACACACATGCCACCTGGAGCCAGCAGGGCAGGCCGCAGGCGTGTGGATCTGACCCTTGGAATGTCCCCTCTGGACAGGCCTGGGGGACCTCCTGCTGCTCTCTGGGAGTTCGGGAGCCTCTTCTGCTGCAGACACAGCCCTCCCGCTGCAAGCCAGGGAGCTACCATGCAACCAGCACCTGCAGCGCAGGAGATGTGGACATGGAAACGGCAAAAATGGACGCCACAGGCCCAGACCCTTCCTTCAACAGGAAGGGAATGGAGGTTGGAGAGGCTCCCTCACCTGCTGGGACTGGGCCCAGACGCAGCCTCACGGGGCAGCCCCACACCAGCACCCGCTCCCTGCCCTGTGCCCTCGGCTTCCTGGCTAGGACCCTGTGGCCCAGGCTGTAGAGGGCAAGGGCCTCACAGCTTGGGCATGTCCCCTGGTGGCCCAGAAGTCGCTGTCCCCACAGGCGCTCCCTGCCATCTGCTTTGCCCTCTACCCTATCTCTGGGTGCTGTGGATGGGTGTGCACCATTGGAGGTAAGACCACTGCTCCCTTACCCGAGTCCCTCGAGTCTCCAAAAAGTGGTGACTTTCTCTAGTCGCCAGGAAATGCTAGCCCCTGACCTGATCCACCAGCCAGCCTCGGGCCCCGGGGCCACTGTGTTTTAGCCGTGAGGATCAGGACGCAGCCTGAGGGCTGCCAGGATTTGAACTCAGCCTGGCTACAGACAGGCGCAGTGCAGATGTCGCTGAGGAGCAGGTGGCACGGGCCTGGGCCCGGAGCCGGTGCAGCAGCTCGGACGGGAGCTTGCCTCTCTCTCTCTCTCTCTCTCTCTCTCTCTCTGTCTCTCAGGCTCACTGGTCCTCACCAGGCCAGCACCAGACCGTGACTGGGATCTTGCTGTGAACTTGGCCAGGCCTGGGAGTGACTGCTCTCGTTCCAGGGGCCGGGCTGATGTGTATCCAAGCTCTCTGGCTCTTAGCCTTCCCTGCTGTCCCAGAGCCTGGTGTTCGGTGTTTTTTTCTGGTTTTGGCTCATCCTTTTGGTCCCCAGGCCTTGAGCTTGGTAAGGGAGACAGGGATAACAAGGCAGCCCTGAAGCCCCCTCTCTGGCCTGCCCTGCCCTACAGACTCCTCTGGGGCCACTAACAGCTTGTATAGGCCAGAGGGTGCTCGGGCCTGCCCACCCCTGCACTGGCACCTCCGTGCCCAGACACCTCCAAAGGCCTGAATCCACCTCCCAGCACTGGGACAGCTGCTGTCTGCAGCCATGCGGTGCAGGGACGGGTTCACAGATGAGGGGGTGGGAGGGGTTTGTGGGGGGCATGGTTCCAGCACACAGTGTGCCTACAACCCAGGGCTGGGGGCTGGTCTCTCTGTTGAACAGAGTTGAGGCCACAAAAGAACAAAGTGTGTGCAGGCAGGTCCTCGCGGCGGGGGCAGACCCCACGGGGGAGCCACAGCCAGGGCGTGAGCTGTCGGACCGGACCGGATGCCTGGAGCTCCCGGGAGCAGAGGGCCCCTCCCACAGCACGCTGGCGTCTGCCTCCTGCTCCACCAGACTAAATCTTGCCCCGAGGCCCGCACATTGTCTCCCGGCCTGTGGATGCTGCTGTCTGCCAGCTACTGTGGTGCGGGGGGGGGGGGGGGGGGGGGCCTCCCCTCCCCCACCCTGCACTGAGACAGGCGCCACCGCTGTTTGCTCCAAATAGCTCAGTCCCAGTGAGGAGGCTGAGGATGCAAATGACACAGCGGAGACAGACACCGGGCCTCGCATCACACGGATGGCCAGCTGTCCCCGTCACTTGCCTCCTTCCTGGAGGCCTTCTGAGCGCCTCAGGCCGGCCCTCCCGCTGCAAGCTGAGGGAAAGGCTGGGACACCGTCGCTCCATAACAGCCCACCCGGGGTGACATTCAGAGCTGAGCCCCGAAGGGTGAGGAGCGTAGGGGCGGGAGGTAGGACCCCGCGGGTCTCATCTAGGAGCCTGCTCCCCAGAAGAGGAAATGCATTGGCCGTGTCAAGGGCTGCACATTGTTATCAAATGGTGGGAACAACGGAAGCATCCGTCCCGTTTCAAGATACCCACACTGTTAAAACAAGCCAAGAAGGAAAGGGCCTCATGAGAACCTTCGGGTGGGGCGTGGCCTCTGACGCCCAACCCCGCCCTGGCTGAAGGCTCAGTGCGGGGTGTGGGGGTGGAGGGGTGGGGGTGTTGGACCCCTGCACAGCTGTGCCCTCACACATGGAGAAACTGAGGCAATGCCTGAACCCCTGGCAGGCAGCCCCTTTGAGCACATGCTAGGAGCCAGAGTCCTCTCTCTCTCCCCCTGGGACGAGGCAAGGGACTAGGAGGCAGGGGCCACACCCCTGGGGGCTGCCTGCAGCTTTGTCACCTTTGTCACAGAGGCAGGAGGTGACTTAACCATCATCAGACGACCTAACCCTAGGCGCTGCATAGGCCACTCCTAGCCGGGCACAATGACTGTGGTACCCACCCACCCCAGCTCATGTGCTGGTCACACTCTGTTCTGACCGGGGCGGTCCCTGCTGTGGGAGCCTCTGAGTGGACATGCCTAGGCCTTGGGACGCTGCCCCGACTCAGGGCAGGCGAAGCACCCACCCCCAAGCCCCGCTGTGTGCAGGGAGGGACAGCTGTCCCCACGGATGGCTGAGGGTGAACAGGACCAGGAAATGCCAGGCCCCTGCCCAGGTCAGGGTATGGACACTGGAGATTCAGGGGCTGCCTTGACCTGCCGCCTCCATGGAGGGGAGGGCTGACGGCTTTCTGGGATCCAGCCTGCTGGCCCCAAGGCCAGCACAACTGCGGGCAGCCCGGCCCCGGATTTTGCTGATGCCATCAGAAGCAGTGCTGTCCAGGAGTGGGTGAGGACCACTTCCTCCTCACTGGTGCCCACGCGCCCTCCCGATGCACCCAAGCTCCTGCCCGTTCATATTTCACACCCGCCCGCCTGGCATTTTCTGGCCCCCGACAGCCGACAGGCAAGATGTCACTTCCGCTTGAACACACATGCTCACACCTCGGGGTCAGGGGCGGGTGACTGCCCTGCTCCTCTGCTGGGCACGGGGTTGGGCTGCTGCGTGCCGATTTATACAAAGCCTGAGTCTCCTCTTATCCCAGCCAAGAGCTCGGGGGCCCATTCCTGCTTTAGGGCCTTGGCTGAAGCCATCACCGGGATTCAGATTAATCTTCCCCCAGGTCCTTGCTGCTTGTAATATTACACAGAAGTGGAGGCCTGCAAACGAGGTCAGAGGTCAGAGGCAGCATCGGGCCCTGCCCAGTGGCAGCAGGGCCATCGCCAGTACCCACTGCCCAGGAATGCCCACCTCTGGGGCTCCGTACCAGTGACGTATCCCACACACAGCGCTCAGGGACTGACACAAGGGGTCAGGGTGCACAACGTGATCCCGAGGCCCGGTGACCCCATGGCAACCGGGAAGCATGGTCCTCTTGGTGACTGTGCGAGGACCCAGGAGCACAATTCCATGGCTGTTATGAGCACAGCACTGCATCAGGGACTGAGGAGATGGCCAGATGCCGAGGGACAGGCACAGAGGAAGAGGGGGCAGACGCGACACACACCAGGTGTTAGGGGCGTCTGCCACAGCCGGGAGCCCTGGGCAACTTTTTCTAGATTTTTCCAGTTTTCTATAACCAAGTGCATATTATAAACCTGAAAAATGTTGACCCAAGAGCAAGAGCATATGTGACTACGTTGGATTTTCCTGTGGGAGTCAGAAAGGCCTGGGGAGCTCAGAGTCTCCCTAACAGCCTCAGGATGCCCCCAAAGCCACAAGGCCACCAGCATCCACCTTCCTGGCGGGGAGAGGGTCAGGAGGGCCAGAGCACATGTAAAGACATTGGGGGTGTCCCTGGGCTCCCCTCCAGCTGGTGGCTGGGTCCACAGCCCTCAACAACCCCCTCTTCCAGGAGCCCACGCAAAAAGCCCCAGGTCCAATGCCCTGGGGTCACACCTGCCCCTAAGTGCACACACCCAGAGTCAGTGGAGAGATGGCCTCTCACCCTTGCAACCTTCGACTCCCCTTTCCCAGACAGACAGCACATTCTAGAAAGAAGCTAGTCCACGCCCGGTTAACCACAGGCCACTTTCCACTGTCCTGCGGCCTGCTGACCTGGCTCTCGGCTCATAGGGACAGTGACCGCCTCCAGCGGACACGCTGGGCAAGTTGTCACCTGACCAGGGAGATGATGGCACTTCCAGGAGGATGTCCCCTCCCCTGCCACCCTGTGAGTGGCCCCTCTCATGTGCTTTTGTGGTCAGTGCCCCCAAGTGGGGCTGGGAGCCTGGTAGGCATTTGCTTGCCTTATTCTTCTAACCTCAGCAGCAGTCACCACCATTAGACCCACTCTGCAGATAAGCAAACTGAGGCTGGCTGCAGCCGCACTTCCCCTGACACCAGCAGCATGGGCCTCTGCGTAGCGTGCATCTGCTGCTGGCAGGTGTCCCCAGGGTGCCCACAGGACCTGAGGGTGCTGCTGCTGACACAGGGCCTGGGTCTTCAACTTGCCCAGCACTCTGGCACCGAGCAGCTGGCGCGGCTGTGACAGGTTCCCTGAGGACGCCTCTGGCATCCATTTCCTCCTTGCATCAGGCCTCCAGGAGTGCACAGCACCGGCGCCAGGCACAAGGAGGGGCCCAGCGCAGCAGGAAGGAGAGGAGAGATGGTTGGAATGGACTTACCTGCTTGCATCCGCCACGGGTCAGGGGCACCAGGAGAACATGCAAGAGACAAGGAGAGAGAGAAGCCATCAGCCAGATAATTTACATAAAGCAATCACAAATTGTCCTACAATCTCCAAAAACCAAATCCAAGCAGTAACTACAGATCTTCAAGGACTGAGGGTCCAAACTTTCTGCTAAAAAGCACACACACACACACACACATGTAGGTGCACATACAAGTTCAAGTGTGCTTCAGTGCATCTCTACCTACAGAAACACGCGTGTGGAGTGCGAGCAAGAACACATAGCAGGTGCACAAATGTGGCCAAATGTTAATGGTCAGCGAACCCAGGAGAGAGGCCTGAGGTTCATTCTATTTCATCTGCTTGCAGGTTTGAGTTTTTCAAAATAAAAAGTGAGGGGGAAAATTCTCACAAAGGAAGCGCCAGGCTATTTCTACCGAATTGTAAAAGAACCGGATTGTCCCGATTTTTATGCAAACTCCTAGTCAAAGGGGTGACTCTCTCCCAGCTAAAACCTCAAGGCCAAAACCCAGAGGAACACAATAGGGATATAAAAGAGTCCCAGACAAAAACCGTAGACCTGCATGAGAAGCACTTGCTGAAATGAAACAGCTATTTGTAGTACAGCCCAGAGCAAGCAGGGCCTGCGGGGGAGATGAAGCTGCAGATGCGTTCCCTCTGGGCAAGGACGGGACAGATGGCCCCTCTCCCAGTGGTTTCGGCTGAGACACAACAAGAAGGAACCAGGGATGAGCCCGGCCAGCACCGCCCCTTGCCTTATGGTCACACGGAGCTCCGGGCACCCGAGTGAGTGCCTTGCCAGGCCCACTCCCATTGCCCTGGGTGCCGTGGTGCCTAATGATCGACTCTGTGGGTCTGCCGGGCCAGGCCTAGAGGGGAGAGGCAGCAGCGCCCCCCCCCCCCCCCCCCGCCGCCCCCAAGTCCCCAGGCGATGCCGGCTGAGCTCAGCAGGTGCGTCAGCATCAGCGCTGGCTTCCGAGTGAGCTCAGTGGGTCCTGAGGGAGAGAGCCCGGGCTGCATGACCAAGGGTCTTGGGAGGCTAGGTCCTGCCTGGGGCAAAGTGGACCTCCAGGGAGCCCGCAGCACATGCTGTATGCCCCACCTGGCACAGGAGGGCTTTTATGGGGTATCTGTGAGTGTGGGGCGCAGTGCAGCACGGGAACTACTGCCTTTATCACCCTGCCTTTCTCTGTCCGTCCGGGGCCCTGGACTGAGCTGGAGGCGGCACCTGCTGTGAGAACAGGTGTTCATAGCCCTGCCCAGCGCCTGCATCCTGAAGTCAGTGTTTCTACCTCATTCAGCCAGCACAGGGGCTCTCCCTCCCAGGCGAACACAGACATACAGACACACACACAGCTTCCCCATGAGCGGTGCTCAGCTCTCTTTCCCCTTTGCTGTCTTCCCCAGGCTCCCGGCATGGCTGTTGGGGGAAGGTTCTAGCTCTGAAGGCCCCTGGATGCTTGCAGGGGAGCCCTGGGCTGTCCCAGAGTGGGGGGGGGGGGGCCCTGCACAGAGCAGTGATGAGAGTGAGCAGATGGGGGCGGAGACTCACAGAGATGGCCAGCAGGCAGTGGGCACCGAGAGCAGGGGGCGGCAGAGTGAAGGTGGGGTAACTCCCTGCCCTGGCCCAGTGAAGACAGGGGCGGAGAGGACCCACAGGGAACCATCTGGGCTGCCCAGGACCACCGCTATCCTTTGTTGGGCCCCGAGGCACAGCAGACACGGCCTGGGATGGGCTCTGGGCTGCTGGCCTTGACCTGCTCTGGCAGAGGGTGGCTCTTGAACCAGAAGGGGAGCCTGCAGCCCCGGGGGCAGGGATATCCACACACACAGGACTGCAGGGTCTCACTGAACAGAAACCCACTTCACATCCAGGGCCTTGGGTAGTGAACGTGGGGGGCCCAGCACTTTCTCCCTGGGCAGAAGGCAGTATCGGTGGGCCTGGCTGAAGAGCGGGGCTCGAGTCCCCCTGCCGTGCAGGAGGGAGCTGCGGCCCTGGATCTGAGGTGCGGTAGCAGCAGTGACTCACCGGGCGCATGGGGGAGGTGGAGAAACAAGGGCAGGAGGGGGTGCCATCAGCTGACGGGCTCCCAGTGGAACGGGGGCCCTGACTCACCCAGGAGGGTCACCGAGAGGGCAGGTGACAGGGAGGGCAGCCTCAGGGTGGGGGTGGGGGTGTGGCCTGGCTTTCACCTGCCCATGCCAGCCCCGACAGGGGCCACCTGGCTTTCCCCAGCACAGCAGACATGAGCTGTGGTTCTGAGACAGGAGGTGCCAGGCCAGCACTCGGCTCTGCAGGAGAGAAGGGATCGGGAGTGGGGCAGGGTGTAGCACACCCAGGGTCCCCGTGTCCTGCTCCAGGCCAACCTGAGCAGGCTTCTGGAGGGGTTGGGGGTGGCTGAGCCCTGGAAGGCGGGGCCCTGATCACACACTGCCATGCTGGGGTCTCTACCTGGCCACCAGTCTCCTTGGGGTCAGGGCCAGCGAAACCCATACCAGGGGCCTGTCTGTGGGGTTCCTGGTGGGCCCATGCTGCCCCCTACCCACGCTAATTCCTCTACCCTGGGATGCACAGCTGTACCGTGTCCCCTGCTCAGAGGCTGTCCCAGGCTAGGCTCTCCCAGCACTTCTCGGGGGCTGTCTGGGGTGGCTTCCCCCTTGTAGGATGCAGGCCCTAGCCTCTGCAGTGGGAGGCCCACTGTAACCCCCCACTGCTGCTGGGCCCAGATCTTCACCTTGGGGACCCCACACCCACTGTCACTGGGTCTGGCTGACGGACACTCAGGGAGGGTGCTCCGAGGCCCTCCCCAGCTCTGTCTCTACTCCTCTCTGCCGAAGGGGCTGGCCGGAGACCACCTCGGGGGCTCACAGGCCGCTCACCTGTGCGGGCCTGGATGGCTTCCATGCCATGGCTCAGGCCCCTGCACCCCAAAGGCCGTGCTCGGCTGTGCATGCTCCAGGGGCTCCCATGGGCTGGGCTCCCATGTCTAGCCTTGGGTGTGGACGGGTACAGTCCTCTCCTACTCCCCACTAGCCTGGTCCCCTGGTGGGGGCGGGGCTGCAGAGTGAGGACTCAGAGAACGGCCAAGAGTTTGGGGCCTGGAAGAACACTGACCAACCAACAGGGATGACAGCAGCTCCACAAAGTGGCCTGACCCTGCACAGACACTGGGGGGAGCCCTGCGCAGCCGCAGCCCAGGGGGTCAGGAACTAGGTACTTCTGATTTCCCAGAAGCCATGGCTCCTCCCAGCCCCCAGGGGAAGGAGAGCAAACTGGTCCCTAGGGGAACCCAAGGGCCCTGGCGTGACCTCTCCCAGCTTTGCTTTCGGATGCAGAAGAGGGAGCTGCTGCAAGAGGCCTCCTGAGGGCAGGACCAAGGCCACTCCACAACCCCCCTTCTCTGCACCCCACCCAGGCCTGGCCTGCAGCGCCAGAGAAACCCGGTGGAGGAGGGAAAACCTACAAGGTTCTGAAGTTTCTCACCAGGGAAACAGCAACCAAAGCTTAAGTGTCTGGGGGCTCAGGCAGAAGGTGGTGGTCTGCATCCTCCTGGGGAGCACAGGGGGTGGGGAAGGGGACAAAGCAGAAAGGCCCTGTGCTGACCCTTGACCTTGGCACCAGGTGGCCTAGCAGGGGCAGCCAGCATCCTGCAAGTGGTCCAGGCCAGAGCACTTGGCTCACTGCAGCCCAGACCTGGAGTTGGGGGGCAGGGGGACGGTAGTCACCCCGCATGGGAACGCCTCCCAGATCCAGGCTCCTGAGGCGGTCTGTGTCCTAGGTAGGCAGTCCTAGCCTCCGCAGGCCCCAGGGGTGGGCAGGCAGAGAGAGGGCAGCAGGGTGGCCTGGAGCCCGCCCTGGGCTGAGCAGTGTTGAATTAGCAGTCTGGCAAGCGGGATGCTAAGTGAAGGGGCCCAGGTGGGTGCTACCTGAGCAGGGCACGTGGCCCCATGGGCTCCTCAGACCACAGAACGGCACAGCTGAGCCAGCCCTGCTGGCACTCACAGGGGGCACTGATTGGCTGTGGGTGCCAGTCCCCCCGACCCCACTGAAGTGACCGCTGTACTCCCATCCTCCCGGGGGGGCAGAGCAGAGGCCCAGGGCCAGCCCCACCCCACAGCCCTTTACCCAGGCTGAACACCAATCCTTATTTTCCCAAGGAGAATCCCCCATGTACCCAGCACGTGTAGGGCGCCTGGCACAGCCCTCCCATCACACAGGCGGACGGAGAGCGTGGCCGTCACCATCACTGTCTGGGGACCCCTCTTCCTGTGGGGCAGCAGGAGGAAGGGAGCCGTTAGCCATGCGGTCTGAGTCTGGGCTTTGGGGCTCTGGCTCCCTGCAAGGCAGCTCCCTGCACATCCCTGTGGGCCTGGCGTTCCCAGCCCGTGTGGCAGGGCCTCCAGGGGCTGCCCCCTCCTCGATTCTGCAGTGACAGCAGATCTTCCATGAAAACCCATTTCCTCTAATAGCCGGGCCCCTTCTCCGGGCTCAGGATGGAGGAGTGGCCCAGCCACCAAGTGGAAAATTGCTCAGCTCTTAAAGGGGACAGGTGGGAAGGAATTCCAAATGGGAGGAAACATCCTGAAGTGCCAACCATTTGTAAGGAAAAAAAAAAGGTATTCTTGTTCCAGAATGCTTCTGAGTCACCGCTGGCTCTGCAGCCCGAGCTGCGGCTGGGGGTGTGCGTGTGCGTGTGCGTGTGCGTGCATGTGGCAGCCCCAGGAGCTCCCGCACGCCTCTTTGTTCTTGCGGACACACCTGTGCAGGTGCAAGGTCTGAGGCTGACCCTGCTCCCGAGAATCGCAGGGCACTGATGGAAACCACAGCCACGTGCAGCATCGGGGTTTGGCTGGCCCGCTCCTCCACCCGGGCTGACAAAGGGTCGGGGACACCACGCCAGCCTGAGGGAGCGAAGCAGAGCAGAGGCCTCCCCAGTGCCTGCCGGGTCTGCTGCCTCTGCAAAAAAGCCGTTTCTTCCGAGTCACGAAGACAGATGTGTTGCTCAGGACCCCCGACGGCCCCTGCGACCTGAGGCAGGTGTTGCCGCCCTGGAGGGCTTCCGAGGGGTGCAGCGAGGGCAGGCAGCACATCCCTGGCTACATAATGTGTTGGCTGGCTGCTGAGCTGCTGGAGCCCAAGGCCACACGTGTGGGCAGCCAAGGGCAGCGCTGGCAGCTTGCAGGGCCCAGGTCTGGCTGGGTCTGTGCCTCCAAGACTTTGTGCGTGCACTCTTATGTGTACATGCATGTATGTGTGCACATGTGTATCGTGACACACATGTATACGTGTGTGGCCTCCTGCAGGTGTGGGTGGAGGTCCCCAAGGGTGGGTCCAGATCCCTCTGTCTGGGCACAGGAAGAGCTCTGATTAGGTCCTGCACCCATGGTGCACTTCGTCCCTCACAGCCTCCCCACCCCTCCCTCTGTGCCCATTGGCTGCCTCCTTTCTTGTCACCTCCTTGAGTAGCACCTGGAAGCCTCCCTCCCACTGTTGGGCGGCCCTGCTATCCCCAGGTGCCTAGTGGCCACGTCTCCCACTGCAGTGACCCTCCCATAGGGCGGCACTGAGCAGTGGGTGAAGAACGGGTCTGAGCTCCTGGCCTGTCCAGGCAGCAGACAGGACTTTGGTCTCAACGCACGTCAGCTCCAGGTCTGTGATCAAGAATCAAGACACTGGTGCTGTTGGCACGTGCTGACTCATTCTGCCAATCGCAAGGGAGCCACCAGGCAGCATGGAGTGTACGGTCTAGGGTGCAGCTGTGGGGGTCCCTGCCCTGTGTCCCACCGACCCTGGAGCCTTGCAGACCACCCTGATTTGCCCCTGTGCTGATGCCTGGTCTCATCTCACCCTCGCCACAGTGTGGGAGGCATAACCCTGTTTTGTAGACTGAGAAACACACAGCAAGCAAGTGGCAGAAACAGAGACCGGTGGATGAGGGTGCCCCAGAGGCAGGGGGAGCTGAGTGCTAGCCCCTCCTCCCCAGAGCATGGTACCAGGCAGGGTGGGCTCTGCAGGGCCTGGCCTTCCATGCTGCTCTGCCTCTCTGTTCACTTCACAGTCTAGGACAACCAAAGAAAGACCCAAGGCTGATCCACGCAAGCGCCAACAGCCACCAAGTGCAGCCTGTACACCTTCCCCAACCGGGCCACACAGAGCAGGTGCACAGCTGGCCAGCCAGCCCTGTGAGGTGGGCGCTCCCTTTTAAACTAATTATTTGAGAGGCAGAGACACAGAGTGGGACAGAGAGAGTTTGTTCACTTCTAAGCGCCTGCAATGGTTGGGAGTGGAGCCTGGACTTGATGCAAGTGTCCCAACTGGTAGCTGCTCATCTGAGCCAAGTGCTCGCCCACTCCTGCTCTGTGCCACCCCGACTGCTAAAGGGGATGTCAGGTGGATGGCTCAAAATAAATGACTGAGGCTCCCCTCGGAGCCACTGCCAGGCTGGGTGACCACTGAGTGCGTCACTGCCTATAGCGTGGTTCCAGCTTAAAGGCCACGTGTTGACGAGCGTCAGAACACCGACGGCTGTTAAAGGGCGTGTATGTGGAAGGGTGTTCCCAGGGGAGACTGGCACCTGAGTCAGTGGCTGGATAAGGAAGACCGGCCCTCAGTGAGGAGGCCACCACAGTGGGCGGAGGGCCTGCAGGGGACAGGAGGTGGAGAAAAGGGGATCCCCTCCCTTGGCTGGAGCCGGGGTGCCCATCTCCTGGCCTGGGACATCTGGCTCCGGCTTCTTGGCCCTTTGGGCCCTGAGCCTTGTGCCAACAGCTCCTGGGTTCTCAGGCCTTGGGTCCTGGACTGAAGCCACCCTGGTAGCTCAGACTTAGGGACCTGGACTGAGCCACCCCATTGGCTTTCTTGGCTCTGCGGTGTGCTGAGGGCGGATCATGGGACTTTGTGGTCTCTATGATCAGGGGCGCCAGTTCCCACAATGGTTCTTCTCCCACACATCTGCCCACCCATGCACCTCTTACAGGCTCTGTGGTAAGGTGACTGGCCTGAATGCCACTTGGCCATGGACCAGCCTGGGACCTTGGGTGAATGCAACTGGGACGAAAGGCACAGAGCCTCACACACCAGGGACGATGGTGGAGATGGCTGTGGCTGCTGCTCCATGCTGGCCCACTAGGCCAGTTAGAGGGCCCCCATCCCCAGAGGAGTGCCCAACATCTCCTGACATCTAGGAGTGGCCGCTGCTCCCTCTCTCGTGGTCAGGAGGGCTCCAGGCTCCTGTACCTGCTGACCCTGTGACCTGGGAGCAGTGCGGTGCTACTGGGTTGGGGGAGGTGGGTGGCTGAGCACCGACAAGGTCACAGCCCTGCAGGAGGCCACAGGCTGCATGCAGGAGGGCGGTGTGAAGCCAGTCCCCGCTGAGGCTCCAGGACTCCCCTCCCTGCCTGCCTGCCTCTGGCCTGGCCCGCAGGAAACATGGAGGCATGAGCCGGGGGACGAGGCAGGGGTCGAGTGGCCAATCTTGTCTGAGCACCACATGCAGGCCCTCGTCCCCAGCCGTGTGGGAGCCCCTACCAGGGAGGGGTTACTGCTGCCCATGTGGCAAACGCTGGCCTTGCAGCCAGGAGCTGTGTGGGAGGGGGTCCACAGCCCTGGCCATGGAGCCTCTGCACCTTTGCTCTATTGTGTGTTTGACAGGCAGAGCGAGGGGCCCCCCACCCCCAACAGCAGGGGCCCGAGCTGCAGACAGAGCCAGGAGGAGGATGCCGCAGGCCGCCGCCACGACCTAAGCCCTTCTGCTCTGGGCTCCTACAACCTCTGTCACCTGCCATGCTGTGGCCGAGCCTGGTCTGGCGCCTGCCTGGGTCCCCCTCCAACCCCATTTCCTGGAGAAAGGAGATTCACTCCTGCCTCCCATCCACCTGTCTGCCTCGCGCCCAAATGGATGGCCTGGCCGGATGGGAGGCCCTGACCTCCCATGGGGTTCTGGGGGTGGGCCCACAGCAGCGCTGTCTGCACTGGTCCAGACCTGCTAGCTCACCTGGCTGCAGCGCAAGGGAAGGTTGGGGGGAGGAAGGGGAGAGAAGCCGGTGGGTAAGGGCTTTGTTAGTCCGGCGGGGCTGGAAGTCCCTCCCGGTGCACTACCCAACCCCCATGTGTGGGCGGGGCCTTTGTGTCTAGGTGACACTAGAAGCTCCAAATGGAAGAGCGGCTGCTCTGCCTTCCTGCCCTCCCCCCCACCAGCCTTAGCTGTTTCAGCAAGACCCCGAGGGCGGGGCTCTCTCCCTGGGCTTCCACACCACCCCTGCCCACAGTGCGGCCACTTCACCTGCCCCAGAGGCAGGCAGCACCCCACCATGGGTGAGGACCCCTTCCTGCTTCTGGTCACAATAAAGGGGAAATCCTGGAGCCACGGGCTCTGCCACGGGGGACCTTAGCGGACAAGGTATTTAGGTTCTCCGAGCCTCGGTTTACTCATCTGAAGAGTGGGGCCCCTGATGATGAGGGTGGTCGCGCTGGGACAGGGATGCCTGCCTCAGTGCCTCCCCCGAGCTCTCCCTCCAGCAGCCGTGCCCTGGCCCGAGGACTGGGCTGCTGCAGCAATGCTTTCCCAGATGAGGAACGTGAACCAAGGGTCACCCAGCAGGCCCAGCCTCACTGCTCAAGGGGACACGCCGGCGCCACGGAGACGCAGAGGCGAAACCACCAGGCCGGCGGGTCCCCTTTACCAAGGACGCTGGTGCTCCAGAGACGTAAATATTTACCTGTGCATCTCTGCATCTCCCAATGTGGGGACAGACAAGCCCCACCCCCTGCCCCGCCCATGTCCCCTCCAGGGGTGATGTGACAGCTTTCTCTATCTCAGAGGGGCAGTGATGGATGGGACCCTTCTGTCTGGCCTGCGCCAGTGGGGGTGGGGGTGGGGGTGGGGTGGCAAGTCTGGCCTGCAGCAACTGCTTCCAGGAGGGAGCCTGGGCCAAGGGGGGGTGCCGAGAGCTCTGTGCCCAGCGCAGTGCCATGTGGGGGCAGCTGGGCGCCAGCTGGAGGCACCGACCTGTGATGGGGGTGGGGTGGGGAGACTGAGGCACAGGTGTGGGTGCAGCTCCTTGGCCAGGCTGGGGGTTGTCAATGTTCACTGGGTGATGGGGGTGGGGGACGGAGAGGTTTCCTGTGACTTCAGAGCACTGGGTCCAAGCTCGCAAGGGTCTATTTTTAGCCAAGGATCCCTGGACACGTGGGCTGATGGCTGTGAGCTCGCCTCTTCTGGCTGCTGGGCTTGGGTGGCGCAGCTGCTGCCCTGGCCGCCGGGGAGGACCCCTGGGGACGTCCCTGGGGAATCCATGCTGCAAAGAGGGATGGCCGGTCAGCCAGGCCATCTGTCCACCCACCCAGCCTTTGGAGCCTCTGGCCCAGCTCCGGGATCGCAGAGTTCAGCTGTGGGCAGCCGCCTGATGGGGCTGACCTGGGCACCCACAGGCACAGCAGAAGGATGGACAGGAGGGGGCGCTGCTGAGCACATCACCAGGACATGTGAATCAATAGGCAAAGCACCACGAGCCCCTGGGGGAGAGCTCACTAGTGAATGAACACAGCAGGCTGCCACCTCCCTGGCGACTGTCACCATGGTGAGGGGCCCCCTTCCCAGCCATGGGGCTGGCTGGCAACAGCGAGCCTCAGGCCCAGCATCGGGGGGCGGTGGGGGGGACGTCCACCCAGGGCCGAAGCCAAGCCACCTTCTAGCCCACATGTGCCTGGGGACACGGGCGGATCATGGACAGGCATGGTCACTGCCGGCTGGGCTGTGGTGGCCGCCGGCTGCTCTCGGCACAGAGCAGGGGGATGGGGAGGAAGGAGCTGAGGTCTAGGCAACCTTGCTGTGCGATCCGGCAGCTGATGAATTAACATGCACGTCATGGACCAACACGGCTAGATCTCAAAACCAAGGCTGGGAGAAGACAGCGGGCTGCAGAAGGTTAAGTGCAGTTTGATGCAGGCTCTAGAAAGTTTGTAAGATGAAAACGGTGCTGAGCGCTGTTTAAGGGATGCACAGGCTACGTGGATGGAGAAAGGCAGCCCGACAGGCTCGGGGAGTGTGGGGAACGCGGGACAGGGCCGGGGGCCGCACAGGCTGTGCTTGTGCAAGCTGTATGCCTGCAGTGGGGCTTCCACCCCTGCAGATGCCCCGAGGGGTGTCAGAGGAGGGGATCCCCCACACAGGGGCAGGCAGGGCCCTGCCAGCACCTTGGCCCTTTCACTCCTTCCTGCCCTGCACCCGGCGTCCTGGGTTGGATGCTGAGTTCTTCTCAGAGGGTCAGGCTGCAGATACCAGGACCAAGATGCGCGGTAGGCTCCGCGTCTCCGGGCAGGCCAGGGGCTTCCCAGGGACCTTTACGTGGACGTGGACAGAAAGGTGCTGGGTGGCCCCCAATGCCACAGCCTAGTGGAAGCAGGAGACCCTCACAGCTAAAGCACAGCACGTCCCCGGCTGTCACCTGGGGAGGCCAGTGATGACACCTGGAGGGTGTCTCAGGTGACAGGAGCCCATCCACCTAGACTCTGGTTGTTTTGATGCAACCTGCAGGTCCTGGAGCTGATCAGCTCACAGAACAAGAACAACAGCTTGGGACTGGTGCTGTGGTGTTGTGGGTAACAACTGCGATGCCAGCAACCCACCTGGGCACCCAATCGAGTGCTGACTGCTCTACTCTCTACCCAGCTCCCTGCTAATGTGCCTGGGAAGGCAATGGAAGATGGCCCAAATGCTTGGGAACTTGCACCCATGAAGAAGACCTGGAAGAAGCTCCTGGCTCCTGGCTTTGGCCTGGCCCAGCCCTGGCCATTGCGGCCATTTGGGGAGTGAACCAGTGGATGGATGTTCTCTGTTTCTCCCTCTCTCTGTAACTCTGTCTTTCAAATAAATAAATAAATCTTAAAAAAAAAAAAAAAAGAAAAAAAAGAACAAGCGCTAACCCCAGGCTGGCTCTGAAGGCTCCCTCTGTATCCCCAGGAGAGATGGGACTCCTGGCAGCCTCCTACACAAAGGAGTGGATTTGCAGGCACAATTCCAAGTGCCTACCTAGGGAGCAAGCACTAGTGGTGTGCCCATTTTACAGACGAGGGAACTACAGCACAGACCTTGTGAGAGGCAAAACTGGGAGCTGAGCAGGTTGGTACTGGCTCCGAGCCTGGGTCCCCTGTCTCCCCCAGCCCAGTCCCAGGGTACCCGGGGTCTGGGGCAGTTCCCTGGCTGCCGCTGCGCCTGGTCTCTCAAACACTTTGGGCAGTTTTCCCCTGGGCTGGCTTCCTCGCTGCTGGGTCGTCCTGTCCTTACGCGCTTGCGCAGGATACAGTGGGGCTTCCAGGTTGGACTCCCGCGGAGCCCTGGCCTCCCACCGCTGCAGGAAAAGACGGCAAAGCTCAGAGCGACCAGGCACGGAGCAGGGCCAGGCTGGGTTCCAGCATCTGCTGGAGCCACGACTCAGGCACAGCTCCTGGCTGGCCAGTGGATGGACAAGGGCTGGGCTTGCCCTGCTACCGGAGTGGGGGGGAGGCCCTGTCCTGGGGAGATAAGGGCCCCCACTTCTTGCCCGGGGCCAGCAGGGGTGGGTGACCCATGGCCACTGACCTCCGTGGCCTCTACAGCTTTGTAAACAAGTAACTGCAGAGCGTTAATCTCTCCAGACAATTACGGATGAGCTCTGACGTCCCCCTGTTGGGCGTTCTAACGATCCCGATCCCCGAGTAAACACGCCAAGGCAGCCGCGCCGCTCTGCTGCTCACGTCGCCGGCACAGACGGCTGGCTACGGGGCAGCCGCAGGGCCGCCTCTTGCTCTCATCCCTGCGCACGTGGCTGGAGCCTGCTCTACAGATGAGCAACAGGACCCTGCTGTGGGTTATGGGGGGGCAAGGCTCCCCAAAGACACGGACACAGCGTGGCGGTGGAGCACCACGAGGTTGTGGCTAACAGGTCGCTGGCTCCTCTGGAACTGATGGGAAGAGATGGGGAGACTGAGGCTCGGAAAGACCTGGCCCATGATCCCCAAGGGCTCCTGAGCTGGCCTGCTGGGACCCTGGGGAGTGTCACTCTCCACGGGCAGCCCTGGGGCAGCTGCCGTCCCAGACCCTGAGTGTGTGGCCGAGTGAATGGACCAGCAGCCAGGGGGTCTCCAAAACAGTGCAGCTGCCTGGAAGAGAGCCTGGGACAGAGCAAACTGCAGGTGGTGAAGAGGCAGAGGCCAGGAGAGGCCTCCTGTAGCGTGGCAGGTGGCAACGGGACGAGGGTTGCCCTGGCTGGCCCCGCCTCCTCATCTGAGCAAACAGGCCCCGGGTTCACAACAAGGCCGGGCAGGGTAGCATCTGTGCGTTCTCCGGTGGCTGAACGGCCTCCTCCCTCCGCCCGCCTGGCTGACCCTGGCCTCCTCTGTTGGTGCCCATTTTGGTCGGGAGGTCTTCGTGTGGCTGTGCACACGCTGAGTTTTTCCAACATGACAGCCCCTGTGTGCTGGGGGCTGGGGACAAGGCCTTTGTACCCCGGAAGGGAGAGGTCAGGCCACCAGTCCCAGGCCCGCGCTGCATTCGGAGGCAGACGCGACACCAATGTCAGGCCTCTCTGCTCGGCCCTGTCCACCCACACTGTTGAGTCCCTGCAACCCTCGTGGGCTCCCACTCGTCCCCGGGACCAGCTAGGGATCTCGGGTGTTGTGTCTCAACCAGGGCCGTGGATCCAGAGTGCAGCTTGCTGTCCACAGCCTGCTTACCCCACAAAGCCCGGCCAGGGGCTGTAGGCTGGCCCACCCGCTGCCACCACGCATGCATGCACACGCCTGTCCCGGCGGCCTCGCCTCCTGAGGCTTAGACCCTTCCCTTTTCCAGTACAGCTCGCTTCTCCCTCTCCCCGCCAAAGCCAAAACAAACATTGCAATCTTCTTAGGAAGTACCAGAGCCAAGCTGGTTCCTGAAAAGCCAGGAATGAGGCCTTAAGAAAAGGGCCGTGGGGCGGGGAGGTCCTGCCTCCTGGCCCCCCACCTCCCACCAGGGCAGAGCAAGCGGAAGTGGGGTCAGCTCAGGCCTGTCCAAGCCTGCACGGCCCATCCTCCCCACAGCCCACAGCCCGGCTCTGGGCACCAGCCCCGCTGCAGGAAGCGTCCCCCGCCTAAGTACCGCCACGGGTGATGGCTTCTCTCTGCAACTCCTCACCCCCCAGCCAACACCTCTTTCCAGAGAGGAGGGTGTGGCCAGCTTCCTGTCTTGCTGCCATGTTTGTCAGCAAACTTGACCACACAGGTACGTCTGCCCAGGTCTTGGAAGCCCACCTGGGTCTGACCCAATGGCTGCCATTCTCGGCCGGGGTCGATCTTCCCAGGAGCGGAGCCTGGGGGTGCAGCACAAGACTGCAGGATCTACAGATGCCACTTGTCTGCTCCCAGCCCTCCAGGCTCAGGGACTGAGCAGTTCTCCAACTTTCCTGGGCCTCGGCTGTCCTGTCTGGGAAATGGGGCCATGTGTGTGCACCAGCCTCACGGGGATGCCAAGGGCCGAGCAAGGTCACTCCTTCCAAGTACCCACTGGGCACTCAGGGGACAGAGGCTGCCCCACTGGCCTCTCATTTGCCCTCATGGCCTGCTGCCCCCTCTTGAGACCCCAGAAACCCTGGGAGCAGGTGGGGGTGCCTGGGGCCCAGACCCTTACTCCCACCCCCCTGGAGAAATGCTGGCCCACCCTTTCCAAAGACACATGGGTTGGGCAGGGCTGTGCAATAGAAACCACAGGCCAGGAATTTTTGCTGAATCAAGGAGGTAGGCTCTTTATAACCCCACGGCCATACACCAGTGAGGGTGCTGTGGAGACTGGCAAGCCAGCGTTCCAGGGGGAAGCCAGGGCGGGCAGACTTTCCGACAAGTAACTGAACATGTACATTGAGAACACTCCAGCAGCCAGGCGCTGCCATTCAGAAATTCCGCTCTTCGGAATTTCCAAAGGAAACCAGAGCTATGCAAAAATATTTACATGACACGCAAGTCCACAACAGCCTGGGAGGCGGCCATGTCCAACGGGGGGCGGCCAGTGACTGCGGCCGCTTGACAAGCAAGTTCTTAATGACACGGGCAGCACACACGGGTAATTTATGCCGTGGTTTCAATTAGAGTGGAGAAACTGCGCGTAGGGAGCAGGATGCTTCTGCTTTCCTTCTTCCTCCTTCCCCTCCCCCACCCACCACAAACCATTCCTGGGTGTGAATGAGTGAGGCTCCAGGTCCCTTACTGTCCGGAGAGCAAGGCCCTCGCCTTCCCTCCCTGTTGGCGCCCCGCCAGACCCCAGGTGCACACCAGGAAGGGGCTCGGGGCTCGCCGACCCAGGAGCAGACAAGTCCCCGGGCTGAGGCCGACCCCTGCCCCAGCACTGTGGACATGCATGGCTCATCACGGCCCGGGCTGTGCACACGAGGTGCCCAGGACAGGAAGCCCCGGCCTGGCTCACCCTCTGGGGCTTCAGCCGACACCAGTGACACCGAGGTGACGACCGCACAAGCCCGATGAGCCACTGAAGATGAGTCAGTGGACAAACCGCCCGGAGTCTGCCTTCTCATGGGTCAGCTTAAGCAGCAGCGGTTTTCCAACCGCTTTTCTGTCTTCAGCAGAAATGTAACTCGGGACATCTTGAACTCAGAGTCCCCGGCGCATCAAAGTCCGTGCTGGCTCCCCGACGGGGTCCCAGGTCCTGTTGCCTGGCCTCAGTCACGTGCTCTGGGTAGCAGCTGTCCCCACGGCACGTGTGGGGTTGCCCCTTGATCTTAAGGAAGAAGGTGATTACAAAGGCAGGGCTGCAAATTGTCAGACAGGGCAGCAGCTGTTGCAGAAGTGCCGGGATGCAAGCCTGGCCCCCGTCTGGCCTGCCCCAGGACAGAGCCCCTGAGGACCTCGGGGCGCAGCACAGCAACCACGCCTGTTCCTTGAACCTGGCTCCCAGGGAAAGGCGGGACAGAGCCCGGACCCCGGGGGAAGGAAGAAAAGTTCTCACTGGTGCCAACAAGACAACAAGAGGGCAACGCCGGCACCAATGCACTGTGCATGTGCCAGGGACAGCAGTCAGGGGCTGCTTCCTGGAGGAAGGCGCACATGAGCAGAGACCAAAGGGAGAGGAGGAACCAGGAGAACGCGGGGGGAGGGGGGAGGGCCTGCTGGGCACAGGGACAGCTCAGGCTGGGCA
The DNA here is from genome assembly GCF_964237555.1 of Oryctolagus cuniculus. NCBI lineage: Eukaryota > Metazoa > Chordata > Mammalia > Lagomorpha > Leporidae > Oryctolagus > Oryctolagus cuniculus. The sequence goes on from NC_091434.1 coordinate 118,690,224, forward strand.
CCAGGCAGGTTTAGGGAACCTGAGCCGACTTCAGGATGATGGGGGAGGGGAGGGGCAGGTGGACAAACAGGAGCTGCAGGCCCCGAGAGAGGCCACGCATCATGGACTCTGGTCTCCTGATGCTCTCTCCTTCCAGGGGGCGTTGCCTTTGCAGGCTGACGTCACAGGTGCGGGGAGCCCACCTTAGGCAGACAGGGAGGGGAAGGCGCAGCCACACTCCAGCCACATCAGCCCTTCGTAACAGCCAGCCACTCGCCGCTGTCTATGGACATCAGCTCGGCAAAGCCGGCCAGCAACATGCCCTTCCTGGGTGCTCTCAAAGCTCCCCGGCGCGGCAGCCCCCACAGGGGACACAGGACCTGGGGGGACAGGCCGACGCTTCGCTTACAGCCCGCTCCTCTCTCGCACGGCAGCCAGCACTACCAGCCGCTAGAAGCTCCAAACCATTTCCAGGAAGGCGCTGGCATCCTGTCCGCGTTTGTCATCAGAATGTGTTGCCCTGCTCAGAGCAGCCCAGGCGGAGTCTACACCTAGGGCCCACCTCTCCTTGCTCCCCCCAAATACTGCAGACCCTGGTACCAGGGGAGAAGTTCCAGAAGCTGAGCGGGGGCTGGGGAAGCCACTGTCCAAGCCCCTGGGGCCACAGCGAGGCAGAATAGAGAGCCCCTGTCCGCGTACACCCAGCCAGCCTACCCCATCCTGAGGTCACCAGCCACGTTGGTCACCCTACCCTCCCTTCGGCCGCAAGGAGGGCGGGCAGATGCCGCAGCATGGCCGGGCAAACCACAACACACTGCTCAACACCACCCATGCTGCTGCCAGGGCCAGGCAGCTCCACCGTCCCTGGGTGGAAGTGCCTTCCCACCTCAGCAACACGCTGCCTGCGCTGCCTGCCCGGCGCAGCCCTCCGCGGGTGAGCTGCCACACACATAGCCTCCGAGGAAGCTCATTCAACAAGCAACCCACCAAGTCCCCAGGACAGACACAAAGAAGGGAGGGAGAGAAAGAGGGGGGACAGGCCGCTGTCACCTGCCTGGTGGCCCTGCCCACTGCCAGAGCCGATGGCCGAAGAGAGGGGGGTGGTCTCTGGAGGGCCTGGAAGCCCCTCCCACACTGCTGGGCAAGTGGCTTCTTGACCATGCACGTCCCCTACCCTCTCCAGCCCTGGGCCTGGGGTCCGTCTGCCCGGGGTCCGTCTGCCCCACCCGGTCCTCCCACTGCTGGCTGGGCTGGGGAGTAGGGGTGGAGCAGGGTCTCCTGCTCTGGTAGGCCAGCTCCCAAGTGGGGCAGGCCGGGGCCCCCGCACTCATCTGAGGAGCAGGGCTGCAGGCAGAGCATCCTGGCTGCTCTCTGGGGCTGCGGCTGTCTCTGCTGGCCACGATCACTTCCAAGGCTCTGGTGGCCTCCCGGCAGGTGCAACACAGTCTCCCCTCCGGGGCTCTGCTCCACCAACTCCGTCTCCCTCGGCAGGAAAGACCATGGCCCTACTCCGCGGCCCCACTGCAGGCAGGGAGGTGCCCTCCCAGGTCTGTCGGGGTTGGTCAGTGCCCAGAGCCTATAGCCTATAGCCCAGAACCTGGTCTGGAAGGCAGGGTGGCTGGGTCCAGGGGGTGGGGGTGTGTGTGTGGGGGTCCTCACAGCAGGAATGTGCATCTGTGCAGAACAGGAAGCAATGCTTCAAGGACCTGGGCAGACGGCTCCATCAGCGCCAAGTTTGGAACGTGGCCTAGGAGGCCCCAGAACGTCACCTCTTGGGCTGGGAGCATTTTTTTGAGGGGAGGCACAGCCAAAGGCAGGCGGGGAGACCCCCCAGCTGCAGGACTCCCCGTTTCCTGACAGTCTGAGACAGACCACAGGAAGAGAAGGGCCAATGGCTGTCCAGCGGCAGCTGCACGGTAGCCTGGGCTCAGCTCCAGGATGACGGCTGGACCCCCCCAGACACACCTGAGAGCAGCACCTGCTAGACCCAACAGCACCACAGGACACCCCTCTCCGCCAGCCACAGCCGCGCCCACCCCCAGCCAGGCTGCAAATTCAGTCCCAAGGCAAACAAGACAGAGAAACAAAAGGCAGGCAGAGGACCTGGCTCTGGCCCGCAGGGGCAGCCCGCAGCCTGCAGCCGGGACCCACGGGCCTGGGAAGGAACCATCCCAGCTCTCACCTTGACAGCCCGCACTTGCCAGGTCCCGCGGGAAGTGCTCCCCAGGGAAGCTGCTCCCGCACCTCTGCCCACACGAAGGTCCACCCTGGGCTCCCTACTCCCACAGCTATGGGGGGCATGGGAATGGGGAATGTTGGACTCCCCCCGCCCCCAGGTGCCTGGGTGCACAGGTGCCCCCAAGCAGCTCCCCACCTGGCCGTTGTGTTCCTGGGGAAGAAAGCCCCCAAGAGGTAGCTTTTGTTGTTCTCTCCTGTCTGGGGAGGACAGGCAGGCAGCCCTGCCTCCTCCCCGCCCCCAGCCTCAGGTCACACAGGGCCTTTGTTCTACCTGCACACCCCGGCAGGCAGCGCCTCCCCGCCCCCCTGACGGCAGGGGGCACCACGGGTGCACAGGTGCCTCAATTCTCTTACTTCCACTTTTGGTACTAGAAGGCTGCGGGAAGCGAACACTCCAGGTGGGCTACACGCACCACCGTGACGCCCCCACCCCGCAGGCACACCCGCGGGACCAGCCTGGATCCACAGCCTAGGCACATCGGCTCTCAAGCCCGCTGGGCGGGCGCACAAAGGTGAGGGCAGCGGGCGGTGACCCTGCGGGGAGCTCGGGCACCGCAGCCAGGCAGGGACGCACAGAGGCGGTTATGAGAGCCCGGTCAGAGGGCAGGGGGCGGCAGCTGGCCAGAGCAGCCGAGCTGGGGCCACTGGGCGTCCCGCAGGTCGGAAGGGGCGGGAAGCAGAGCCGGGGGAAGCACGGCCGCGGCTCGGGGGCGCAGTCGCGCGCGCGTGTGGGGGCGAGGGGCCCCGACGGTGCCGTCCCGTGGCGGGCGCTCACCTGGGGGTTCGCAGCGCGGCGGGGTCGCGGCGGTCCAGCACGCCCGGCACGCAGTTGGTGAGCTCGGTCCAGTCGGCGTGCAGCCCGCAGCTCCAGCCGGTGGAGAAGCGGGAGAAGAGCCAGGTCTCGCGGCGGTTGGGCCGGTAGCAGGTGCACTTCTTCTGGCCGGGCCGGCAGTCGCAAGGCACCTCGAGGCGCACGTTCTGCACGAGGTGGCGGCCGAAGGTGGTGCCGCCCGTCTTCTGGATGTGCAAGAAGACGATCACGTCGTCCCCCTTCATGTCGAAGCGCAGCGAGCGCTCCAGCTCGCGCACCGGGAAGTAGTACTTCTTCTCGTAGTGTGGGTCGGGCGTGGGGAACAAGTCCAGGTCGTCGGGCGGCGCGCGGCCGCCGGGCGCGCCCAGGCTCAGCCCCGGGCCCGCGTACTGGTACAGGATGAGCATGAAGCACGCCGAGCCCGCCACCACCAGCACGAACTTGCTGGCGCGCTCAACCATGGTCCTGCCGCCGGCGCGCCGCCGCCGCATGTGTCACCATCGCCGGCCGCCGCGGCGCGGGGCGCGGGGCCCGGAGGGCGGGGGGCGCGGGCGCGGGCGCCGCCGCCGCCCCGCTCCGGCCCGGCCCGGCTACGCGGCGCCCAGGCCGCCCGCAGCGGCGCGGGCCCCGGCCCTCCGCGGCGCCATGGCTGCCCCCACGATCCTGGCCCCGGGCTCCTGGCTCCCGAGCCCGACCTCCGCCTCGGCTCCGGCTCGCCCCGGCCCCGGCCCCGGCCCGCGCGCGCGCGCGCCCCTCGCGCTGGCCCGCTCCGCTCCGCGCCGAGAACGCTCTGCGCCGCCCCGCGCGCCGCCGCGTCTCCGCAGTCCGCCGCCGCCCCGCCCCGGCCCGCCCCCGGCCCGCCCCCGCGGCGCCGCTTGTCGTCGCCGCCCGCTCCGGTCCTCGGCCCCGCCCCCGGAGCGCGGGGGGGCCCCCGCAGGGCGCTGCTAGACGCGGGGCGGGGGCGCTCCGACGCGGGCGGTCCCGGGCGCCGAGCTGATTCCAGCCCGCAGAGGCGAGGCAGAGGAGCCGGGGCGCGAAGAGCCGAGGCGAGGGTGGCACCGCGGCCCGAGGGGTGGCGCTGCGGCCGGAGTCCCCTGCCCTGGGTGCCCCTCTCCTCCCCGGGTCCCGGCCCGGGGTGGCCTCCCCAGCCTCCCTCCTCGGGACGAAAGGCCTTGACCTTGCGGGCTGGGCACCGCCAAGTCCTCAACGCACTGGCCGGGCTGCCCTGGGAGGGACCGAGGGGCGCTGGGGCCAGGGCCGGGAAGGGGAAGGAGGCCTGGGGCGCTCAGCCGCGGCCGGATGGGCTCCCCGCGCCGGGGGCGTTAGGGCCCCGCTGGGCGGGAGCCCCACGGACCCAGCTTTTCTCGCGCAGTCTGTCCTTGGTGGAAAGGATGTTCAGCCTGGGTACATTTTTTTTCTCTCCAAGTTTATTACACGCCAATGAAAAAGTTCTGGAAAAAAATGGAGGCGGTATTTAAAAATTGTGAGCATCCAGGAGCAATCCCCAGCTCCTGCTTGCCTGGCACCGGCCTGTTTGCGGTGGTATTTGCATGACCATTGGACCTTGGTACACACACACCAGGAAGTCCCTGTGGAAGCAAACCCTGAGAACAGGAAAAACCCTATACCCCAACCCCCAGCCAAAGAGGACACAGGAGACCTCAAAACGGGGTGCGGAGAGTGGGTGTTGCTCTGGGCAGGCGGGCGCTGCACCCAGAGCAGAGCAGCAGCCACCCAGCGCCTTTGGGACGTGTCCTTTGTGTGACCCAATTCCTGCTTATGGAGCCTGGGGGCAGCTCGCTTACCCCCCCCCCGAAATGCTGAATTCCTGCTAGGAGGAGGTGCCCATGGGTGCAGGGGAGGGGCTGCAGCCTGTAGCTGAGGCCTGGAGGCAGAGCAGCCCTGGGGGAGCCCACCTGGAGTCCTTGTTCAGGGCGCCCCTTTCTACCAAGTGGCAGCCCGTACACCCAGTTGTTCTTTGCCCAGAGCTCCTGGGTGCCAGGCATTGTCCCTAGGACATTTCCAGTACCTGTGGGTACTCATTTTTTTTTTTTTTAAGATTTATATTTATTTATTTGGAAGGCAAAGCTACAGACAGGAAGAGGCAGAGAGAGAGGGAGAGGCCTTCCATCCTCTGGTTCACTCCCCAATTGGCCACAATGGCCAGAGCTGGGCTGATCTGAAGCCAGGAGCCAGGAGCTTCCTCTGGGTCTCCCACACAGGTGCAGGGGCCCAAGGACTTGGACCATCTTCTACTGCTTTTCCAGGCCATAGCAGAGAGCTGGATTGGAAGTGGAGCAGCTGGGACTTGAGCCAGCACCCATATAGGATGCTGGCACTGCAGGCAGTGGCTTTACCGGATCAGCCACAGGGCCAGCCCCTACAGTACCCATTTTACAGGTGAGACAACTGAGGTTCGAAGAGGTTATGACCCTGGCTCCAGGGTCTTACTCACCCCTGCATTCCCTGTAGCTCCCAGGCCAGGGGCAGGGGCTGTGTCTCAGCTCTTGGTGACAGAGGCGATTGCTGCCGCGGGACCAGGGATGTGGGTGGGCCTCGGGGTGTTGGGCAGAAAGCTGGTGCACTTCTGAGAACTCAAGGAGACAGTCTGTGTGCGGACTATAGCCTCACAATAGGATGATCTCACTGTCCCAGTGGGGAAACTGAGGCCATTTAACCAAGCTTCGCAGCCGCCAGGATGGCTGATGGGGAACTCCCTCTCTAGCCAGGAAGCCCTTTCTTTCCAGAACTCTCTTAGGAAGCAGAAACGCTTGCTAGGAGGCTGCAGGATTCCATTCGGCCTTCCCCTTGGACTCAAGCCCCGCCCAGGCGCGGGGAGCCCGCGGAGGCAAGAAGGAGTCCAGAAAGCAGGTGAGCCGTTGGCCACGCGGCAAGCTACCCTGACCCAGTGGGCATGGCGGGGGCAGGCTGTAGCTGTGCCGCCTGGCTGGGCAGGTTTCTCTCGGCAGCTCTGGGGACTGCCCCTGCCGTTGTCATTCCTTAGGGGAACGCTGCCGTGGGCTCCCAGGGAAGGGGTCGCGGGGCACCTGGCACTGGCACGAGCTGTCTGTCCATTTGCTGTTGCCCCTCTCCCTCTGGGTGACCCAGGGGCGAGCAGCCATGGCTCCTTCCAGCCCCGAGATCGATCTGGAGCACACGGGAAGGCGCAGAGTCGGCTGCGGCCAGCGCCGGCCCGCGGGGTCCGCGGAGCCTAGGGCATAGGAGTCGCAGCTCTGATGCTCCCTGTGCCCCGGAGGTCCCCTCCATCAGTGGTTTCACGTAGAATCGCGGACTTACGGCCAGAGGAAAAAAAGAAAAGAAAAAAAGGGAGCCTGGGCCGTGGCAGACCGGGAGGATCCAATATCAACAGCTGCCCCGGGAATGCCAGGCTGCCCCACACCCCGCTACCGGCTTTGGGAGGGACGCGTAATCCCCTACCCCGCCGTGCGTCCTCGGCGTCTGAGAACCAGCAGATCAACCGCGGCGCCCCTCCCACCCCGGCTGCAGTGCCGCGGGCGGACGCGCGGGGGCAGCGCCACAGCCGCCGGCTCACCGAGCTCCCCGCGGTTGACATTGCAAAAAAAAAAAAAAAAAAAAAAAAAAAAAAAAAAAAGTGGGGGATTTTCCACACTCTCTGCCCCGGGTCTCTTTCGGCCGGCTGCCCATTGTTGCGTCCGAGCGGGAAGAGGAGTCGGGGGTGGGGGTGGGGGGGAGGAGAGGAGGAGGAGGAGGAGGGCAGCTGCCTCTGTCCTCGGAGCCGGCCCCTCTCCGCGCGGCTGGGCCAATGGAGATTTGGCTTGGGGGACAAACTTTGGAAGGGCACGCGGGATCGCGGCGGGATCAGCAGCGTGGCCTGTGAAGGTGCCGGCCCAGACCCTAGGCTGGGAAGCCGGCGGTAACCGTCGGCCATGTGCTGCTGGCCGGCCTCGTGTGGCCCAGGTTGCAGCTGCCTGTCCAAGCTGCTTTCCCACGCAGGGCTGTCCTCCTGTACCCGGGGTAGCTGAGTCCAGTGCACCTCGGTCTGCCTGGGGTCTTCCCGTGGACCCCTGGGGAAGATGCGGCTGTCCAGCCTGGGGCCTGGGACACCTGCTGCCCTGCCTGGCTTCCCATGAGCCCTTGAAGGCCCTGTCCATGGCAGGCGGGAGGGGCTCCCCTTCTGGCTCTGCTCGCGCGGAGTGGGGGTGGGGGTCCTCACTGGTTGGGGGTGGGTAGCTGAGGCCCGAGGTGCAGAGCCCAGCTGGACCCGCAGCCCCTCTGCCTGTGTCTTTGTTGTCCGGTTCTTTTGTGCTCTGTCCTGCTGGGGTTCAAGGGCCTTGTTGAGTCCTTTTTGGGAGAAGGTGGTGGGAGTAGACGTTGGTTAAGCAGAGTCCCAGCGATTCCACTGGAGCCAGGGTGGCCCCCATCTGTCCTCCCCCTACTCCCAGGAGCTGAGGTTTGTGCCTTGGCTGTGGCCCACGGGGGTGGGGGTAGGGGTGGGAAGGGGAACCTGGAGTGGCTTTTCCCCTGTTGGGCCCGGACACTGTGCACGGAGGCTGGCCACTCACGCACCTGTGCTCTCCGTGCCTCCAGGCCTGTATGTGAAGCGTGTCCCAGCGAGCCCACCCTGCTCCCCAGGGCACGGCTCGCTGGCCAGGCCGGGCATGTTCTGCCAGCTTAGTGGGGTGTGGCCAGGCTCACCGTTCCCCCAGCGGCCTTGGCCTGGCTCTCCCTGGAACTTCTGCTGGGACTTGCCTTCCGGAATGTCAGCGCTGGGAGGGTGTGTGTGAGTGGGGGCGGCGGGGGTGGGGTGGGGCAGGTGACCGTGCGCAGTGTCCAGCGGGGCCCCCTGTACCCTAGATTTGTGCCATTGTGTTCTCTGTCCAGGAGGGCCGCAGCCCAGATGGGGTGGGGGTGGGGAGCCTCCCAAAGGGAAACAGACACATGGGCTTCTACTGCCCTGCCCTGACCCTGGAGCCACTGGGGTCAGAGGCACGGGGTGGGGGAGGGAGGCCTCAGTCCTGAGGAGCCCTGGGGAGGCGTGGCCATGCCTGCACCCTCCTGGCAGCTCCTGCCCTGCTGGTGGGGCTGGGCCAGGCTTGCCTCTCTCTTCTGTCTGTCCAACGTGCTCTGGTGCCCTGGCCCTGCCCGGCTGCCCGGCCCTGTTTGCTCTTTCTTGACTCATCTCCTCTGATACTGATGGCTCTGCTTGCTAACCTCCAAGGTTCTGGGACCAGCCCCTGCTCCTAGGCAGTGCCAGTGGGCGCTTTATGGAGAGGGGCACCAGGTTTGAGAGAGGGTCCTGGGCCAGCAGGGCGCTGCCTGTCTTGGGGTGCTGTGGGGTGGGGGCTCACCTCTCCCCAGCCCAGGCTGCAGGGTTGCAGCCGTGAGCCCACTTCTCATTGCGCTCCCAGGAACAGTGTGCTGGTGGCCCCTTTGTTCTCCCTTTCTCTCTGCCGCCGCCCTCCTGTGCAGAGGGGATTTTGTGGTGCCTCAACATTCATGGGGGTGGGGCGGGCCCTGGCGCAGGGACTTAGAGCAGCAGCAGGAGCAACAGGAGCAGCCCCCCCCCCCCCAACAGAAGGCTGCCGGCACGCAGGCGGCCACAGCACCTGCTTTAACTCTGCAGCACACACACAAGGATGGACTTGCCCATGTTGCTGAAGGCTGGCACTGGGGATGAGGCCACAGCAGCCACAGCCAGGGGAGGGAGGCCCCTTGCTCTCTGTCCTGAAGCGACGGGATGGCGTGCAGCTCAGATCCCCTGGGGCCTGTGACAGGAGCTGGCACCGTGGGCAGGATAAGTGCTGGCCTGGGGCAGAGGCCTTGGCGGGCGTCGTGGCTAACCCACAGGCACCTGCCTCGGCCGCAGCTCCCTTTGTGAGAGGCGGGCGAGGTCACCCGCCAAGGTCACGGAGCCAGCTGCCTCCAGAGCTGAGCCTCAGAGGTCTGGGAGGCTGGGCTCAGCCCTGAGCTCACTCCTGCAGCACTGGGAAGCTGCTGTCTGTGTTCCTGGGGCCAGCCCGGGGCTGGGCAAGGGCTTTTGGGTAAGGGGCTTGGCCCTTGAGTTTGGGTTTTGGGTGAATTAGGGGGCTGGGCCACCCCTTCAGCCCTCATGCTGGCCCCTGGAGGCCCCCTTGGCTTGGGGGACCCAGGGAGAAGGGTCTTGGAGTCGGCCCTGTGCCAGTCAGAAGTGGCTGTCGGAAGTAAGGGTGTGGTTCTCAGCCCAGCTCCCTCGGCCCAGCTGTGTGCCCCCAGCAAGTTCCTTCCTCTCCCTGAGCCTCTGAAGAAGCCTAAGCCAGGCCGCTGATCGGCAGACGGCACCGTGTCCACATCAGCCCACTGGAGACCAGGTCATGGCTCCTCCCACCGGGTGCCACGCCCTCTCCCGACTGGTCTCCTCCATGTGTTACTTCTCTGGGTTGCATCAGCTCTGAGCGTCATGCTCCCATTGCACAGGTAGGGAAGCTGAGGCTGAGCAAGGGACAGTGACAGGCTGGCTGCTGGTGAGGTCCTCTGTCTTCTCACTTGTGGGCATGCGCCCCTGTGCTGGCCCGACTCCCTGCCTGGCGGGCTCTGTGATGTCTGTGTCCCTGCCCCGGGCCCCTCTTGCCTGTGTCTTGTGTCCTCTAGGGCCCTTGTTCCCCTCTCACAGCCTTTGTTTTGAAGTGTGCTAACACGCCCCGTCTCATTTGCACCTCCTCGTCCTGATGTTTGCCTGTGCCGCTGAAGGCATCACTGGCTTGCGTGCGTGTGGGCTCGCGAGCCTACGTTCAGCTCCCCACGGCCAGTCCCGGCTTTGTGTTTGTGTCTGGCCGCCGGCTTCTCGCGCAGGCTTGGCTCAGCGGTGAGCGCTTTCTGAATCTTTCCTCTCTCCACGTGTTGCAGTGGAAGTAGGTGCGTCTGCGTGGGGGTCTCTGGACAGATTTAACCCAGGGCTGTCCAGTCAGTGCAGGAGGGACCCCTGGATCTCTTCATGGCCGAGATGGATGGGGCCCAGTGGGGACACAGAACTTGCAGATCTGGACTGGGCAGGGTGGTTCCTCGTGGTGACCCTGCAACAGCTGGCTCCCAGGGCCTGTCATGGCAGGCCGTGCCGGTCTGAGACCCAGGACCCAGCTGCTTCCCATAAACAACCCCTTCTGTATTGCAGTGGATCCCCTGGGGACTCTCAAAGAATTGAGAATTCTGCAATGCCACCAATGCCCCTTGGGATGCTGGGGAGAGGGAGGTGCGGTCCTGATGCTGCCCTCTCCACTGTGTGAAAATTTAAACTTTTTTTTTTTTTTTCTGACAGACAGAGTGGACAGTGAGAGAGAGAGACAGAGAGAAAGGTCTTCCTTTGCCGTTGGTTCACCCTCCAATGGCCGCCGCGGCCGGTGCGCTGTGGCCGGCGCACCACGCTGATCGATGGCAGGAGCCAGGTACTTCTCCTGGTCTCCCATGGGGTGCAGGACCCAAGCACTTGGGGCCATCCTCCACTGCACTCCCGGGCCACAGCAGAGAGCTGGCCTGGAAGAGGGGCAACCGGGACAGAATCCGGCGCCCTGACCGGGACTAGAACCCGGTGTGCTGGTGCCGCAAGGTGGAGGATTAGCCTAGTGAGCCGCGGCGCCGGCGAAAATTTAAACTTTTCATAAACCAAAGCTGAGGCATACAAGAAAGCCCCAACAATTATGGGCTCAGGCTGGGATTGCATCAGTTTTTTCTCTGCTCCACGTGCGCTGGGCTCTGAAGCAGACAGATGGAGGAACAAGAGCAGGGTTGCAATTCTGGTCCAGACAAGGTGTGCAGACCTGTTTCTCCTGCTGAGTGCAGCCACGAGCCCTGCAATGGCACCGGAGACAGGAGGCTGAGAGGCTGAAGAGGAGGAGGGCGCACTGGTTTGAGACCCCGGGCTGGAGGACAAGCAGAGGAGCAGGTTCCTCACAGCCACACCCAGCAGAAGGCACCAGTCCAGGTGGGCTGCTCCCCCCGCCCCAGGTGAAAGGCAGTGCTACTGTAAATCCCAGGGGACGTGGCAGCACCTATAAGTGTGGGCCAGAGCTCCGAGTGACCAGGGGGTGTGCTCCTCCTCACTTGACCCGAGACTCCCCTCTTGTACCTTGTTGGATGTCTGGGTGGCACCAGCAAGGGGGACCCCACTGCAGCCAGTGGCCCACACACTGGAGAACTCCTCCACCTCCTTAGTGGCACCAGGAGGCTGGGTCTGGGGCAAGTCTGCCTCCTCCAGCGCCAGCAGGGTCTCCGTGAAAGCTCCAGCAGAACCGGCTGAACCAAGCAGACCAAAATAATGCAGGGAAACATCACACAGGAGACCCTCACCGGAACCACGGACCACACGAGGAGCTCAGGACCTGCGTGCTGAACTGAAGTAAGTGACTCACTGCTGAAATAAATATTCAGTGGTACAAACAGTCCCATAACATTAGAGCTATTGTCAAGGGTTTGACAGGAAAATCACTCATCCTACCAAAAACCAGGAACATCCAAACTTGAACGTAAAAAGAAACTCAAGATGCCAACACAAGGCTGGTGGTATGGTGTAGCAGGTGTCTCATGTAGGTGCTGGTTCGAGTCCCGGCTGTTCCACTTCCAATCCAGCTGCCTGCTAATGTGCCTGGGAAAGCAGTAGAGGATGGCTCAAGTGCTTGGGCCCCTACACCCATGTGGGAGACCTGGAAGAAGCTCCTGGCTCCTGGCTTCAGCCTGGTTCAGGGCTTGCAGCCATCTGTGGGGTGAACCAGTGGATGGAAGGTCTCTCTCTCTCTCTCTCTCTCTGTAACTCTGACTTTCAAATAAATAAATAAATAAATAAATCTTTTTTTTTTTTTGACAGGCAGAGTGGACAGTGAGAGAGAGAGACAGAGAGAAAGGTCTCCTTTGCCGTTGGTTCACCCTCCTATGGCCGCCGCAGCCGGCGCGCTGCGGCCGGCGCACCGCGCCGATCCGATGGCAGGAGCCAGGAGCCAGGTGCTTTTCCTGGTCTCCCATGGGGTGCAGGGCCCAAGCACCTGGGCCATCCTCCACTGCACTCCCTGGCCACAGCAGAGGGCTGGCCTGGAAGAGGGGCAACCGGGACAGAATCCGGCGCCCCGACCGGGACTAGAACCTGGTGTGCCGGCGCCGCTAGGCGGAGGATTAGCCTAGTGAGCCGTGGCGCCGGCCTAAATAAATAAATCTTTAAAAAAAGATGCCAATGCAGAGATGAATCAGGTGCTGAAATTATCTGGCAAGGATTTTGAAGTAGCCACCCTAAGCATACTTCAACAAGCATTTTCACATTCTCTTGAAACAAATTTCAAAACTAGAAAAGTTCAGCAAGGCAATAGAAGTAATAAAAATTACAACTGAAAAAAAAAAAACTAGTAACAGAAATAAAAATAAAAAGCCAAGAGTAGAGCAGAGATGGCAGGGGACAAACCAGTGAACTTGTGGACAGAATTATTGAGTTCATCTTATCTGGACTATAGTGCAAATGGATGTAAAAAAAAAATGAACTAGGGCCAGCATTGTGGCGTAGCAGGTAAGGCCACTGCCTGCACTGCTGGCATCCATATGGGCACCGGTTAGAGTCTCAGCTGCTCCACTTCCAATCCAGCTCCCTGTTAATGGTTTGGGAAAGCAATGGAAGATGGTGTCAGTGTTTGGGCCCCTGCCACCCACATGGGAGACCTGGATGAAGCTCCTGGCTCCTGACTTTGGTCTGGCCCAGCCCTGGCTGTTGTGGCCATCTGAGGAGTGAACCAGCAGATGGAAGATCTGTCTCTGTGTGTGTGTGTGTGTGTGTGTCTCCTTCTCTTTCTGTACCCCTGAATTTCAAATAAATGAATAAACACATTTAAAAAAAATTTACAAAGCCTCAAGGAACTATGGGACAATAACGAAAGAACCAACGTTGGTTCCACTGGCAGTCAACGGGACTGGAAGAATTATTTGGAGAAATAACGGCTGAAAATATTCCATATTAGATGAAAGATGTGGACATAAAGTTCAAACTGAGCAGAGCTCATGTGTTAGCTATAAAGAAATTCTTGTCAAGACACATCACAATGAAACTTCTGAACACTGAACACAAAGAATCTTGACGGCGGTTGGAGGGAGAGAAACAGTTCAGTATCTGTAGGAAAACAGCAATGCAAGCGACAGCAGGCTTCTCATCTAGAACCGTGGGGCTCGGAGTTTTACGAAGTTTGTGAAGCGTATTTCATGATTGAGACAACAGTTACAGCATCGTCCGAGTCTCAAGACAATACTTAAAAGTGGGAAGGATGAAGGGGCCCAAACAGAGTGAAGGTTCCATACGTCCCTGGTAGTGGGAAAAATGTGACGCCACCAGACTCACGTGACAATCAATCACGTACTTACAGCGTAGCCTCCAGGGCAACTACGACCAAAACTCAAGAGATGTACTGAAAATACTGCAAATGCCCCAGACGGGAATCCTGACCCAAGGGGAGGTGAGAAAAGAGACACAGGGGGTGAGAAACAGGGGAAGCAGCAAGAAAAAGGAATAGGATGGTGACTTTGGTATGATGGCCCTACCCTGGAGAAAGCCCGGATGCCCATCAACGGGCAGATGGCTTCACAAACTCTGGTGTGGTACTCAGCAGTGAAAAGGAACTACTGATGCACACAGCCATCTGGAAGAGCGCCGAGGGAGTCAGGCGGAGGGAAACGCAGCCACTGGAGAGGGTGCGCGTGGCGGGGTTCCCTGTACGTGGCATTCACAATTCTATGGATGGAGAACAGCCACGGTTGCCAAGGACGTGCGGTTAGAAGAGGGGTGGAGCCGCTGCGTATCTTGACTTGGGGGCGGGTATGCAAACCTACACAGGTGATCACATCATGTAGAATTAAATGCATACACACCACTGAGTGTGAGTAAGACAGGGTAAATCTGAATAGGAGTGTCGTTGTCCCAATGTCACTCTCCTGCTTGTGTCGTGCGATGCTTCTGCAGGAGCTTACGCATGTTGCCACAAGGGGAAACGGAAGTCGCTCAGCTGCGTGTGTCTCTAGTTAAGTTCTTAAGAAAAGGGGTCTGGCCGTGTCGCTGCCTCTCTGCCTCTCTGCACCTGTGAAGTTCTGCTGCTGTCTCAGCCCTGCTGTCCTGGGGGCCGAAATGAGTGGCTGCCTGCCCGAGACTCCGTGGGATGGCAGTTCAGTGTGGGGCTGCCACCTGCTGTGGTCTCCAAGCCTTTGCCCAGGGGAGACCACGGGCTGGGGATGCTGGGCAATCCTGCTCTCAGGCTCAGGCACGCTGGACCCTGCTTGCCGTCTCTAGCCTTTCTCTTGCTGGGCTCATTTCCCAGCAAGTCTAGGCCCTACGAAAAGAGAATCAGGTTGAGAGCCGACAAATGCTGCTTCCAGGGCCTGGCCGCACAGCAGTCGCCACAGAGCCCCAGTGGGGGGGCAGGGGAGTCGGAGATGCTTGTAGGTGACTGTGCCGTGCAGCCAGGGCTGGGAGCACCTGGCCACCTGGCCACCCGCCCACCTGCCTGCTCGGAGCCTGCCACACTGCACTGACCTCTCGCAGGCTCCCTGGCAGGAACCAGCAGCTGAGGCTTCTCCCAGGCGCTGGGCTCAGGAAAACAGTGGCTGTCTCACCCCTGCCCTGCAGGCTCTCCACCCCCCCCCCCCCAAGGTGGCCCCTGCTTCCCCAGGCAGCACGTGTGCTGGGCTGGGGCAGGGGCAGGGGCAGGGGCAGGGGCAGGGGCAGGGGCAGGGGCAGGAGCATGAACTGAAGTGTATTTCATTTCTGAGAGTTTTAATAGACTTCTCTTTGGCAATGATTTCGTCAACCCTGGACAGTAATTTAAAACACAGGAAAGGAGAAAACAGGTGTAAAGGGAAAAAAATGACAATCACTTGTAACTCAACTATCTAAAATTAACTGCTAACGACACTCTTATTTCTTGCTGGTCTCTTTCCTTGGTACATTATAACGCAGTAGTTGACAACCTACCATCCGTATGGTGTGGGATCTTGTTATTCTATTCTCTGAATATTGTACCCCAAGCATTTTTTTGCAAATTATTAAGAAAAATGATAAATATAATGTCAGACTACTTAATATTTCTGATTTTAAATATAATCATTTGAATATAATCATAATTTACCTCATAGTTACCTTACTGTTGGAATTTTAGCCATTTTGGGGGCGTTTTAAAAATTGTTTCTGAGTGGTTATTTTTTTCCCACTTAATGTGATGCTATGGTGAATAGTCCTATGCACAAATTATTGTTTGCATTTCAGGCTGTTTTCTTACAACAGTTTATTAAAGTGGCATTTGATGGACCCTGGGCAAGGAACAATTTTAAGAGTCTTGATTCATAATAGCAAATCCCTTTCCAGGCAGGTGGCACTCCTATTTTCTCTCAAACAGTATATGAGAGGGGCTGGCGCTGTAGCACAGTGGGTTAAACTGCTGCGGCAACGACGGCATCCCATATGGGCACTGGTTCAAGTCCTGGCTGTTCCTCTTCTAATCCAACTCCCTGCTAATGGCCTGGGAAAAACAACAGAGAGATGGCCCAAGTGCTTGGGCCCCTGCACCCATGTGAGAGACCAGACAAAGCTCCTGGCTTCTAGTTTTGTCCTGACCCAGCCCCAGCAGATGTGGCCATTTGGGGAGTGAACCAGGGCATGGAAGATCTCTCTCCCTATCTCTCACTTTCTCTCTCTGTAACTCTGCCTTTCAAATAAATAAATCAATCTTAAAAAAAAAATAATCCCAGTATGTAACAGTGCTGCATCACCCCCTTAGCAACATTGAATATTGTGTTATTAAGATCTTTTCAAATTTGAGTAGAGTAAAAACATTTCAAACTTTCTATGTGTTTCCTATTGTAGATTTCATTTCATCAGAATCTTAGTCATGGCATTTAAAACTACCCATGCTTTTGCCAGAATTAAAGGACTCTAGAACATAAGCCTTAGAAGAAGCTTTTTCTCCCCCTGTCTTCGCTCCCCCTCCACCGCCCCCCCGGATCTGTTCAACCAGAAAGAGCGAGAAGCGAAGGCTTACTCTTCTATTTCTTCAGCATATCCCTGGAAACGTTATCAGCCAGCTAATGGGTGCTGATGACCATAAGATTAGGAGATCATGCCCATGTACTTCAGTCTTTTAAAAATTTTTTTAAAGACATTTGTTTGCTTATCTGAAAGTCAGAGTTACAGCTAGAGGGAGAAACAGAGAGAGGTCTTCCAACTACTGGTTCAGTCCCCAGATGGCTGCAGCAGCCAGGGCTGGGCCAGGCCGGAGTCAGGATCCAGGAGCTTCGTTCTGGTTTCCCACATGGGTGGCGGGGCCCAGACACTTGGGCCGTCCTCTACAGCCTTTCCCAGGCCAATAGCAGGGAGTTGGACTGAGAGTGGAGCAATAGGACACGAACACATGGGGTGCAGGTGTTACAGGTGGCGGCTTTACCAGCTGCACCACAATGCGGGCCCCAGACTTTTCTTTTTTCTTTTTTATTTTTTTTTATTATTATTATTTTTTTTATTTTTTGACAGGCAGAGTGGACAGTGAGAGAGAGAGACAGAGAGAAAGGTCTTCCTTTTGCCATTGGTTCACCCTCCAATGGCCGCCGCGGTCGGCGTGCTGCGGCCGGCGCACCGCGCTGATCCGATGGCAGGAGCCAGGAGCCAGGTGCTTTTCCTGGTCTCCCATGGGGTGCAGGGCCCAAGCACCTGGGCCATCCTCCACTGCACTCCCTGGCCACAGCAGAGGGCTGGCCTGGAAGAGGGGCAACCGGGACAGAATCCGGCGCCCCGACCGGGACTAGAACCCGGTGTGCCGGCGCCGCTAGGCGGAGGATTAGCCTAGTGAGCCGCGGAGCCGGCCCAGACTTTTCTTTTTTAAATGACAGGATTATTAAAGGTTATGAATTTGCCTTTGAGCACAACTTTGGTTGCACCTAAGAAGTTTAGGTCAGTATTTGGCATAGCATACGATTTTCATCACTTCTATGATTCCACTGCCAACTTCTTTTTTTTTTTTAAGCAATCTTTTTTTTTAAAGATTTATTTATTTTTATTTGAAAGTCAGAGTTACACAGAGAGAGAAGGGGAGAGAGAGAGAGAGAGTGAGAGAGAGAGAGAGGTCTTCCCTCCGCTGGTTCACTCCTCAATTGGCTGCAATGGCTGGAGCTGTGCCAATCTGAAGCCAGGAGCCAGGAACCTCTTCCAGGTCTCCCACGGGGGTGCAGGGGACCAAAGACCTCTACTGCTATCCCAGGCCACAGCAGAGAGCTAGATCAGAAGTGGAGCAACCAAGTCTTGAACCAGCGCCTATATGGATGTCAACGCTTAAGGCCAGGGCGTTAACCTGCTGCGCCACAGCGACGGCCCCTCCACTGCCAACTTCTTGTTTTTTTTTTTTTTTTTTTTTTTAACATTTCCTTAAGGTTCATCTTTTTTAAAAAAAATTTTCCCTCAGCAGTTAGGCATGTTTATCATTAACGGTATTTCACTGAATTTTGAAAACAATATTTCTAGATTATATAAGCAACACATGATGATAATGAAAAAACCAAGCACATAAATCATTAAAAGACAATAATTACTACAATACCATAACCCAGCAGACACCATCATTAATATTTTGATATTTGTAATTCCAGGCTTTTTCTATGTATAGAAATGCATGTAGGGGTCGGCGCTGTGGCACAGTGGGCCAAGCCTGCATCTGCAGTGCCCGCATCCCATATGGACACTGGTTCAAGTCCTGGCTGCTCCATTTCTGATCCAGTACCCTGCTAATGTGCCTGGGAAAGCAGTGGGAGATGGCTCCAGTCTTTGGGCCCCTGCACCCATGTGGGAGACCCAGAAGAAATTCCTGGTTCCTGGCTTTCTATTGGCCCCACTCCCGCTGTTGCAGCCATTTAGTGAGTGAACCAGCAGATGGAAGACCTTTCTCTCTGTCTCTCCCTCTCTCTGTAACTCCACCTCTCAAACAAATAAATAAATCTTTTTTTTTTCCTTTTTCCTTTTTTTTTTTTTTTTTGACAGGCAGAGTGGACAGTGAGAGAGAGAGACAGAGAGAAAGGTCTTCCTTTGCCGTTGGTTCACCCTCTAATGGCCGCCGCGGCCGGCGTGCTGCAGCCAGCGCACCGCGCTGATCCGATGGCAGGAGCCAGGTACTTATCGTGGTCTCCCATGGGGTGCAGGGCCCAAGCACTTGGGCCATCCTCCACTGCACTCCCTGGCCACAGCAGAGAGCTGGCCTGGAAGAGGGGCAACCGGGACAGAATCCGGCACCCCGACCGGGACTAGAACCCGGTGTGCCGGCGCCGCAAGGCGGAGGATTAGCCTAGTGAGCCGCGGCGCCGGCTTCAAACAAATAAATAAATCTTTAAGAAAAAAAAGAAATGCATGTAAACAAATTTTTAGCAACAATGCAACTAAACTATACATATTATTCTCTAATATACTTTTAATTTGTTTTAGCTATTTATTTTATTTATTTGAAAGGCAGAGGTAGGGAGAGAGAGAGATCTTCCATTCGCTGGTTCACTCCTCAAATGGCCACAACAGCCAGGACTGGGCCAAGCTGGGACTCAATCAGCACTCATATGAGATGATGGGTTGCAGGTGGCAGCTCAACCTGCTACGCCACAACATTGGCCCAGGGACTTAGCCAGCACCTGCTACAAATGAGCCTGGGGGACAGAGAGCTCTCCTCTTGGGGTCAATGTGAGACCACCCCCCCAGCTCAGGGCGTTCAGCAGGTCTCCCTCCCTTTCCATATCTTGGCTTTTCCCAAAGCTTTGCTTGCCTGTTTGCAAATAATCCTTGAGTTCCTGGAACAAATTTTAAATTTTAAATTTGTATTTTTAAAAATTTTATTTCAAAGGCTGAGAAACAGAAAAAGAAACCCAGAGAGACAGAAAGATCTTCCATCTGCTGGATCACTCCCCAGATGCCTACAATAGCTGGGGCTGGGCCAGGCTAAAGCCAGGAGCCCAGAACCCAGTGTAGGTCTCCCACCTTGGTATTTGAACCATTGCCTGCTGCCTCCCAGGGTGTGCAAGTAGAAGTGTGGTAGCCTGGAGTTCAACCAGAAACTCTGGTATGGGATGCTGGTGTCCTAAATGGTGACTTAAACTGCTGTGCCAAGTGCCTACCCTACTTTTAAATTTTATAACATTGGGGCTGGCACTGTGGCGTAGCAGGTAAAGCTGCCCCCTGCAGTGCTCATATGGGCGCCAATTTGAGTCCCAGCAGCTCCACTTCTGATCTAGCTCTCTGCTATGACCTGGGAAAGCAGTGGAAGATGACCCAAGTCCTTGGGCCCCTGCACCCATGTGGGAGACCTGGATGAAACTCCTGGCTCCTGGCTTCAGATTGGCACAGCTCCAGCTGTTGCAGCCATCTGGAGAGTGAACCATCAGATGGAAGACCTCTCTCTCTCTCTCTCTTATTCTCTGCCTCTGCCTCTGCCTCTCTGTAGCTCTGACTTTCAAATAAATAAATAAATCTTAAAAAAATTTATAACATGTTGTGCACATTTGTGTCAAGATATGTATTAGGTATTATTGTTTTTAATGGCTCTGTAGTATTCCTCTGTGTGAATATACCACAATTTCAACAGTCACAAGTATTTTTTAAATTAATTTCTATTTATTTGAGAAGAAAAGAGACACACACAGAAATATAGACAACAGGGAAAGCAGCAGAAGATGGCCCAAGAGCTTGTTCCCTGCCACCCAGGTGGAGACCTGGAGGGAGCTCCTGGCTCTTGGCTTCAGGGTGTCCCAGCCCCGGCCATTGCAGCTATGTAGGGAGAGAACCAGCGGGGGATGATCTCTGTCTCTTTCTGTCTCCCCACTTCTCTCTGCAACTCTGCCTTTTTTTTTTTTTTTAGATTTTATTTATTTATTTGAGAGGTAGATTTACAGTCAGTGAGAGGGAGAGACAGAGAGAGAGGTCTTCCATCTGCTAGTTCACTCCCCAAGTGGCCACAACAGCCAGAGCTGGGCTGATCCAAAGCCACGAGCCAGGAGCCAGAGCTTCTTCTGGGTTTTGTGCATGAGCCCAAGTGCTTGGGTCATCTTCCACTGCTTTCCCAGGCCACATCAGAGAGCTGGATCAGAAGAGGAGCAGCCGGGGCTCGAACCAGCGCCCATATGGGATGCCGGCACTGCAGGCCACAGCTTTACCCACTTTGCCACAGCATCAGCCCTGGAAATGCCAATTAAAAACAGAAGAAGCTACCACTCTATACCTGTAGAATGGCTGCAGCGAGAACATTGACAATGGCAGACGTTGAAGGCATGGGGCAGCTAGAGCTCTCGTGCCTGGTGGTGGCAGTGCGGGAATGGCTTCGGAGAGCCCTCGGCGATCCCCTGTAAAGTGGACTACAGAGATAGGCACGTGGCCTGCTGATTGAGATGACCACGCCCCACGCTGGAGTGAGTTCCTGTGTTCTGACTCTGGAAAGCTGCAGGGACGGCTCCAGGAATTGGTTTGCTGCCGCTCGTGTGGGAGCCCCAGATGGAGTTCCCGGCTGCTTGCTCCAGCCCCGGCCATTGTGGGCTTATGGGGAGTGAACCAGCGGATGGAAGATCTCCTTCTCTTTCTCTAAAATAAATAAGCAAATAAAACTCTGCACATGCGTCTATCCCATGGCCCAGCAACTCAACTTGTGGGCGTCTACCCAGGAGTCCTGAGTATGAATTGCAGCCGCACTCCATCATACACTGAGGCCATCCCAAGTCCATCAACAGATGAACAAATTCAACGATTTTCCTACAAATAACAGCGCACCACCTAGCGAGAAAGCAGAATGAATGATTGATACACACAGGGCTGCGGTTGAACCTCTAAAATACTGTACTGTGTGGAAGAAACTGGTTCAGAGTGCAGGCTGGAGGTTTTTGTTTGTGTGAATTTCTAGAACAGGCAAAACCAACCTCTGGTGATAGAAATCACAACAGCGGCTGATTCTGTGTGTGTGTGTGTGTGTGTTTGGGGGGTATGAGGAAACCTTTTGGGGAGATGGAAAATTCTAGAACTTGATTTGGGCATTGATAACAGATAAAAACCTGGTGGCCTGAGCAGCAGAGGTCTCTGTATTTCGTTGTATGTCAATGGCACATCAAGGGACACATACAAATGCAAAAGCGCCGTGCTAGGCGAGGAAATTTATGTCTAGATGCTTATTTTTATTGCTGTTATAAATATGATGCTTTTTTCCTCTTACGTATTTCTTACTAGTCCAAGTGATTTTATTGTCATAGTCTATGCGAGTTTTAATAAGTAATTCCCATCAACTCTCCTCGATGTCAAAACTTGAGAAAGTCGGCGTGCACACACACACACACAAACTGTAGCCCCAAGTTCACTTTTGAATATAAATGTCAAAACACCAAGCAGTAGGAAATTTAACTCGCTAACATGGCACCATGACAAGATGCAATTTGTTCCAGGAACTCAAGGATTATTTGCAAACAGGCAAGCAAAGCTTTGGGAAAGGCCAAGATGTGGGAAGGGAGGGAGACCTGCTGAACGCCCTGAGTTGGGGGGGTGGTCTCACATTGACCCCAAGAGGAGAGCTCTCTGTCCCCCAGGCTCTTTTTTTTTTTTTTTTTTGACAGGCAGAGTGGACAGTGAGAGAGAGAGACAGAGAGAAAGGTCTTCCTTTTGCTGTTGGTTCACCCTCCAATGGCCGCCGCGGCCAGCATGCTGTGGCTGGTGCACTGCACCTATCTGAAGGCAGGAGCCAGGTGCTTCTCCTGGTCTCCCATGGGGTGCAGGGCCCAAGCACTTGGGCCATCCTCCACTGCACTCCCGGGCCACAGCAGAGAGCTGGCCTGGAAGAGGGGCAACCGGGACAGAATCCGGCGCCCCGACCGGGACTAGAACCCGGTGTGCCTGCGCCGCAAGGCAGAGGATTAGCCTACTGAGCCGCAGCGCCGGCCCCCCAGGCTCATTTGTAGCAGGTGCTGGCTAAGTCCCGAGGGCCGGGATGATACATCCTGCTGCACCAGCTCCTCCCACAAACTGGTCCTCACAGTCACTGCCACTTGCACCTCCTGTCTTTTCCTTTTGAAAGTTTCATTCACTTTTTCTTTCTTTGAAAAGTGGAGAGAGAAAGAGAGACAGACAGATAGACACAGAGAGAGCTTTCGTTTGCTGGTTCATTTCCCAAACTCTTGCAACAGCTTAGGGCTGGGCACTCAGTCTGGGTCAGCTGAATGCTGGCCTGTCCTGCAGATTGGGGATGGGGGCGAAGACGGGACATGGAGAGGAGGGCAGTCCGAGGGGAGGGGCTGGGCACAAAGGCACATGCTGTGGGCAGGCCATGCTTGGGACCCGCCCCCAGCTCCAAGAAGGCGAGTGTCCCACCTCTGTCCATACCCAGTGCTTCTGTCCTTGCTGCCTCTGTTTCCCTCTGTCCGCCTCTCGCTGGCATCCTTCCCTCCCTCCCTCCCTCCTGCAGTGTGCCCCGGTCAGGGGGGGTTGCCTCTGCACCTTCTCTGTTCCTTCTACAGTGGGAGGCCCCTTAGCACCCACCCTCCCCAACACCCTGCCATGGGAGAAAATCCCCAGCTGCCCAATGCCCCGGGCCTCTGAACCTGGAGCTGTGGCCATCAACTCTGGCTTTCATTGCACTCTGTTGAAAGGAAATTCATCTCCTCATTGGTGGGAATGTCACAAAAGTTTGTAGCAAAAAGCGCAGCTAAGGGTGGGTGTTGTGGTGCAGTGGGTTAAGATGCTGGTTGGGACGCCAGTATCACATATGCCTGGTGAGTCCTGGCTGTTCCATGCTTCTGATCCAGCTCCCTGCTAGTGAGCCTGGGAGGCGGCAGAAGATGCCCCAGTGCTTGGGCCCTGACACCCATGTGGGAGACCGGATGAAGTTCCTGGCTCCTGGCCTTGGCCTGGTCCAGCCCCATTGTTGTGGGCATTTGGGGAATGAACCAGTGGATGGAAGTTCTCCTTCTTTGTCTCTCCCTCCCTCCTTCTCTCTGTAACTCTGCCTTTCAAAAAGATAAATACATCTTTCAAAAAAAGAAGTAGTGGGGCCAGTGCTGTGGTGCAGCAGGTTAACACCCTAGCCTGAGGCGTCGGCATCCCATATAAGCGCCGGTTCGAGACCCGGCTGCTCCATTTCCTATCCAGCTCTCTGCTATGGCCTGGGAAAGCAGTAGAAGATGGCCCAAGTCCTTGGACCCCTGCACCTGTTTGGGAGACCCAGAGGAAGCTCCTGGCTCCTGGCTTCGGATCAGCGCAGCTCCAGCCGTTCTGGCCAACTGGGGAGTGAACCAGCAAATGGAAGACCTCTCTCTCTCTCTGCCACTCCTCTCTGTGTAACTCTGACTTTCAAATAAATAAATAAAATAAATCTTTAAAAAATAAAAATCTCAATTGCTTATAGAAAGAAGTCTTTTAAAAAATAAAAAAGGAAGTAGCAAGAATTTGGATTTGGATTCAGTGGATCTAAGCATGCAAATCTGGAAGCTGTAAAATCTTTCCTAACAGACTTCTCCTTGAACTTTATTTGCCCTGCCCCGCCTTTGATTGGGTTTGTTCTGCACCTTGTATAAAACCAAACTGCTTTTTAATGACCAATGGCTCGCTGCTTCTGGGTAGGTTCTTGCAGGTCTCCTGCTCTCCCACTTCTCCCACTTGTAAAACAAAAGCCTTGGGTTTGACTGTCAGACTTACCACAGCTGCAACCTGAGCACAGATTAGCATGGATGGCGCTTCCTGCCGTGAGAGAAGCTGGGGGCCAGCTTCCAGAACCTTTTCCTGGTGGTTTCCATTATCTCCCCCAGAATCATCAGAACCCCTTGACCTCATTCTGGTGGAACTTGTGACAAGGCTGAAGTCTTAGCTATTTTAAAAGAAATGAAGTCTTGGGCGCTGGCACTATGACATATCTAGTGAAGTTGCCCCCTGTGTCGCCGGCATCCCATATGGGTGCAGGTTCGAGAACCAGCTGCTCCACTTCTGATCCAGCTTCCTGCTAATGCGTCTGGGAAAGCAGTGGAAGATGGCCTAGGTGCTTGGGCCCCTGCACCCATGTGGGAGACTGGATGGAATTCCTGGCTCCTGGCTTTGGCCTGGCCCAGCCCTGGCCATCTGGGGAGTGAACCACCAGATAGAAGATCTCTCTCTCTCTCTCTGTCTCTTCCTCTCTCTGTGTAACTCTGACTTTCAAATAATAAATAAATAAGCAAGTCTTTTTTTTTTTTTTTTTTGAAAGAAGTCTTTTTGAAAACACATGATTAGTTTTTAGAGAGAAAGAGAGAGGGAGAGAGAGGAGAGATTCTGTCCACCTGTTCACTTCTTTTATTTTATTTTTTTTGACAGGCAGAGTGGACAGTAAGAGAGAGAGACAAAGATAAAGGTCTTCCTTTTTCTGTTGGTTCACCCCACAATGGCCGCCATGGCCGGCACGCTGCAGCCGGTGCACCGTGCTAATCTGAAGCCAGGAGCCAGGTGCTTCCTTCTGGTCTCCCATGTGGTGCAGGGACCAAGCACTTGGGCCATCCTCCACTGCCTTCCTGGGCCACAGCAGAGAGCTGGCCTGGAAGAGGAGCAACCCAGACAGAACCTGGCGGCGCCCTGACCGGGACTAGAACCCGGGGTGCCGGTGCCGCAGGTGGAGGATTAGCCTATTGAGCCGCGGTGCTGGCCACCTGTTCACTTCTAAAATAATCACGGTTAGGTCAGAACAAAAGCAGGGGCCAGAACTCAATCTGGGTCTCCCACATGGGTGGCAGGGACCCAAGCACTGGAGCCATCACCCGCTGCCTCCCAGGGAGCTCACTGGCAGGAAGTGGCATTGGAATGAAGCAGTTGCGTCTCAAACCAGGCACTCAGAAGAGGGATGCATGTTCCCCAGCTGTGATGTAACCACTGCAACACATGCCCGCCTCAGGAAACGAAGTAAAGCCACCAGCTGTGACGCCCGCATCCCATGCATGCTGGTTCGAGTCCCGGCTGCTCCTCTTCTGATAAGGTCCCTGTTAAGGGCCTGAGAAAATCAGCAGAGATGGCCCAAGTGCTTTGGGCCCCTTCTGCCAACATGGGAGACCCAGATGAAGCTCCTGGTTTTTGCCTGGTCCAACCCCAGGTGTTGTGGCCATGTAAGGAGTGAATTCATGGATGGAAGATCTCTCTCTCTCTCTCTCTCTCTCTCTCTCTCTCTCTCCCTCTGTAACTCTGGTTTTCAAATAAATAAATATTTAAAAAGGAAATAAAGCTTCATGCCTTTCAAATAAAGACTGCTATATAAGTTCATACTCAGTAGTGAATTTCTGACCAGAAATGTTAC
The DNA here is from genome assembly GCF_964237555.1 of Oryctolagus cuniculus. NCBI lineage: Eukaryota > Metazoa > Chordata > Mammalia > Lagomorpha > Leporidae > Oryctolagus > Oryctolagus cuniculus. Next base: position 118,715,520 of record NC_091434.1, read on the forward strand.
CTTAGGATCTCCCTTTTATACTAATTAAAAAATTATTTATTTATTTTAAAATATTTATTAATGCATTTGAAAGGCAGAGATACAGGGAGGCAGAAGCAGAGAGAGAGAGAGAGAGAGGTCTTCTATCCACTGGTTCACTCCCCAGATGGCTGCAATGGCTGGAGCTTCACCAATCCGAAGCCAGGGGCCAGGAGCTTCTTCTGGGTCTCCCAAGTGGGTGCAGGGGCCCAAGCACTTTGACCATCTTCTGCTGCTTTTCCAGGCACATTACCAGGAAGCTGGATCAGAAGTGGAGCAGCTGGGACTTGAACCAGTGCTCATATGGGATGCTGGTGTCAAAGTTGGCATCTTTACCTGCTACGCCACAATGCAGGCCCTTGTCTTGTAATTTTGACCCACGAGCTCATGCATGCTAGGGTTTTATCTGTGAGGCTTCTCTGGGGTCTGAATTGAGAGGATTAACATTTATTTCTGACAAGTATCCCTGTGGTCTCACTGGTACAGGAAGGCTTCTTGTGTTAATTTCTTGGCCATGAGGTACAGATGCATTTGAACCCTAATGTGGGCGTTGTTTACAGAGTTAACAAATTCTCATAAATCTTTTTTTATTTTCATCAGAACTTGAGGTAAAACAAACATGCTTCCTTGTTCTAAGGTTTATTTTATTTGTTTAAGGGAAGGAGGGATGGCCCATATGGCCACAATGGCTGGGCCAGGCTGAAGCCAGGAGCCAGGAACTCCATCCAAGTCTCCCACATGGGAGGCAGGGGTCCAAGCACTTGAGACATCCTCAGTGGCTTTCTTAGGTGCAGTAGCAGGGAGCTGGCTTGGAAGTGGAGCAGCCAGGACTTGAACTTGCACTGTGCCATGGGATGCTGGCATCCTAGGGTGTGGCTTAACCCTGTTTGTCACAGCACCAGCCCTCGTTACCTCTCTGCTAGGCTGTGGTCAGCTTCCTCACACGGCTGCTTCAGAACCCCCCCCCCCTCCTGCAGGGGACCCAGTTACAACGCCCCACCCCTTCTCCTGCACACCCACAGCTCTGAACCCAAGCCCCAGGATGGATGGATGCCCTTCTCTCTCCCACCTCCACCCCATGTCTGCCCGACCAGCGCCTGCTTAGCCTACTGCTTTCTGGGTTTCTCTCCATTTGGGGCTCCTGGTGTTCACCTTCACTTCTTTTTAAACTCAGCTTCGCATGTCAGCCAGCATTTATTGTATCTCATCCTGCTTCTAGCAGTCGCAGGTGAGGCGGGTTGGGCATGGAGTTAGTGCTAAGGATGTCTCTGCATTGATTTTTTTTTTTTTAGAAACATTTTTTTTTTGACAGAGTTAGATAGTGAGAGAGGGAAACAGAGAGAAAGATCTTCCTTTTGTTGGTTCACCCCCCAAATTGCAGCTACGTCCGGTGCGCCGCACCAATCCGAAGCCAGGAGCCAGGTGCTTCCTCCTGGTCTTCCATGCGGGTGCAGGGCCCAAGCACTTGGGCCATCCTCCACTGCCTTCCCAGGCCACAGCAGAGAGCTGGCCTGGAAGAGGAGCAACCAGGACTAGAACCCGGCGCCCATATGGGATGCCGGTGCTGTAAGGCGGAGGATTAACCAAGTGAGCCACGGTGCTGGCTCCCTGTTATTATTTTTTTTTAAGATTTATTTATTTATTTGAAAGTCAGAGTTACACACACACACACACACAGAGAGAGAGAGAGAGAGAGAGAGAGAGAGAGAGAGAGAGAGGTCTTCCATCTGCTGGTTCACTCCCCAACTGGCTGCAATGGTTGGAGCTGCACTGATCCTAAGCCAGGAGCCAGGAGCTTCTTCTGGGTCTCCCACACAGGTGCAGGGGTCCAAGGACTTGGGCCATCTTCTACTGCTTTTCCAGGCCATAGCAGAGAGCAGGCTCAGAAGTGGAGCAGTCGAGACTTGAACCGGCACCCACATGGGATGCCCACACTGCAGGTGGCAGCCTCACCTGCTTTGCCACAGCACCGGCCCCATCTGCATTGTTATTTATAACAGCCCTGCAACCTCAATCCTCAAGCAAGGGCAAGAGCCTGAGTATCCCTGGGAGATCATGAAGCTTAACTTCTGAGGGCTGGACTGGCCAGGACTTCTCACTTGCTGGCCACTAGCACTTGCTCCATGTACGGACGTAGTACACATCCGGGAATTTTGCACTCAATATGGGTCACAGGGTGGTTGCACATTCGTATGTGCCTTACCAAGCGGTCTGAACAAAAAATGATTTTTCAGAAAAATAATAAAGTAGGAAAGTGTTCTCGACATATTTTTAGTAAAAAATAATCACAGGCAGGGCCATGTAGGTTGCCCAGCGGCAAGGTACAGAGCACATTCTATTTGGAAAACTAAAATGGTGCAAAGCAAATATCTGAGAAAGGTATGTTCAAGAAACCTCAAAAGAAGTTATCTCCACAGTAGGATTAGACACCATTTCCCCCTCTATACTCTGAATCAATTAACTAATTAATTTGAAAGGCAGAGTGACAGAGAGAAAGGCAGAGAGAGAATAAAACGGTCTTCCATTCTCTGGTTCAGTTCCCAAATGACTGCAATGGCCAGGACCGGGCCACGCCGAAGCCAGGAACTCCATTCAGGTCTCCCAGGCAGGTGCAGGGCCCAAGCACTTGTCCATCTTCTGCTGCTTTCCCAGGCACATTAGCAGAGAGTTGGATTGGAACTGGAGCAGCCGGGACTCAAACTGGTGCCCACATGGGATGCTGGCATGGCAGCTGGAGGCTTTACCCACTACACCACAGCACTAGTGCCATGTTTTATAACTTTTGAAAACAGAAACTATGCCTGACTTTTATTAGAGAAATCAGAGAGCTGGATGACCCCCAGAGCTGGGAAGAAGTGGCCTCACGCTTGCCCTGCACGCAGTCGGCCTGGGCTGCTCCGCACTTAGTGACAGAACAAGGTTGGGAGGTGGGGTTTCATGCCGCTGATTTGTTCATCAGTTTAGGCGTCCATGCACCATTCAGAGCTGCTGGGAGCGTCGGCTGGCTCTGGGTGCTGGGGGTTACTGGTGGGCAGAGCAGCCAGGGTTCCTGCTCCATCAGCTCCCAGCCTGCTGGGGATGCAGGTAGGAGCAGAGAGTGGGAGGCAGTTCTGGGAGAAGGCTTGGTTTATAACCGGGCCCAGTGGCATGAGCCTGGGCAAGAGGGTGTGAGAGGGGTCCCTGGGCAGGGCAGGGACCAGGGCTCCTGAGAAGGAGGAGGAGCAGCTGGCTTGGGGGAAGGGGTGGCACTGGGAAGACAGGTATTCCCAGGGCCAGGCCCAGGCCCAGGGACATGTGTGTGTGGAGGGCACCCAGCAGGCAGGTGCACAGGGCTGCCTGTGAGCGACAGGGAGGAGATCAGGGAGTGACCTGGTGCAGAGGTCGGCCAGGAGGCCATGTTGAATGGGCTGGCCAGGTCTGGGGCAGCTTCTGGGGCCTGGAGACCCCTGGGCCAGGTGGGACTCAGCTTAGTGAGGAGGGGCCTCCTCCTGGAGACTGTGGCCCCCTGAGAATGTCGGAGAAGCCCTGGGCGCTGCCTCACTGGGGCCACCTGTTTGCTCCCCAGGTGAGAGAGGGGCTCCCTTGCAAAAAGCACACGGTCACGGGAAGACTGTGCTTCCCAAGGGAGCCTACTGTGTCCCACGGTTCCTTGTTCCTGCACAACCCCACAGGCCAGTAGTGAGCGAGTGCCGGGTCCTCACCACTGAGCCCTGTGTGTCCTGTACGCATTGTCCACGCAACACAACAAGGTGAGAGGCAGCTGGGCAGAGAGAGGCCTTTTTGGGGGGTGGTGGTGGTAATCAGGGAGGCCTTCTGGAGGAAGTGATGTTCCAGAATGGTGAGCAGGTACAGAAAGCAGCTTTTTGAAGGAGGAGTGGTCAGTGCACAGGCTGGGCATGCTGATGTGGAGCCCAGTAACAGGGAGTGAGGCAGGCCCGACTCAGATCCCCCGGGAACTTTCTAGGCCAAGGTGAGTGGTTTGGTTTTACTCCAAGTCTAAAGAGAAGCCGTGAGAGAGTGAAAGCAGAGCGGCTGGGCTGGACGTTGTCCAGGTGAGCGCAAGCCCTGGCCAGGTGCGGGCAGGGTCCCGAGTGTGCAGCGGCTGGTGAGGCTGGCTCAGAGAACAGGCTTTCTGCGGACTCAGACAAACAAGCAGCCACCCGCAGAGGCCTGGGCAAACCCACAGGGCACCAGCTGGGCTGTGGACCCCCCCGGGGGGCCGCTCTGCTAGCCCCAGGCAAGGCCCTGTGCCAGCTACCAGGCTACAAGACCTGCTCCCTGTGAGGCTAGCCAGGCCCTGTTAGGACCAGCAGGGCCCATCAGTGGGGTCCAGAGTCAAAGTCAGAGAAGCAGCAGGGCCTTGAGTGCCCACTGCCCACCTCTGGCACGGTGCTGCTGCCAACTGGCAGCCATGGTTCTTGTAAAAAGCAGCTACCATTAAAACGGACAGAATGATCTAGCAAATCTGCAGGTGGATTCCATGGTTCCTTGGCCCCTTTTTGGCCCTGCATGCCCCCATGAGGGACCCCAGACCAGGCTTTTCAGGTTCTGTGTGTGTGCGTGGAAGCCCCCTTGCGACACACATGCATTCCACCGGTCGGAAGGTCTCACTCCCGCGCACACACACAGCTCCCCCATGCCTGAGCGCGCATCCGTGCCTGCAGCCATGGCTCTTGGCCCGGCAGCCTGGCTGTCTCTTCTTGGCAGTCTGCCCCTTCCTCTGCCCCCTCGGTGCCCGGCTGGGCTGCAACAGGGAGTGGGGAACTGCAGGGCCGTGCTCAAGCGAGGTTTGTCCAAGCTGTTGATGCAGGTGCAGCCCACGGCTGTGGCTGTGCCAAGGGAGGGAGACGCCTCTGCCAGCCGCCCAGGCCTGGCTCTGCAGAGCAGCCCCTGGAAGGGAGAGCACGGGCAGATCTGGCTGCTGGGGTAGGGGCAGTGGCCAGGCTGGCCTTGTGCCCAGCAGACGCCCAGCCCCCGCTCGGTGATCCCTGCGTCTCCAGCCCCAGCTGCTGGGATGGGCGCCCTCCGTCTGGCTGCGCCTTGTTCCTTCTTTCCTAAATAATTGCTTTGCTTCTCTGAGCAGTCTACTCGCTGGGCTCAAATGCCACTTTCTGCAAAGGGGTCCTGGAGGCAGGGGAGGGGGTGTCCCTGCTGCCCCGCCCACCACTCTGCCTCCCTCCCAGGGGGAGCCGAGGGCCCCATGTCGGGGGCATGACCTGTTAGATTTTCTGTGCAAACAGCTCCGTGCGGAAATTCCTCATGCCCTGAGTTTTTACAGAACAGACAGCACACGCGGCCGGCCGTGTTTCCGGCGGCTTTTTGCCCTTACCAGGCAGAGGGTCCGCACGTTCTGCATTGCTTGCAGCCTCATCACAGTCCATGCTGCGGGGGAATCCCGGTGCATGAGCAGTTGTGTGTCTGGTTGTGAAAACACCACCAGGCGACGTTGGGAGAGGCTGTTTCTGACCCCACTCTTTGAATGGCGACTGTCGAGGTTAGGCTAAAGGGATGTTTTTACAGGATGTTTAGACTACTGATGAGTCAATCATCTTTTAAAATAAAAGGCATGGGGCTGGCGCTCTGACGCCAGCATCCCATATGAGTGCTGCTTTCAGTCCTGGCTGCTCCACTTCTGATCCAGCTCCCTGCTAATGTGCCTGGGAAAGGAGCAGATGTCAGCTCGAGTGCTTGGGCCCCTGCTATCCGTGTGGGAGACCTGGGTGGGGTCCCAGGCTCCTGGCTTCAACCTGGACCAGCCCTGGTTGTTGTAGCCATTTGAGGAATGAATCAGTGGTTGGAAGATCTGTTTGTCTGTCTTTCTCTGTCACTCTGCTTTTCACATAAAGTAAATCATACACACACACACACACACACACATATATACATATACATATATATATATATATAGGAGCTCATGTGTAGGGTCCTTTCTCTGGCCCCCTCTGCCTCTGTGGGTTTGGGCATGTCCCCACTGTACCCTCCCTGCTGGGGTCTATGTGGTGAGCCGGTTTAGGTTAACTTCATGGCCACCTGCCCCATCCACACTGTGAGAGGCCCCCTGCACCCCAGCCTGTTCAGAGCTTTCACCCCACCACTCAATTTGTCCAAAGAAGCCATCAGAACTTGTCGGGGAACCATTCCACCATCCCCTGTCCCCTCCAGAGGAAACCAACCGTCCTGCAGCTCAGCTCTGGGGGTGCTCTCTGTTTCTTCGAAAGGAAACCGGGGTTTGATAGGAATGTGCTGTGAGCCAGAAGGGAAGGAGGACAAGGGCTGAGTTACAGGGTGCTGTTCAGAAGTCACAGCTGAAAGTCTGATGGGGCCGGTGCAGTGGCGTAGGGGGTAAAGCCGCTGCTTGCAGTGCTGGCATCCCATATGGGCACCGGTTCGAGTCCTGGCTGCTCCACTTCCAATCCAGCTCTCTGCTATGGCCTGGAAAAGCAGTAGAAGATGGCCCAAGTCCTTGGGTCCCTGCACCCACATGGGAGACCCAGAAGAAGCTCCTGGCTCCTGGCTTCAGATCTGCTCAGCTCTAGTCATTGCGGCCAATTGGGGAGTGAACCAGCGTATGGAAGACCTCTCTCTCTCTCTCTCTCTCTGCCTTTTCTTCTCTCTTTGTGTAACTCTGACTTTCAAATAAGTAAATAAAATCTTTAAAAAACAAAAAAGTCAGACACAGCCCTCCCAGCAGGTGGCAAATTTGAAGACAGACTTCTTGGTGGCCAAAGTAGATCAACACGGAATTAGATTGTACCTGCATTCTTGATTTTGCTGGCTAAGCAGTAGGGAAAAAAGGACTTTTTAATAATAGGTGATAGATTATTGAGTATATAAGTGGAAAAAAAAAGCCAAAGCAACCCTTGACCCCTACCTCACACCACGCCTCAAAAATATCAAACCCAGGTGGATTTAGACTTAAATGAGACAGACAAAATAAAATGGCTTTAGGAAATAGTGTAGGTCTATCACTCAGGGCTCAACCAGAGAAGCAGAGCCAGTGATCATGCACATTTGTGTGTATGCATGTGTGCATGGGTGTGCGTGTACGTGTGTGTGTGTGTGTGAACATATGGATTTGCTACATGGATTTGGCTCATACAAGCGTGGGGCTGGCTAAGCAAGACTAAAGTCCATAGGGCAGGTGCCAGGAGACCCCAGGGCTGTTTGGAGCACAGCTCAGGGATCAGGGAATGCCCAAGCCCTTTCCCACAGGCCTCTCAGCTGACTGAGTCAGGCTCATTCGGGAAAAGCTCCCTTTGCCTGTTAAGTCGACTGTCCTCACATCTGTGAAATCTCTTTGTGGCACCACGTGGGCTAGGCGTGGGTGTGCTCAGAAGGCCACGGCCACATCTGTGGCTCAGCCTAGCAGGGTAACACAGCCAAATGGCATTCCAGGAAGAAGAGAACTTCGTGACTGAGGGTAGGGAAAACTTCAGACAGGATGTAAAAACACAAGCCATAAAGCCCAAGACCGACCAAGTGGGCTACAGCGAAATGAAGACGTCTGTTCCCCCCAGAAGCTGAGAGCGGGAGAACACGTCTGTAGCACATGCAACTGACTCATATTCAGGAGAAACACAACGTAATAGGGTATTGTGAAAGGCATTCACTGAGGGACTTTGCCAAAGAGTTAATCCTAATGGTGAGTAAACCCATAAAAAGATGTTGCCCCTCCCTTACCAGAAAATGCAAATTAATGCTGCAATGACATACCCGTAATAGTCTTAAAATCTGCCCATGAGTTCTTTTTTTTTTTAAAAAAAAAAAAAGATTTATTTATTTATTTGGAAAGCAGAGATATACAGAGAGGCAGAGGGAAGGAGGGAGAGAAGGAGAGAGAGAGAGAGAGAGGTCTTGCATCCGCTGGTTCATTCCCCAGATGGCTGCAATGGCCAGAGCTGGGCTGATCTGAAGCCAGGAGCCTGGAGCTTCTTCTGGGTCTCCCATATGGGTGCAGGGGCCCAAGGACTTGGGCCATCTTTCACTGCTTTTTCCCAGGCTATAGTAGAGAGCTGGATTGGAAGTGGAGCAGCCAAGTCTCTAACTGGCGCCCATATGGGATGCCGGTGTTTCAGGCCAGGGCGTTAACCCACTGTACCACAGCACCGGCCCTGGCATTTTCTTTTTTTAAATGCTATCCCAGAGTTCCTGTACTATTTCCTCATTCTTCTCCTCCAACTGTGGCTTTTCAAGTAGCCTCCTTTCATGCTTTGAATTCTGCATCTGAGGAGCTGCACACATCTGTTACTCTCTGGAATCTTATTTTGCTAGTTGGGTGAGGTGGTGGTTTCTTGAGAGCTCTTGATGCTGTCTACGCACTGAAGGATAAGGAATTTTTTTCAGTCTTTTTTTTTTTAAGATTTATTTATTTATTTGAAAGTCAGAGTTACACACACATACACACACACACACACAGAGAGAGAGAGAGAGTGAGAGAGAGAGAGTGAGAGAGGTCTCCTATCTACTGGTTCACTCCCCAGTTGGCCGTAGTGGCCAGAGCTGTGCCAATCCGAAGCCAGGAGCCAGGAGCTTCTTCCAGGTCTTCCCATGCGGGTGCAGGGCCAAAGACTTGGGCCATCTCCACTGCTTTTCCAGGCCACAGCAGAGAGCTGGATCAGAAGTGGAGCAGCTGGGTCTTGAACCAGTGCCCAAATGGGATGTTGGCACTGTAGGTAGTGGCTTTACCTGCTATGCTACAGCGCCAGCCCCTCCCGTCTTCTTTACCTGCCTTTTTTGGTTCCGATCCTTCCAGAAGTTCTAAGTGGTGTCCTTATTTTCTCTGAGCCTGCGGGCACTTCTGTTCTCCTGGTACCTGGCAGTGCCCTGAGCAGAATTTGTTGGGAGGCTGCTGCTTGCATGCCTTTGTAGTAGGCTTGTCCCAGATCCACCATTGATGGGTTGGTCAGCATGAAGTGGGAGTTTCTTTTTTTAATTAAAAATTTTTAGGGCTGGCGCTGCAGCTCCCTAGGCTAATCCTCTGCCTTGAGGCGCCGGCACACCGGGTTCTAGTCCTGGTCGGGGCACTGGATTCTGTCCCGGTTGCCCCTCTTCCAGGCCAGCTCTCTGCTGTGGCCAGGGAGTGCAGTGGAGGATGGCCAAGTGCTTGGGCCCTGCACCCCATGTGAGACCAGGAGAAGTACCTGGCTCCTGCCTTCGGATCAGCGCGGTGCGGCAGCCGCAGCGTTGGAGGGTGAACCAATGGCAAAGGAAGACCTTTCTCTCTGTCTCTCTGTCTCTCACTGTCCACTCTGCCTGTCAAATAAATAAATAAATAAATAAAATTTTTAAAAAAGATTTATTTATTTTTATGTGAAAGTCAGTTACACAGAGAGAGGAGAGGCAGAGGCAGAGGCAGAGAGAGAGAGAGAGGTCTTCCATCCACTGGTTCACTCCCCGGTTGGCTGCAACAGCTGGAGCTGCGCTGATCCGAAGCCAGGAGCCTGGAGCTTCTTCTGGGTCTCCCATATGGGTGCAGGGGCCCAAACACTTGGACCATCTTCCACTGCTTTCCCAGGCCATAGCAGAGAGCTGGATTGGAAGTGGAGCAGCTGGGTCTTGAACTGGTGCTCATATAGGATGCCAACGCTTCAGGGCAGGGCATTAACTCGCTGTGCCACAGTGCTGGCCCCCTAATTAAAATTTTGAAATTTATTTATTAATGTGTATTTGAGTGTGGGGGGGGGAGAGAGAGAGAAAGAGAGAGAAACACACACACACACAGATTTGCCAGTTCACTTCACAAATGTCCTCAACACTCAGGGCTGGGCCAGTCTGAAGCCAGCATATCTTGGAACTCAATCTGGGTCTCCCATGTGGGTGGCAGGAACTCAAGTACTTGAGCCACCATCTGCTGCCTCATAGGATGTGCATGAACAGGAAGCTGGAATGAGAAGCGGAGCCAGGACTTGAACCCAGCACTCTGCCATGGGGTGTGAGCGTTCCAAGCAGTGTCTTAACAGCTACACAAAACGTCTCCCTCTGAAATGGGGAAGTGAGTTTCTTTCTTCTTTCTTTGACACTACAATATATAAAAGAGCCATTATAGGCCAGCGCTGCGGCTCACAAGGCTAATCCTCTGCCTGTGGCGCCGGCACCCCAGGTTCTGGTCCTGGTTGGGGCATCGGATTCTGTCCCGGTTGCCCCTCTTCCAGGCCAGCTCTCTGCTGTGGCCCGGGAGTGCAGTGGAGGATGGCCCAGGTCCTTGGGCCTTGCACCCACATGGGAGACCAGGAGAAGCACCTGGCTCCTGGCTTCGGATCGGCACAGCATGCCAGCCGCAACACGCTGGCCATAGTGGCCACTTGGGGGGTGAACCAACAGAAAAAAGGAAGACCTTTCTCTCTCTCTCTCACTAACTCTGCCTGTCAAAAAAAAAAAAAAAAAAAAAAAAAGAGAGAGAGAGAGAGAGAGAGAGCCATTATAAATATACATAAGGTTTTTTATTGCTGCCAGATTTAGGGTGGTTTTTTTTTTTTTTTTTTTTTTTTTTTTTTTTTTTTTTTTGTCTTTAAGGAAACTGTTAAGTCTCACTGTGGTTGAGACTTGCTTCTTCATCCTTGAAAATCTCGTCTCTATCACAGTGATGCATGTGCAGACTGACAGCCTCGATTGTCCAATACTTGGATCAACTCCTAACCAGTTTTTTGTGCAAAAGGCCCCTGTGCCCATTTATTTACTGTTTTTTAGTAGCTACTCAGTAAGTCCTGGACACACAGAAACGTGCATCCCAGGAAGGAATATCACGTACTCCTTCTGCATAGCAGCAACTTGTCACTCCTGAGTGACAGAGCTCACGTCACCAGGGTCTGAGCACAGTTACCTGTCCCACTCGTCCTGGGAGAAAGCCTGGAGTACAAATGCAACAAGGCATAAGTGATTGCTTACCAGAAATCACACATGAAATGAGAGTATTTTCCAGAATTTACTGCAAAACGCCATGAAAACCTGAGCTCTCGGTGCACCCGGCGAGCCAGCCGCGCATCTGGGCACCTCAGAGACCCTCAGTGTGGGTGGCATGCAGACTGGATCCTCGGACGGACCCATGTGGTCTCCTGCGGAAGCTTCCAGCCAGCCTTGAAACCACAAGCAAGCCTTGGCTTGGAGACACCGACCGTTAGGATCTGCCCAGCGCTGGGTTTTACCAGCCTGGCACCGAGTTCCAAAGTGAGTCTGTGCCCCCAGGGCTCAGGTCTCCCCCTGATGCCAGGGCAGATACAGAGACTTGGCACACGCATGGGGATGCTCGCCTTCGGGCTTACCTTGGGACTGGTTTCACTGCCAGGCTCAGCACTGAGCCCAAAGTCCTGAGCTCATCTTCCTGCCCTACTCCCCCGCGGCGCCGGTAGTCTTGCTCCTCTGTTGGCTTGAGGTCGGGGGAGGGGGTGGTGGTGGGGAGACCAGTCCCAAGGCCACCTTGCAGACGAGGGTCCAAAGTCCAAGCCCTGTCTGGTCCTGGGACTTACTGAGGTGGGCCTGGGACCTCTGTTCAAATCTCAAGTCTGAACTGAAGTCCCTCTTCCAGCCGCAAGTGGGAGGCAAGTCATTCCTTCTCCAAGGTGTGCTGCTTGGGGTAGCTGGGGTATGGCTGACACGGGCAGCTTTCTCATTCGGGCAGCTTTTTCATTCTCCCCTCGTTCAATGTATCTCCTCTTTCTCCTCCCCCTGCCCCCCCCCCCCGGTGTTTTTTTGCTGCTGCTGCTGCTGCTGTTGCTGCTGCCACCACTTCCGCTTCCCCATCTTCCGCTTCTTGTTACACTAAAATCAGGCTCTGCGGGCCCCTACCTGGTTTCCTTAGCTCTTGTGAATATGTGTATGAGTAACTGCTTTTGTTGGCATCTCTCTGTCCTGGATATTCTTTTTTTGAAATATTTTATTTATTTATTTGAGAGGTAGAGTTATAGACAGTGAGAGGGAGAGGCAGAGAGAGGGGTCTTCCGTCCGCTGGTTCACTCCCCAGATGGCCGCGTGGCTGGATCTGCGCCGATCCGGAGCCAGGAGCTTCTTCCGGGTCTCCCGCGCGGGTACAGGGCCCCAGGCACTCGGGCCACCTTCCACTGCCTTCCCAGGGGCATTGGCATTGGCGCGGGAAGGGAAGTGGAGCAGCTGGGACTTGAGCCGGAGCTCCGCTAGGATGCGGGGTGCCACGTCACAAGCAGTGGCTTCACCCACTGCGCCGCAACGCTGGCCCCTTCACAGTGTCCTGGACAGATCACTCCCAGCAATGGCACCTCCGGCCATGAGCTCAGGCCAGTTCCTCCCTCGTGTCTCCAAGATCCACGAGCTTTGTCTCCAAGCAGCTTTACCTCAGTAATCTCCCTGACCCCTGGCTGGGACCTCTGCGCATGCGCCCAGCGTTTACCTCGGCACCTGGGTTCCCGAGGCAGTGCTCCGCTATTTCCAAATAAATATGACTCTTTGCAAACTCTGTCTCTGACCGCCATTTAAGTTGACAGGTCCAACGCGGGCCACAAGCTCACACTTGAGGCAGGTGCCGGGGGCCAGTGAATGCCCTGTGCTGTTTGGTTGAGTCCACCTACGTACTTCCTGGAGGTGGGGCCAACGGAGGCGTTGGTCTCTGTGTCCACTGCACTCCTGCGCCTCCTGGTATTGGGGCAGAGAACTTGAGCCTGGCTGCAAGAGCATGGCTGGGAGCCGTGCCAAATTCCCCTTCCTGCCCGCAAACCTAGGGAGCCTGCAGCCAGCGCCTCTGTGCAGAGAGGGGCGTGGCTCACACCCTCACTGTGGGGCTGTTCCTCAGCCCCCGGGGGTGATGAGCATGGGTGCCAGTGCCTCACTTTACCCGATGTCTGGAACCGAGCACGTGGAACCCCCATCCCATCTCTTCCACCTTGGCGGCACTGTCAGAGCTCCTGGCGCCACGGGGTAGCAGCTGCGTGACCTAGCCGAGCAAAGTTTGTGTTCCCTCAACTGTAACCCACAAGTTGGGAGGAGATCTTGCCTCTTTTGCAGGGTTGGGAGACTTCCACGGGCTGATTGATGCCAAAGGCACTCGGTGCCTCTGAAGTCTCTGTGGGCAGGGGTGACGGTGACCGGGCGATGACGATGCCTGCCCCGGTGGCTGCGGATGCCCCCTGCTCAGTGATCCGTTTCCTCGTTTCCCCATTGCTGCAAGTGAAAATCCGACTTTTCATTAGGAGGCACTGAAACCAAACCGCCTTCTCCCCTTGGGCAAAGAGGTGTCTTGGAGGCATTTGCCTGGGATCTCCCAGAGCTAGGGTGGGCTTCCACTCGCCCACCCTGGAGTTGGCTTTGCAGAGCGGGGACGACGTCATCTGCAGCTCCAAGCTCACCACGTCCCCGCCTGGTCTCACCCGGCCAGCAGAGACGGACCAGCCAGCAGGTGTTGGGGACAGCGAGAGACAGAAAACAGGCCTGGCCATGCACACCCTGGTGTCGCCAGAAGCAGAGCTCTGGGAGACCCAAAGCAACAGCTGCCACAGAGCGAGTGAGACAGATGAGGACCGGGCCACCTGGGCCCCCCAGACAGGAAGCCCCGGCAGCTGGCAGTTTCCAGCAGGGTGAGGACAAGGAATTTACACCACAGGACGCCCTCCGTGGCCGCCTCCCCGGCGCTCTTTGTCGCCTGTCGCACTGGGCTCTGGCATCAGATGTCTCCGCCTTCCGCCCCCCCGCCCCCCGGGGGGGGGCTGTCCAATCCGTTTCCTGGGCACCCTTCATCCTCACCAGCATTGCCGGGCCCAGGCTTATTTCCCTGGAAGAGCCCGCAGGTGCCCACCCAACCGTCACCCCAGCTGAAGCTCTGAGTTCTGGCTGCTAAACCACAGCTGACCAGTGTCACTGCTCAGAAAAAGCCTGGCGGGCGGTGGCGGGGTCAGGACCGTCTCTGGCCCACTGGGCCTCGGGCTCAGCGTCCTCCCTCCTGCTGCAGGTCAGTTTCAGGGTCAGGGAACAAAGTCAAGTCTAACTAGAGTGGCTCAATCCAGCATCCTACTGGAGCACCCTTTCCCCCGAGCCAACTGGTCTTGAAGCCCCCAGGCCCAGCACACTGGGGGATTCCCCAGTGTCCATGCGGCAGTGCCAATGGGCAGATAGCAGCTGCTTTCATTAGAAAGCAGGGTCTAGGGGCCAGCGCCATGGCTCACTTGGTTAATTCTCTGCCTGCGGCGCCAGCATCCCATATGGGCGCCGGGTTCTAGTCCTGGTTGCTCCTCTTCCAGTCCAGTTCTCTGCTGTGGCCAGAAAGGCAGTGGAGGATGGCCCAAGTGCTTGGCCCCCTCCACCCGCATGGGAGACCTGGAAGAAGCACCTGGCTCCTGGCTTCGGATCAGCGTAGCTCCAGCTGTAGCGGCCATTTGGGGGGTGAACCAACAGAAGGAAGACCTTTCTCTCTGTCTCTCTCTCACTGTCCAACTCTATCTATCAAGTAAAATTAAAAAAAAATTAGAAAGCTGGGTCCAGTAGAGGGTCTGCACCTCCAGCCTCCTTGGACCCCAAGCCCTCTCCCTCCAGCCCTTCCGTGAATCCTTCCCTTGCTCAGTCTTCCATCAGGGACTCCCAGTGGGGCTGCAACTTCCAGAAGGTGTGGCCCAGGCGCGCTGCCTCCCGGGGTCTGAGGCCACACAAGGATTCTTTGGCACATTATTTGTTCAGAGGCGGAGTCATGGCTCAGACACTTTCATATCAGGACCACTTCACACTCAAAAAACACGGAGGGCGGGGCCGGCACTGTGGTGCAGTAGGTTAATCCTCTGCCTGTGGTACTGGCATCCCATATGGGCACCAGTTTGAGTCCTGACTGCTCCTCTTCCAATCCAGCTCTCTGTTATGGCCTGGGAAAGCAGTAGAAGATGGCCCAAGTCCTTGGGCCCCTGTACCCGCATGGGAGACCTGGAGGAGGCTCCTGGCTCCTGGCTTTGGGTCGGTGCAGCTCTAGCCGTTGAGGCCAATTGCCTAGCCATTGAGGCCAATTGCGGAGTGAACCAGTGGATGGAAGACCTCTCTCTGTCTCTCCCACTGTCTGTAACTCTACCTCTCAAATAAATAAAATATTTTAAAAACAAACACAAAAACACTGAGGGCCCGGAGAGCCCCGTCTCTGGGTACTGAGTTCCGGGTGTGTGCGTATGGGAGTGGCTGGAAGCACACTTGTCTCTGGGTGCTGAACTGGGGTCAGGGGAGCTGGAACTGCACCTCTCACCAGCCTGTGGTGAGAGCACCTCTCTTTCCAACTTAAACTTGGCCATTGTGAAAATATTTACACAATGAAAATGAGCAAATGTTCCCTATACCTGCCTATCTTGTCTATGTGTGTTTGCTATGATAGACTTTAAAACTAAGAAATCTAAAACACAGGAAGACAGAAGCACACATTTGAGCAGCCACTGGAGTGCTGACCTGTTACTGCAGACCACAGACTCCTCGACACATCTGCAGGAGAATGAGAGTGAAAAAGACCCGGTCTGCTCCTTATTGTTATGGAAGCAATTTTGACCTTTCAACACCACCCCCCAAAGGTCCAGAGATGGCTAGGGGTCACCAGGTTACTCTTTGGGTCTGTTTGGATATTGAGTCAGACATGTTTCAGACTCTGCTTCACCCTGCACTGGCTGAGGGACCTTGGACAAGTACCTGACTCCTCGGTGGTGTCAGTTTCTGCACCTGTGAGATGGGAATGGTGGGGGAGAAAGACGACAAAGGGTACCCAGGCAGAGCTGGCCGCGCCACTGGGCGCTCTGGAGGACTGGCTGCATTTGGGGAGGTGACTCAAGTGTGGTGCTTTGTCACTATCACAGGGCCCATTGTAATGCTCACAGTACAATGGATGTCTGTCCCTGATATGGACTGAATGTTCGCATATCCCCCAGATTCCTAGGTTGAAATCCTAACTCCCCATGTGGTGGTGGTAGGAAGTGGGGTCTTGGGCAGGTGATTAGGTGAGAACTGGATGTAGTGATGGGATTCACAGATTTAGAAAGGGAACTGAGAGAGGGGCCTTCTCTCCCCACCGTGTGAGGATGCAGCAGGAAGGTGGCCGTCCATAAACCAGGAAGGTGGCCGTCCATAAACCAGGGAGTGAGCCCTCACCGGACATCCTTGTTGCTCTTGATCTTGTTAAGAGCAACCTCCCAAACCAGTTGGAGAAGTCGCTGTAAAACCCCAAAACTGGGTCTTGCTTGCCTGACCCAGAAAGCCAGTCACTGACATTGGCGTGGTGGAAGAAAGTAGGTGTTTGTTTGCAATGCACAAAGCAAGGAGCTGGACGGCTACTGCTGAATTCCTGGACTCCCCAAGGGCTGAGGGGTGAGGTTCTTACAGGTTGAAGTTGGGGCTGACAGGTGTGTGCACGGCTCGTGTGCACGTCCCAGGTTGGGCAGGGGTGCTCAGGGCCTTCCTTGCATTGGGCGGTGATGCTGTGGTCTTTGGGGAATTTTCCCAATGGCCAGGTAGGCTCCGGTTGGTCTGGGGGATTACATGCGGGTAGCAGTTACCTTCTGCCCCAGACCTGGAATTCCCCTGCACAAACCCCTCTGGACAATACTGGCCATCAAGGTTTTATTTTTTCATTTTATTTTTTAGATTATTATTATTATTATTATTATTATTATTATTTTATTTGACAGGTAGAGTTATAGACAATGAGAGAGAGAAGCAGAGAGAAAGGTCTTCCCTTCCTGGTTCACTCCCCAAATGGCAGCTACGGCTGGAGCTATGCTGATCCGAAGCCAGGAGCCAGGTGCCTCCTCCCGGTCTCCCGCGTGGGCGCAGGGACCCAAGCACTTGGGCCATCCTCCACTGCCTTCCTGGGCCAAAGCAGAGAGCCAGACCGGAAGAGGAGCAACCAGGACCAGAACCCGGTGCCCACATGGGACACTGGTGCCGCAGGTGGAGGAATAACCAAGTAAGCTCCGCCCCGGCCCCGGCCGTCAAGGTTTTATCTATGAGAGAAGCAAAAGACTTCTTGCGTCCAGCGATCAGCACCTTGTAGGGCTGTACTACTGTACCACTCCCTAAACGCAGTGGATTCCTTTGGATAGGTAGCTAATCCTAAAGGATGGGCAAGGACACCTTGGGCTAAGGGGACAGAGGAGAGGCTGGTTCCTGGTGACATCCCAGCTCCTCATTAGGGACATTTATATGGGGGTTTGGAAAAACCTGCCTGTGTTGTTCAAGCCAGCCAGTCCTGACATTTTCTTGTAGCAGTCGGAGGTGGCTCCGCTCCCTGAGTTGGTGAGACATTTGAACAAGGGTGATAAGCACCAGAGTGGCCGCTCTAAGCCTTCGAGTGTAGGAAGGAGGCTGGCTGGGTGGAAGGGAAGGGGGTCCTTGGTGGGAATCGGAGGTTCACGCAGGCGGGAGCCTGGGACTTTCCATGGCTTGAATGAGCGGACTCATGTGCTGCTCTGAGATTCCCTAAGAGGGAGAGGCTTAAAGGGAGGCCCGGGCAGAGCCTGACCTCTGCCCATCTGGTTGGTGGCCAGGGGGCCTGAACTCCCTGTGAGCCCAGGGTGCCCATAACTGGCCATGAGTGAGCTGGACTATGCACCCTGCCCCACAGGGTGAAGATGGCACAGACTGGGCAAGGCAGGGTCCTGGGGGCCACCCCCTCCAGAGTGCCCATGCCCCAGGAAGGAGCCCCTTCCAGGCGCTTCCTCCCAGGGAGGCCATGCCTAGTGATGGCAGCCACACGCTGCAGTCCTGGGGTGCCTTCCCCTGTGAGGGCAGCATGGAGATAATGGAGGTTTAACCTTAGGCCAGGGACAGTTCCTCTTTGGACTGGATTTTTTTTTTCTTGATGTGTCCAAAGTGAATCAGACATCTGGCCGAGGGCAGTGTCTGAACCACAGGGACAGGCCTCCCAGGTAAGCTCTCTGTACATGGTCCCCTCCCACCCCCTCAGCTGTACTGAGACTGTGGAGGGGCTCAGCCCAGACAGGAGCCGCTAAGGATGTCCCCTGACCTGTCTGTGCCCTGGCTGCTGAGGCCCCTCAGGGCTGGAGCCCTCTAGATCATAGACCTGGGGCGGTATCCTCCTTCGGAGTGGGGGTGGGGGGCGGTGGCCTCCTTGGAGCAGGCCACTCTGGTGGGGAGGGGTTCAGCAGAAGGCGTCTGAGGGCTGGATCCGGGCTGGGGTCTGAGTTCCACCCGGTCAGCAGGAGGAGGGGGGGGAGGTGGGGTGGAGGGGGTGGGGGAGTGGGGGTATTGGGCTTTCTTTCCCAGACAGCCCTGAGGCCCTGGCCCCTCTCTCTGTCTCCCAGAAGGCTGGGGAGCAGGCTGAGGCCCGAGCCAGGGCGCATTTTTGGAATTCCAAGCATGTCTGATTGCTTTCCAGGCCCTGGGCTTGGGGTGGGGGGGGAGGCGGGGGGGGGGCCGTCGGGAGCTAAGTGGAGCTGCTGGCTCCAGGCTCCATCTAGTCCCCACCCCGAGGGTCTGGGTCTGTGTGTGTGTGTGTGTGTGTGGGTGGGTGGAGTGGGGGTGGGGGTGGGGATGCATGTGTCCAGGGTCTCTCCAAAATGTTGGGAGATGAAGGGAGCTGCTGCCCCCTGCGCCACGTTCCCAGCCTGGCCCCCAGACTCTGCTTGGCCAGGGGTGCCTCCCATCGGGCTCAAATCCCAGGGCACAGGGAAAATGCCCCCCGAAAATGATACTACTTAATTTAGAGACCAGAATGTCCTGGGAAGTTCTTTTAGAGGGGTTTTACTTGAGGTAGCGTACTGAAATCTTCAAAGGAAACGTTTTAAGGTCTATTTTACCTTACTCTTACATTCTGGCCGTGATAACAGCTGTGTGTTGGCTCAGATGCTGCAGGCATGTGCGTCTGTTAGTGATAAAATGGCAAAGCAAAATGATCCCAGAGAGGAGCCACTTCCGAAAGGAGGCCTGGCTCATGAGGGTCCCTGGAGTGCCCAGTGCCTGCTCGGTGGCCTGGTGCACCTGCCACTGGGCCTGTGCCCACCGTCTTGCTCTGGATAGCTGGTCACCCACCCACCCTGCTGAGCCCCTGTCACCAGGGCCGGGCAGCGACTCCCTTCGACTTGATCACATATTGCATTCTTTTTTTTTTTCTTGCACAATTTGCCACTTCCCTCTGCGAAGTTTCCGGATGTGTGCCCATGGCTGAGACGGGTCAGGAGACAGGCTGAGGTTACACAGCAATGGCCGTCTCTGTGGGGGCCTCGTGGGAGAGAGAGAGTTCTCCAGAAACCTGACCTTGGGTCCCCCACACTCGCACGGATGGGGAAGTTCGGGGCAGAGACTGGGAGGAAGATGGCCCAGGTCCTGTGGCTCCTCTACGACTCCATGCTCTGGGTCCTCACCTCCCTGGGCCAGGGCAGAGCCTGGCTGGAACACTGCTCCAGGAATCCTCTTCTTACTTCTCCTTCCTCCAGACCCAGCCCGGCAGCTGGAGTCACAGGCGACCCTGTCCCCACTGGCTTGAGGCTGCTCTCCATGGCGCTGGCACTCTGACATCCGTCTTGCTGTGGAATCTCAGGGGGCTAGCTAGCTGCAACCTACCGCGCATGCGCTACACGGCCCGCCAGCTCTACGCAGGTGCACACCCTCTGGGCTGCAGTCGCATCTTCTGCAGAGCGGCAGGTCTTGATCTGACATTGGGTTCCCAGGCCTCAAACCTCCTAGCGGTTTGAAGGTGTTCCCCGAAGGGCAGGTGTTGAATGCTCAGTCTCTAGTGCAGAGGAGCTGGGACCTTTAAGAAGTGTTCAGGTCGCAAGCGTTCTGCCCTCATGGATGCATCGCCGCCATTATCACTGGAAGTGCCTTCCTTACAACGGAAGTGCTTACCTGTGTTTTCTCTCTGCCTCTCTCACCCTCTCACCTTCCACTGTGAGATAGTGCAGCAAGAAGGTCCTTACCAGACGTAGCCCCTTCCTCTTGGACTCCCCAGTCTCTTTACTCACCAGCCAGTAACTTGCTGTCCTTTATAAACCACCGGCCTCGGGTATTCTGTTATCTTATAGGAAATGGACCCCAGCATCCTGCTATCCCCCAGACCCTCGGGTACACCCGCCCTGCTCCAAGAGGGCGTCTCTCCCTTCGCTGGAGCCACAGCCTGGCAGCCGTGGGATGCCTTCCTGGGCAGGTGCCTGAGTTCTTCCTGCCAATCCCAGGCTCACCCGTCCACTGAGAGGGGCCCATGGGAGTTGTAGCAGTTAGCTACTGCAGAGGAACAGGGGAGGCCACAATTCAGCAGCTTTCAAAGAGCAACAGCCTGGCTTTTCAACGAGTCTTCCACGGGGGCTGGGGCTGGCAGATGCTGCTCCTTGT